>NC_136536.1:11122889-11480389 GCF_910591455.1 Pholis gunnellus
ATGCTTGCAACAATAGTTAATAGGTAACCAGCTCTCCCTTCCTCAGCAGTCTCTCTTTCTCCCTTCTTTCTTGGGTGAAATTACAGACAACAGTGAGTGTGCTCTGCAGTTTAGCCTTTTAATTGCATCACTTCCTGGTTATGGACAAATTACTAACTGTTAGCTGCCTCAAACCTGTCTGGCTTGAGAAGAACACTTGACAAGATGCACTGGTGTGTGTGTGTGTGTGTGTGTGTGTGTGTGTGTGTGTGTGTGTGTGTGTGTGTGTGTGTGTGTGTGTGTGTGTGTGTGTGTGTGTGTGTGTGTGTGTGTGTGTGTGTGTGTGTGTGTGTGTGTGTGTGTGTGTGTGTGTGTGTGTGTGTGTGTGTGTGTGTGTTTGGAGGGGAAGAAAGATTTTGTTTTAAAAACGAGGCAAATATGTTGAAGTTGAAGTATGCAAGAATGATATCTAACAACACTAAATGTGAACTGCCACACACAGCCCTGTGGGACACTAATGCTATGGTTTTCCTTCTTTTTTTTCACTCTTTAAGTATCTGTATAACAAACACACACACACACACACACACACTCAGTGCACCTTCTTTTGGAGCCAAACTCCTAATCTGAATTAAATGCTGAGCATGTTTGCCTGTGGCAGGGAGCGCCAGGCGAGTCTAAGCTCGCCATACAATGATCTTAACGTGTAGGGATGGAGGCCCCACATACTCCCCCCAAACCCCCTCACCTGGCCCCCTGCATACCTTTGACACACACACACACACACACACACACACACACACACACACACACACACACACACACACACACACACACACACACACACACAGACACACAGACAAAGAACTCTGTTTCAGCCTTGAAACAAAGGACAGGAAGCCGATATGGTCCTTCAGCAGAACATCCAAGTAAAATGTATCGTTATATTTAGACTTTGATTGCATTGGTGCTGACATATAGTTGTACTTTATGTGTTCTATCAGCAGTTTTTTGTGTCAGTCAGTGACGCAACTTTACTGACTGAAGCTCAACTGCATTTCCATCTAAATAGAAGTCCATGTCACCATTTATTGCATTACAGCACTGATCCAGGTGCTGTTTCCGTCTTTAGCTGCACAGGCAGTGAAGGAGGGAGGGTCAGCCTGTAAGGCCGCCAGTTCAGCCTGCAGTTTTTTTTGAGGGCCACTAGGTGTCAGCTAAAACAAAACTCAGACTACATTTAAGTGAACAGTTGAACTAACTTGTGCTACTTCTATATTAAAAAAATAACACAGTGATTGTAAATCACCAAGAATAACTTTTACACTATTTTACTTAAATATTATCTTACAGTTTCTCTTAACTTGTCCAGCTTTCTTAATGTATGATGTCTATCCCTCACTGTTTTCATTCTACCATATCTCTCATTTTCCTTCTTCACCCTATTCCTAACTTCCTGTCTTTTGTCGTGCCTCTTTCTTTCTCTTTCCCTGTTTATCTTTCCATCTTTCTCGCTCATCCTTTTGTCCGGCTCGTCTCTTTGTGTCTCTTTGTCCTCCTTCGGACGCCAGCGGACTTCAAAGTAGTCGAGATCTATGAAGGGAAAGGAGGTGAAACAGACACTTGTGAGAGAGAGAGAGGGAGAGAGAGAGAGAGAGATGGAAGGAAAGAAAGAGAGAGTGAGCAGGTCAAAGAGAGGGAAAAGGCTGCAGTCTAAAAGCAAATTCATCCTCATTTAATACCGGTGGTGACATTGTACCATTGCAACTGCACAAAAATATAATTATCAATATTCTTCAACTTGAAAACATTTTAGTAAAGTAATATTGGGTAATTGCAACAGAGATAATATCCATAATAACATTTATTTTTGCTCTTTTCAGAAGACAAGTTTTTCTTTACATGCGGGATATAAAGTTTGCATTTAATTATCTATTTGTGAACGGATTGCAGTAACCTGAAAACTAAGAGCTTCCCTGGCTGTTATGTTTATAAACTCCCTCGAGTGCCTTTCCTGTCTTAAAGCTCCCAAACAGCGCCAACAGTGTGTAGCTAATACACCGATCTGGCTGGTAAATTAGTTGTATGTTTTCTAACATTAATAAAATGTATTTGATAACAAATTACTAATTTAACTGAAACATTAAAGCCTATAAAGGCTGCTATTCCTCAAACAAAATAACTTTGCTGGGCAATAAGCTGTAAAGAAAAGCACATGGAGCCCAAAGGAGCATTAACATGCATATTAAAACCCATTACAATCTTCCCAGTACATTTTTATACTTTTTTTGTATAAGTAAACATTTTGGCCTGATAATGGTACTTGAGGAAAGGTCAGGGGGTCACCGCATATCTTTCTCTGGTCTGAAGTGTTGTACCGACTGACCCACAGGCATCAATAACATCAAGCTCTGATCTAGACAGACAGACAGAGAGAGAGAGAGAGAGAGAGAGAGAGAGAGAGAGAGAGAGGCCCACCAGGAGTGTGTGTGGTTTGAAGTGTCTTGTTGGAGGAGACAAAGAGAAGGGCATGTAGGTACCTGCCTCACACATACATTTTAGTCCGTTGTCAACCCCAAACATCCCCTCCCCGGCCCACAGCACATCAAACATATCCACCCTCAGCACTGTGTGTGACATGTGTGTGTGTGTGTGTGTGTGTGTGTGTGTGTGTGTGTGTGTGTGTGTGTGTGTGTGTGTGTGTCTGGAAGTCCTATCTCCAGAACGGGAGGCGGCACACTTGAGGAATGCTGGGAATAGACACACAGTATTTACTCAATACTGTTATCATCTGAATATACTGAAGTTATGGCTGCAAAAGAGAAGAAAAAATGAATTGTGTGCATGTATGTGTGTTTGCGTGTAGCATGTGATGATAAGAGCATTACGTTTTGACTGAAGACAGATGCCAACAGATGGATTTAGATAAAAACATCTAGTCTTCACTAAAGGGTGAGAACAGGAAGTTCAGAGCTGCTCCTACAGCTTACACTTACACTAATGTGTCAGATTAGACTCTATTCACAATAAGCCAATTTAATGTTAAAACACAACAAGTTGCCAGATATGTGAATGCTGTAGGTCTGTTTAAATATCAAATAGCTATCACTGTGAAAAAATCCTGTCTCCTAGTATTACCCTTATCGGATCGACTTTAGATATGAGAGGATGTTGGCAGGCTGCCACTTGAGGATCGAGACAGGACAATAGTGACGTCTCTTACAGCCTTAGGCCAAACAAAAGGAAGATTTTAGAGTAATATCTTAAGTATCAAACACAACATTTTAATATTAAAAACTACAATTTTCCTCTTTCATATTTTTATTTATCATTTATAACAGTTTTTTGCATGCGAGCGGGGCGACTGCAGGACGTTCTCCTTGTCTTCGGGGTCCTCGGGTGTGGTGGGGGGGCTCAGACAGAGCTGCCACAGCCAGGGGTGACTCCTCCACTTTGCAGCAATGGGCCGGTCCCTGTGGGCAGAGAACAGCGTTACACACCTGCAGTCCAACGCTGAAGTCCGTGCGGCTCACAATTATTTTCACTATCGAAGAAAGACAAACGTATTTTTTAAACCTGGTCCCTATTTTCCCATGGTTTTGTGTCATGGGGACAACAATAAAAAAAAAAAACCTGGTCCAGTATTGAGGGAGAGCTAAACGGGCTGCAATGTAGTCCTTCTGGGCAATCCAGTCAATGTACAGTACGTCCACTGAAGTCGCTTGTTTTTTCCACTGACAGGCTCCGATTGTTAATTCTACAACGTTATGGAAAGAACCCTACAAAGAAATAAAAGCTTTTCTTTACTTTTAACTTGATCCGTTTCTGTTGTTACTGTGTGTCTCGCTCAAGTCTTGTTCTGAAATCTTGCATCCCATCCACATTGTCGAACCGTTGTCTTCTGGCAACAAGTCACATGACAATAACAAACAGACCGGGTCAAACCAACGGTAAGGAAAATGGTTTCATTTCTCTGTAGGGTTGTGTGTTATTTCCGGGAAAGGGTCACGTGATAGGGGCGTGGCGAATCAGGGAAGGACACCTCGTGACTGCTAAGAACCAATCAAGTAGTGTGGACGCTCAGTGTAAACGTAGCAAAAGATATGCGTTTTCAAATGTCAACGGAGTAGTGTGGTCATGGCCTCACAGCGAGATTCAGCTCAACAGCAAACATTTTTGGATTTGCATAAATACATTTTTAATCACAAATTCATTTGACTTAAATTTGTTGATTGCAATGTCAATCCCCTGCCCTTAAATCTATTTTTATTTTTTTCAGTGTGGAAAGTTTTGCTCTCAAACCTATTCTGTTTGTTTGGATAATACAGACACAGAAGTATCTCCATAAATACCCACAAAGATTATTTATACCCCGAAAGAAAGTTGATGGGAAAGCTTCTGGATACTGAGGCCTGCAAAGGAAACATTGATTGTGTCCTTGCAGCTGCATTGCTCAGCCACATTTACTTTCAATACTTTCATTTACTCTCTTACTTCCTATGATACTTCCTTCCTTCCCTCCTTTCCTTCCTCCCTCCCAGTCTTTCTTTTCAAACAGATTCCAACTTCTTAATTTGTGTGTGTGTGTGTGTGTGTGTGTGTGTGTGTGTGTGTGTGTGTGTGTAGGACCAGCAGGGGGTAAGTGGTTCAGTTGATGGAGCAGTTGGCATTGACCTATCCCTCATTTCTCCTTTGGTTTCCTTGGTAACCAGGAAGTAGATTAGTTATATAGTTCAGGAAGAAAGATGGAGAGAACGAGTGGATTAGTGAGGTGAAACGACAAGCCCTCTTTCTTCCTCTTTATTTGTCTCTCTCTTCCCATGCTTTTTTCTCTTTCCCAGGTTTTCTCTTTACTCTGTTGTCCTAAAGATCTCCATTCCTCTTTGTTTGTATGCAGTTAAATAAATGTACTTTCACATTTTGACGGAATACGTTTATTTGCTTTCTTTCTGAGAGTTAGTTGAGATGTAGGATTACACACTCATGTCTGTGCATTGCAGAGTAACAGAGCTCGAGCCTTAGCTTAGCATAAAGACTGGAAACAGGAAGAAACAGCCAGCCAATATGGAATATCCTTTGGCGATAAGTGGTACTAACAGGTGTTTTTGGGTGACACTTCACACAGATCCAAACAGTGTTGCCTGTTTGATTTCAGTCAGTTGGCAGTTGTTTGTAGAGAACAGGAAAAACTGTTAGCCGCTTCACTTGCAAAGGATTTTGAAGAGCTAGTCCGTTGTGTTAGCTCTACCAACCCACTCTGATGGACCAACCACTGCTCCACTGCTGGGTGCCGCACCACTAACTGTACACTGCTTGGTATTATTCCTGGGAATGTCGCCACCCTGTTTGTTATACTGTTAATGCAAAGACTTTAGTCGGCGGGCCACACAGTCGGCTAAAACACCTTTCAAGAGATGGCGACTCAACAGACAACAGTTATTTAAATGAAAATCTCAGAGATTAATACTTGAACGGACACAGTAATGCTAAGCTTTTATAGAGGGTTGAGGCCAGAAATCTCTCGATCAGCAAAGTACAAAAATCCAGACACAGGGCAGAGTCTGCAGATAAAGACCCTGCCACACACTTCTAGTGGGTCATAAGTGATGATTGAGAGGGATCTTTTTTCTATGAGCCTATACATTGTTTTTGAGGAACTTCCTACTCATTCTGCCTTTAAGTATGGAGCGAAATGATGACATTTTGTAAAATAAATAAAATGATCCATGGGTTAATTGATAATGAACATTGGTGTAAATTGCAGCTGTAAACTGGAGCACACAAACCACACAAGTGAGTCCAGTGTGACCCGTGAGCCTCCAAACAGCCTGTGGAATGTTCTAGTGTGTCAGTGAATGAAGCTCTGCTGCATTAACACACTGCCTCTAGAGTCCTTTAAACTACAGGAGGTCACTGACCCCTGCCTGTGTGTGTGTGTGTGTGTGTGTGTGTGTGTGTGTGTGTGTGTGTGTGTGTGTGTGTGTGTGTGTGTGTGTGTGTGTGAGTGAAGCAGACAGCAGCCCACAGGTCAGAGTTCAGCATGTGTTTGACAGACGATGGAGGAAGTAGATGTGTGAGGTTTCTGGACTCTGGACTGTGTAGACTGTGCTCAAACATGGCAGTAATTTCACCTGCGTTACTTATCTCTCTTTCTTTTCCGCAGGTCCATAGGATTTTTTTTTTTATGTCAACATCCTTTCAAACCAAAAGGCCTGTAAATACTACTTTGACTCACCTGAGCATCTGTTATCTGTGTGTGTGTGTGTGTGTGTGTGTGTGTGTGTGTGGAAGAGAAACCCTTTCATCTTCTAAAGTGGTTCCTGTAGCTTGATTAGATGGCGGTGCTCCAGAGTCCATGGGAAAACACACGCAGACACACACAGCTGCTCAGGTGTTATCCTAGAGGTGCATAAGCTTCAGCCCAGTAGAGTCTGTGTATGCAGCGAGATGTTTTACATGGTTTATTTTCCAAAAATCAACCATGTATCTATGGTGCTCTGAACTTTACCTTTTGTAACAACGTTTCTTCTACTCTCCCTGCATGATTCCTCATATAACTTGTTGAAATTATACACTTATATATACACTCTTATACACGTGATGTATATTTTCATATATCCCTTGTAATGACTGTGTAAAAAAAACGTCATTCCAAAATTTCCTCAGACATTCTGTGATTTTCAGTCCATTAGAAAGGTGTCTTGTGATGACTTTTTGTAATTCAGCAAAATCCAGAAATGTGCCTGAACCTTTTTCTGTATTTTGCAGTATGTAACGTGTTTGTTGCAGCTCTGTCTCGTAAAAATGACATTCAGCGTAAGTACATTGTCAAGTTCCGAGGGAAACTTACCTTCACGCGGATCATTGTTGACATATAATCACTAATACGTTTCTAATCATGGTCAGGTTGGGTTGGTTGGATGGATGGGTCAAACAAACACAGGACTTTCACCCAGGAGACCACTGCTTGTGTCCTGTGTGAAACCAAAAGTCAATGTTGACTCATTCAAAATAATGTAACCAATAGTTTTGTTGCTAAATGTAAGCAAGTAGTTTTTGTTTTGTTTTGTTTGGATTTACGACGTTAACCATGCGACTGCAATCTTGGAGAAAATACGTATCCCTCTAAACGTAATTGAGGATGCAGTTTAGTTGTATGGGAACGTCATTTTGTAGGAGACAGGTTTATCTGTTTGTGTTCCGATGTGGGAACCGAAACCTGTGAAATGTGTCATTACTTACTTTGGCACATTCTAACTAAAACATGTACGCCTGGGATGACGTTTTTCATTTGGCTGCTCACAAGCAACACACAGGCACTGGGCCTCTAAAGACACTGTGCCCAGGAGCCTCTTCACCTTTTAATCCATCCTTGATGCTCGGCCAGTTCTCGACCAGAGGAAGAAACACACACCAAACACAAAGATGAACTTAAAAGTGCAATGTACAATGTACATCACAAACAATGGTTTTTGAAATACCAGTTATCTTTACCTGAGTAACTCAGGAAAACAGCTGCCCTCACACTTCTACAGCTATTCAAACAGAGAAAGACATTTAGAAAGAACAACTTATTCTGAGGGCCGACAGCAGCTTCCGGTGGTTTCAAACTGAAGATGGTTGAGTAACAGAAGATCATTCTGGTGTCTTTTCTTCTGTGACATGAGCCATTTAGAGTTGAAGATAGTGTGTGTGTGTTGAGATGGAATACTGAGTGGACACACTGTCTCTCTCACACACACCGACCGACAGCAGGACAAAAGTCTGTATGGGATGGTCTGACAGCTCCCAGGGAGAAAGACGGGATTATAGAGAAAGAAATAGAGAGAGAGAGAGAGGAGGATGGATGATAAGCACAGAAGAAGAATGACAGGCCGCCTATCTCCTGGAGTTAAAGCAGACAAACAAACATTTGTATACACAATCTCCAAAACAAACTGTTACTGTGTAGCTGTGGTGTTAACAATTTCAAACTGTTGGCATAACCAGCAAGAACTTTAGCAAGATATTGTAAGTGTAATGCTACTTACAGGTTTTTCCCTTCCAGCAGAAGTACACAGGCCAAATCACTTTTCACAACTTAATGTTTATACGACAACATAAACTTTACAATTTTCTAGCTTTTTGAGAGCTTTCAACCCCATTTCACAGTCGTCATCAGCAAATGGAGTTTGCCCAGTTGTCATGGGGTCAACCCAGTTGTCATCATATGACCTGCTAACTGTGGCATAATAACAGGTGGTTGTATGTATGTAGGTACTGTGTACGTGTGTGTGTGTGTTTGTTTGTGTGTGTGCGTGTGTGTGGGGGGGAGGGGTAATTCTGTCTCTTACAACATTACGTTCGTACACAACTACAATGCTCTCTCAATTACATTTTGAGTGAAACATATTTTCTCCCAGATTACGGTCGCAGTTTTAAGCAGTTTTAAGCAGTTTGAAACGTCGTTAACGTTGCAAATTGAAACAAAAAAAACGTCACAAAACTACTTCATTTTGACAACAAAACTGCTTGGTTGGGTAACAGCCATCATGGCTTTAAATGACTACAAAATTGAAACGAAATAAAACAGCAACAAAAGTACTTGGTTCACATGGGACTATCGCCTAAACCTCATGTTGTGTCAAAAGCAAACAAAATATGTTTCCCTCGAAACGTAATTCATAATGCATTTTCTTTGTATGGGAACGTAATTTTTAGGAAACAGTGCTGGCATATATAGGCTTATATACATCAAACAGCAGTATGCTCCAGCCACTGCCAAGGACAAGGGAAGACTGCATTGTATCATTTGCTCTTCTGGTTTGCAGAGATGTACAATGCTAATGTGTTTTCTGGAGACCGGGTTGGGTCCATCAGGACCAAAACCTTGCTGACAAAGACTCTTATCTCCCTCCCGTAGACACTACATTAGATTAACATCTTGACATCTGTCTCGATGCGTTATATTAACACACACCTTTTGAATTATTTCCTCGGACATTGCACATAATATTTATACTTCATACTGTGAAATTCTGCACATCCCCTGGACGATATTTTGCACATTTCTGCATAAAACTACTACTTCTAAAACTGTTCAGCTCTTTCATTTTAAAACAAAGATACTATACATGTTTTTTTATAGCATTTTATCAAATTCGTATTGTACATTGTTCTAATCTATATCTATATTTCTTAACTTTTGTAGTACTTGTTTTTTATTTGGTGTTTTCTCTTACTCTGTTGTTATGCACCAATACACCAAAGCAGATTCCGTGAATGTGAAAACCCTCTGAAATTCACTGGATTCTGATAATAATGAATCTATACCATGAATCACTGGATTTTCCCAATTCAAACCCTAGTGGTATTCCTCTTTCTATTGGGTGCTTTCAAGATCTGAGTGTGTGGCCGTCTGTGTGTGTGTGTGTGTGTGTGTGTGTGTGTGTGTGTGTGTGTGTGTGTGTGTGTGTGTGTGTGTGTGTGTGTGTGTGTGTGTATTTCCATGATTGTTCAGAACACCTGTCTGTCTGTCTGTCTGTGTTTATTTGTTTATTTATGTGTTTGAAGGGTAATCTGGATGCCCATTCTGTTTGTGTGGATTTATTTCCCATTTGTTGTTTTGCCACTGAGTGTAATGATGCATAAATGTCAAAATTAATGAGACAGTAAAGAAAACAAAGATACTTTATTTTACACTCCTAAGATGGACTGATGGGGAGGAAAAGGTGAAAAGGAATAGCAGTGAAGGTGAGAAAGAAAGCTGACTAGAGAATTAACTGAGCTGGAGAGAAAAGAGAAAGAAAATACACAAGGAAATATAAGTTAAAAGGAAGCAGGTAGGAAAGAAGTGAGTAATAAATCCCCCAAAGCATTGATCAGATGAACCGATTGAGGGCTTTATTTGAACCAATTAATGAACCGTGATGATTGCAACGCTAAGCATCGGTAGGAGTTGTGCCCTCCTCCAACAACCACTGGGGACGGGCCAAACGAGAGAACGGGGGAGGGAGGGTGACTGCAGATTGAGTTGGAATAGGTGCCTGGTGGAGCGACACGGAGAGAAAGAGGACAGAAACCTCAACACAACGCTCTCCAGGACTAAAAACTAACTCCCATTCCTCTCTTTCTTCCAACATATCTCCCTCACTTTTCTCCCCAAATGCCTCTCTCTTACACGCGTTAACGGCTCACTTCTCCTAAAACTCTGAGTGATTCATTCCTCAAACTTTTTTTTTTTTTCTTCCCTCGGACCGGAGCGAGCGAACAGGTGGAGATGATGGCGAGCGGACCGGCGGCGCCGCTCGGCGCTTCGCTCCCCCAGGCTCTCCGCACCCAGCAGCGGGTCGCGCTGCTGCTGTGGCCGCTGTTAGTGACCTGCTGTCACTTTGTGTCGGCACAGGAGCTGCCGGAAAAAAACGGGGTGAACGGATACAGCCTCCACCCGCCCTACTTCAACCTGGCCGATGGCACCAAAATCACCGCCACGGCGACCTGCGGGGAGTTAGACACCGGCAGAAGCGTGCAGGACCTGTACTGCAAGCTGGTCGGAGGCCCGGTGTCCGGAGACCCGAGCCAGACCATCCGGGTGAGCAGGACAAAGCTTTATACACATCTAATTCCAACTCATGCTGCTCAATAGTGAGTCGGAAACTTTATTGGATCCAATGGATTTTTGTTTTCATAATGTTCCTTATAGTCAATATTAATTGCAGGTGTCCTTCGTAGGGTGTTGTTTGCTCAATTGTGAGTTTAACAGTGATTTCAGCGTGTTTATTGCAATTTGTTTTGCACTCTTAAATTATTCCTATCATATTATTATCATATTATTATCATATTATTATCATATTATTCCTATCATATTCCTATACAGGCCCCGAGTGTGTCTGTGGTGCTCAGTAGTATCTTTATCCTTATCCTTTTTTGTTGCATTTGCATCATACTCTTGCTTCATCAGTCTACTTTTAGGACTTAATGGAATCAGATTTAGGATTATGTGATGATATGATCTTCACTTTTAATAGTATGCTTTTGAAACGTATTACTGCACCACGTATTTGCACCAGTTTTCTGTCCTCAAACTGCATGTTTTGATCCAGTTTTTCTACGCTAGATTTTTATGGGAATGCCAACCAGCACACTTCACTGCGTTCAGAGTAGAGAGTTGAACAGAGGGGGTCAGCAGTGTGCATGGATCTCCCAACTGCTCTGCCAAGTCATTATTTCATGCACTGCTTCCTTTGTAGGTCTTGGCAACACTGAACACAGGCCACTTATATAAGGACAGGCAGCATTTCACTTGGAGGCAACTCTACAGAAATTCAGCTACCACATAATTTACGTGTTTATAGATGAGTTTTGAATGTGACGACGAGCTTGTAAAAAGCAATGTGTGTTTGATGTCTGAGCCTCCAGGTATCACCCGTTAACCCAAAGGCTTATTGCAGTTTCATAGGTTAACCATTAAAAGCAACCCTCTGGGTGATAACATGCAGGCTTATTGCCTTCTCCCTCTCTCTCCCACCTGTTGTTGCCTTTCCTCACGGTGACTGATGTATGTCTTTGAAATCCAACCAAGTTTATCTGCAAGATTATCGCGCCCAGAGCGAACGCTGCTTACTCTGGTGGTGATTCATAAGTCAGGAATAAGGAGCAGAGGGATTCTGTCACTTCTAAATCCTTAGCTGATGTTTGGTGTTTGCAAAACAAGTGACCTGCATGCTAATAAGTACCTTGTGAACTGAAATTAAAAGAGATCAGACATGAAGATAAAGATGTGTTGGTGAGATAAATGGAAGATTGGAGAGAATGAACAGCAGGGAGTCTGAAGTGTTGTTTGAATGTAAAGACTGTGACTGAAGCCAACCAAAAAAGCATGTGCCCTGAGGGGTGTGGGTGAGGGCTTTCAAGATTCTTTCAAGTTGTTTAATAAACTTTAACTTAAGAACTACACAGAAACAAAATAAATTCCACCTTAGATGGGAGAATGAAATAAATAATTATATATTTTACTGAGTAATTCTCTTTAATTTGGCTGGTAATTTGGCCCTGTGGTGTAAAATTCTCTGCAGTACTTGATCCCGACCAAATTTGACCCACTTCAGCGTCTCCACACCGAGGATTATATCCAAATGTTCTCGCATCAGAGTTTTCTTTCAGTCTTTCTCTGATCTGCCTGCTCAGGGCGGTTTGGTTGAAGTGGTGACGTTGGTGCATAATTAGCTCAGGAAATCTCAAAATGAACCCAAGAAATCTGGTCATTAGCTCGAGGAATGGCGCATTATGTGTTTGGGCTAAGAGGTTCAGCCCACTTTGCCGGGCTATTGTGACTCGGCCCACTTGTTGGGTTCCTGGACCCCCTGAACAACACACATACACACACACACACACACACACACACACACACACACACACACACACACGCATTACCAGAAAACACACTCACTTTTCTGTGTTGAGGTTAATCCTGTTTTGATTTGACAGCAAGCCGTGAGAGTGTTTTTATTAATTAAAAACAGCAGGAGGAGGACTGTAGTTTGTGTGGTGTGGCAGAAAAAGCTCAGGACTTTTACCCAGGAGACCGTTGCCCGTGTCTCGTGTGAAACCAGAAGTCAACATTGACTTATTAGTCACATGACTTGTACTTTGGTAACACCACTTCTGTAGTAATTTGAACCCAAACCACATCTTTTTCTCAGCATAACCAAGTAGTTTTGTTGCCTGAACACCGCAGGAGATACACAAGCGATCGCTCTCATGTTGCTCGACATCTGTAGGAAAACACACAAAAAATAGCAAAAGTATGGTATGAGGATACGTTGCACCAGGAATTGTACCAGTTACTCATGATAGGTGTCAATGGGAATTTAGGCTGTAAAAACAAATGTGATTTCACCTCAGAAGCTGACCCAGTGTATGTACCTTTTTAATTTTGGTGAAGTGTCATGAAATACTGATGCCATATACAATGAAAGATTGATTACATAACGTGGCAGGTGTTGATTGAGCAACACGTTGTTTCCCTCTGAGTGAGGAATCCAGGTCCTCAGGGCAATACTGCTGGAGAGTTTTGCTCATTCACCTAACGATGGAGGGAAGGAAAGAAATGGGAATAGAGATGAAAAGCAGCTGAATGAAATAGTGTGTAATGCACAGAGAGAGAGAGAGAAGGAACTCTAAATGTTCATTTCCAGGTGGTCTTTTTGTTGACAAGAGAAGATTGAGCGTGTGCTGTGAAAGAAAACGGAGAAAAAGAGAACGAAATAGCGTGAAAAAGCGTTTGACAGCAAGGCAGGGGAAAAAAGCAGACTCCCTGACATCTCACTGTACTAAACAACCTGTTGTGTTCTTTTAAGGTGTCACAAACTTGGGTAGGAAATCAGCTGTGCCATTGTTAGTCGTTTCAAAGCTCACACCCTGAGAAGCACCTTCATTTGCCTGTTTAGCTGCTAACTGTAGGTGATTTCCTGCCTTCTTTAGTGTCTTCAAGTCGTTCTGAACTGCTTTGTGGTCTCACTTTACAGACATGACAGCAATAAGTATTAAAGGAGATATTTAGATAATTACAATTGAGTAAGCACAAGGGTATGCAATGGGGTCAATATAAGTGGGAAATACATTTTTAAAAAACAATGACAAAGTAAGAAACTCAAATTAGTTATTCATACTTATCCATTCACTCAATGAACAATGTGCCCTCAATTTACTTCATCTTGCGCTCTAAAGAGCTTAATTTTCTCCTCACTAATCTCAGGGCAGCAGTGTTTCTTTAACAGCCATGCTTTGTAGTAGAGGCACTAATCTTGGTTAGGGATGAAAATAAAAGTGAATTCAATCCAAGTGGTCAGTGACGAAGGTAATAGTAACGTGGACCTAAATTGAAGAGAATGCTTTGTAATTTTAAGTACACAGACTAATTTTAGTCTGTACAAGATTCACACAAATGTGAAAAGAAGGAAGTCGGGGGACGGGAGAGAGGGTTCGGGGGTGGGGTGGATTCAGATAGGAAGCATCAACCTCTGACCTCAGTGACCTGCAGTGATAACATCTCCTAACTCTGGCTTTTGTTCAGGTCCACACTTGTTTAGTTTATGCTAACGCTTACATAGCCAGCAGTGGTCGGGTTAAACGCTCTGACAACCAAACTGGATTAGCTAAGACTGAAGAGAGGCTTTAGAAGCCAAAGAGGTGGAGAGGACACTTCAAGTGGACTTCAGCCCGATGGCATCACGTGGCTGACCCGGAAGTTGTAATGCCATGGTTTGGCCACAATGTCAAATTTGCTTCAAATCGCTCTTCCTTTGGTCTTGGTGAAGACAGAGTTATTGGCTTGTAACGCCAGAGTGTGTTCAGTTTTCTCCTTTTCGAGGTGTCAATAAGAAAGTTGCATATCGTGCAACAGCGCTTGTGGCTAACGGGACTTTTTTATTTTTTTATTGGTGCAATACAACATTACAAAAAGACAGGCCAATTGGATGGTGTCAAGACATACAAACATTAGGACTCTAAGACAAGTACAGTACACTACATTAATATGAAGTAGGAAAAAGACAGTTTTCATGTACGTGTAGAGAAGTACCTAAGATTTATGTGGAATTGCTGAAAAGTTCCTTTTGGACATTTAGACAGCTGGACTGCATGCCTGAATTTGATTTAATTTCCAAAAACAAATACCAGACGATGAGGCCTGATTTGTGCTGCGATTGGCCACTTTTGAGGTTATTGCTTAACTTTGTTATTTTTTGAGGTTATACCAGCCATGAAGAAGTGACTAATTAATGTAATTTTGACTTTCTGGATTTATCTTTGAGCGAGATACGAGTGTACCATACACTATTTGATAGATAAAGTACCTTATAGTAGCAAGTGTGTATTATTTTTCCACCGAGGCTATGACATTATTGATATGAATGACTTTTCCCTTTCTCATATAGTACACTATGATTTAAAATCAGACTGCAAGTGTGTATAAATTTAGCACAGAACAGTCACACTGAGGCACAGAAACTACATTTATGATACATTTGAACCTACTAGCAGAAATACAATAGATATGGCCTCACTGTTACAGTAACCTGAGTGGAGTCGCCTCGCCGCTGGAATATAAGTAACTTGACCCGGGTAGCTTTGGGGACAAACAGTTCTTTTTCATAGTGTTTACTGTCACTCTGAAACACTGGTTTGGGTGGTTAGATAGGGCTGTATCTTAAAGACTAAGGGGTAAAATCCCACAATAACCAGTGTGTGTTATTAACCACTTACATCCTGTTATGGTGTTTCTGAGCAAGAAGTTCAGTCTCCACAGCGGATCTGTAAATAAAAGTTTTTCAGTGAGATGTATTGAGATAATCCAACCGAAGACTACTGCAGGTGTCTCACTAATTAGTTCCTCCTCTCCTGTTGAACACATCTGGTGTATCAACTGATTGGATTTGAACCCTGCAGACTCTCATTTGGTACATGGAAGCTCTTGTGTTTCCTCTGTGGCATTTGATGAAATATCTAATGATCAAAGCATAACTCAAAGACCACAAAATGCTAGGATGCAGGTACAATTATTCACGGTGCATCACACAGCGGCAGAGTCTGTGGGGGAAATGTGGTTGTAGTTTCAGTTAAGAGCTTTGTAACAGTAACCTCATATGCTCAACGGATGATTAAAACTTTATACATGTCTATCTCTGTCTTCTCAGGGACAATACTGTGACATCTGCAGCCAGGGCGAGAGCGATCGCGCTCACCCCATCACCAACGCCATCGACGGAACGGAACGATGGTGGCAGAGTCCGCCTCTGTCCCGCAGCACGGAGTACAACGAGGTGAACGTCACCCTGGACCTCGGACAGGTAGGACTCATTACATCTACATACTGAAGCACACCTACGCATGTTGTCTATTTCCTTTTTTTTTTTGTTGGTTAATCTGTGGTTCCATTAAAGATTCTCTATACCAAAGATGATGCATCACAAGCTCTGCCAGTGTTTTCAAATGGTATACACTTTCTGTCTCCAAATTGGGTGTGGCGTGTTCGCTGCCGCCACCCCCATCTCGCCCCTCTCAAACCTAATTTTGTAAATATTTGTGAACGCACCAATAGTCAACCCTACAATATCGCCTTAATATCGATATTGAGGTATTTGGTGAAAAATATCATCATATTTGGTTTTCTCCATATTGCCCAGCCCTAAAACATAAGCAGCAAAGGGTAGATGTACCCAATTGAGATTTGAACTGCTGCGGTTTGTGCTTCCCAGATGTTTTGCCCCATGAGGCCATGTCATGATTTTTGATGGGACAATAGTCTTTGAGGACTGTGGAAAGGTGTTAATGCATGCTTCTCTGCGTGTTTTTCTAGTATTCCAGCTTGACGGAATGATTCAGAATTGTAAATATCAGCGTGTTTATTAGAATTGTGAAGTTCATTTATTCACCTGAAATTCTGTTCTTATTCTCTGTTCGGTTCTTATTGACTTGCCACTTGTGCTGGAAATGTGAAAATGTTTTTGTGCCAACCATCATCTGAGCCCATTAACTGGTTTAGCAGCTCAGTGATAAATCAGCCTCTTGAAGCTCAGTGACCCAAAAGAAAATCAAAATCAAACGGTTAACTCTTCAGTTGATTGTAGAGATGTTTTTTTTGGCAGGAGCTTCTGTTTGTTCCAGCTGGTGTTGCAGTGACTCTCTCAGAATGACACACACTCATGTATAGATGCATAGCACACACACAGAAAGGCTTCACTCTGTCTTCCTGTGCTCCAAGTTAACCTTTTTGTGTTCTTGAACGTCGCTCTTGAACAACCTTTTATGTTTCTGAATGCGACTCTTTTGTGCCAGGCTCTCCTGCTCGAGTGCCCTCATTCAGCAGCGCTATGTGTGCCCAGTGTGTCTGTGCACTTGTGTCCTTGACAAGAGTGTTTTCTGTCATGGCATTCAGTTTCCCATCCCTCTTCCGTCTATCGTCTCCTCTCTCGTCGGCTTCTCTCGCTCAGGGTCGAAGGTCTCAATAGAGAAGCAGGGAGCTGTCACTGAGTGTTTAAGCTTTGATAAGCCTGTTTACCTTGTGAAAGTAGTAAAAGAATGAATAGATAGTAAAAAATATTCAAAAAAAATCATGTTGGCATTGGCTGGATGACAACGATGCAGGCTACCTGGAGTTTTTTTGGGGGATATCAACTTTGTTACTGTGAGGAACTTTTAACTGGTTATTAAACAGTCTCAATACTTTAATACCCTTTAATACTGATGTCTCTATTTTTACCTACAAAAGAAACACAAGACCATCAGTGAGAAGAATATCTATTTCTATACAGTTGTTCCACTGGGTCGGATTCCATGCGAAATCGGTTGAAATCATGTTGGTTCACCAGAAAGTCCTTCAGCTCAGACTAAAGCAGGGCCTCCGATCCATTTTCTTTGTGTTATTTCTTGTTATATCTGTTTTTTAGGGGTTTTAGACCAAAACGGGACATCTGACGTCTTTTGAATCCAGAAAACTCAATTAAATAAAATGTATATCGGTTCAAATCATAACAGAAGTTAGCTTGAGGCGCTTTCCATTAGGAGCAGGTCTAGACCCTTTCCCTCCTGAGCAAGCTGGGGTGACCGTACCAAAAAACCTCCCCTTTTCACATTGTTTTTTTGACATTTTATAGACTAAACAAGTTATTTATAATGAAAATTCTCGTTAGCTGCAGCCGTAGATGTGTATTAGTCAATTAGTCTTCTTTTATTAGTTTTCTTGTCAACAGCATTGTGAGGATGGTTTTGGTACACTTGCCCTGCACGTTCAGTGCCAGCATGAGTGCACTGGAGAAAGAAATTGAGAAAATCATTGTGGCACAGAACAGATTCAAAAAGATATGTTGGTCCTTTTAGTATAAAACCTTCTGGTAGCAGCTACAGATAACCATGGACTTTAACTTTGATTTTGATTACATCTTGATTACATCTGTTCAAAATGTTTACAACCTACATTGCAACAAAATGTTTTCTGGGTGGCATCGACGCTACGGAGACAGAGAGAGGGAGAGAGAGGGAGAGAGGGTCTCTGGTTACCAGGTAGCCGTTTTGTCTTGAAAGAATGTAGGTAGGCCAAGGCGTGTGTGTGTGTGTGTGTGTGTGAGAGAGACACAGTGACAGGGCTCAGAGAGTGTATTGAAGACCCACCCCGACCACCCCCCCACCCTACCTCTGGCTGAATGAAAGAGAAGGAGAGGAGGGAGAGATTGGAATGTCAGTTAACCTGCCTCAACATGCAGAGGGGAAGGCTTGTTAAATTACCTCTCTCTTTAATGTGGATCGGTCTCGTCATGGCCGATACAAGTTTTGCCTATTATTAAGTTTTGTTTTGGGCCGATATTTTATTAGTATATGCTTATATAATATCGTTTTTCCAGTTTTGTGCAGAGCATCTTATAGTGGGCAGTGGAGATACTGCCAAATGGTTAAAAATAAGTGTAATATACAAAGCTAGTTAATTGTATATATAAATGTGCTCAAGAATTCAAATTCACTAATAAAAGAAACTAAATTAAAGTGACTGGTGCTTGAATATCACCACATCAATCACGACACATCTTCAGGAAGAGTCAAACGTGTTTTGCCACTATTAGCTTGCTAACCTTCGCTCGGATTAGCCAGCTACGCTTGGATCAGTTTTTGCAACGAAAAAGTGACAGAAAAAGCTCCGAAGAGTGGGGTGAGAAAATATGACCCCGAAAACAACAACTTTCGATTTTTAATACAACTTAACACTTATTTGGGAACGTTGTCCTCTAGATTTCTTTAACAATCAAATGTGGACCCAAAAGGTAACCGGTACCTGGTAACCCCTGGTGTAGAGGACCCTGACTGGGCTGCACTGAGTCCTGAGTCCTGAGCACTGAGAAACCTGATCAACCAACATCAGTCTTGGACTTCACTAATTCTCTTTTGGCTGAATCCCTGCAGTCAGGTTCAAAATCTGGTGGAAATCCTGAAACCAAAAGAGTGGAGGCTGTTATAGCAGCATGTTAATGGCCATATGGATCCAGAATAAGATGTTGGGCAATCAAAGGTGTCCACATACTTTTGGTCATGTAGCGTATCATGAGCTTCTTCATTTATCTGTACATAAACCTAGAGTTGGTAATCTTATTCAAGATCATTCTTTGTCATATTTGTTAAAATTCTCTTTACATCCCGTAAGCAACCAGTAAATCAAATGCTCTGACAAAAAGGCTGCTAGCTCGACAGCCGTGAGTGCTAACAACAGCCATGTTCTTTTGTTTACGTTCATTATGATACTTTTGTGGGAGTGGCTTTCGAGAGAGGCCTGAAGAGACCACATCGCCTGTGTTGAAGACTTGGCGACTTTCTTGATAGATTTAGGGACCTTTGGGACTTTTGAACACTGCTAGCTACTTTCGTTGGAGTTGGCAGCACTGGGCTGGGTTTTTTGGTTGGATAATTTCTCTAAATTTAGCGTACTCTTGTTGATTTCTCAAGATTACCAGCCTAATGCTTAAAATCTATCTTGTTAATAGAAGTACTAAATCCCAGCCTAATACACAGCAGTATTTTGATTTTAAGACTGTTAAGATACCCTTGAGCAAGGCACTTGAAGCACACCAGTTTGTCCATTACTCTTAGGTGTTGTCAGGTGAATGGGATTTCAGAAGGCTATGCAGCTCAACCATTTTATTTTTTTAAAGAACAGATTAAGTTCTTATGGTGTGGAATTCAGTTGGCAGTAAACACACCGCACCAACAGTATCAGTTCATCAGAGCATTACTGCAGCAGGTGTGTACCAAGCACAGACTGCATCCACCCAAATGTTTATCAAACATATTTCACTGGAATCTCGTCGTGTTTTTCCTGCTCTCTAATATTTAATTCTCCTCATCTGTTTGGATCTAATGTGTGTCAGACTTTTACATTTATTAATACATTTATTTTACTAATAATTAATACTCCAGCAGTTCCTGTCAAAGAGTGACATTGTGATTCCATTCTATATTCAGTTTTAATTTATTTTACTTCTTCATACATTCTATGGTCTGCTTATAATGCAAATAACTATTTGCCTTCTATGAATGAAGTTAAAGTCTGTTTGCTGATGATTTGGGTTCTTTGATGAGTCAACAATAGTTCCCCAAATTCTTGTCTATGATAAGAAGTTCTCACACATCTCTTCTTGTCTTTCTATATCTATACCACCCGTTCTGCTTATCTTTAACAGATAACACAAAGCCCATTATAGACCATTTCTATCTCCTCTACCTTCTTGTCTTCTTTCTTCTGCTGTGTCCTTCTCTCACTCCTCTCTTGTTAGCCTTTTTTTATTACCTCTTCTCCTTATTATCCTCCTCGTCCTTTTCTTCACAAGTTAGAACACACTTTTCTATTTTCTCTTCTGCAGTTTCATTCCTCTTTCTACTCTCCCTCAGTCACTTTGATCGCCTTTCTTTTTTTGTCTTATATTTTGACATCTTTCTATATTTGGCAATATCCCAGTGCGTCAGTTTTCTTGTTTACGTCACCTCAAGCAGATATTACAGCTGCAAAACAATAGAGGTGAATGAAGGCGTTTTTGAGCATTCAAAATTAAATTTGAAAGCCCAGCAACATCATTTTACTGTATCTGTTAGTACGCTGAATGATCCAATGACTTCAGGTTTAATTGGAGCTTCACTTCACTCCATTATTTTCCATATCTGTAGTCTATAAATCCATATCTCTGTATACTGGGGAAGGCTGCTAGGGAAGAAGGAGGGAAAGAAGTGGAATGACAGCTACCTGATGAATTGTAGGAAGAATATGAACCATCCGATGAGGTCATACCCAGTTCAACACAATTCACCATTGTCTTCAAAGCACAATGTAACCTTGGTGTGTGCTTTCACTCCATGCACAGATGTATGTTTGTGTACAGTTTAATTCCTCAGGTATGTAACACTGGAAAGATTCTGTAATAACAGGTGAAGGAGGAGGAGGAGATTGGAGATGGAAAAAAAAACAAGGTGACCAAATCCATTTTGAAGGCACGGTGAAACAAAACTCCCAGCAAGAGGGGAGGGGAGGAAAGGAAGGAGGGCTAGAACATGGAAAAGAGGAAGACAGGAAGGAGGTTTTAAGTGGAGAAGAAAACTGAGGTGAAGAAGAAGAAAGACGGTGAGGGCATGGAAAGAAGAAGACGAGGAGGAGGAGGAGATGACAGAACAGGGGATGTTTGTCTGTTTCAGCAGCCTATTATTAGAGCACAATATAGGCTTCAGTTGGGAATGTGTCTTGGTGTGTGTGTGCGTGTTCATTTTCTTCAGGTGAGGTCTTCTCTATTCCATAATCCTCCCACCTTGAGTAAAAAAAAAAAGGTTTCCTGTCATCACACTTGTCAAAGTCTTTCGTTTTGCATTTTAAGCTTCCTGCAGTTCCAGTGATTTGGAGTGTTTTTAGTTCATTGCAGAAGATACTGTAAGGCCGTGTCGAGCAGTACCGGCGCCTCAAGTAGCGGCGTTACTACATTTCTCAGTAGTGTGGTGGTATTGTTGCTCTTTTCTGAATCAAGTAGCTTGTCAGTAGCTGAGCTCTTGTATTGATCAAGCAGTGAGGTAGCGTCCACACAAGCTAAAGGTTTTGAAGCATTCTGAAGCTCAAGCGCAGCGGAACTTTATTGCTGTAGTTTGAAATAAAACGGTTAAGGATCAGTAAGTGACTTCAACACCATACCTTCCCTGCGTAGCTGGTTGAGGCAGAGACGATTGGTTAAGGTTCGGCATTGCACTTGAGTAGTTGGGGGTCAGGATTGCCCATTGGGCAGGGCATAGGTCCTGAACAAATCAGGTACCTCGGTAAGCATGGACGCCTGGCCAATCCAGCGGAGATGAATGGAATTTCGATTTTGGTGCATAAAGGATACAGAAGCATTTTGTCATTAAGGCAGCAACTCATTATTTGCAGATTATTTTCTTGATTCGTTGATTCACAGTTGAGTCTATGAAATGTTAAAAACATAGAGAAAGATGCCTTTAATTTGCTTGCATTGTTCCACCAACAGTCTAGAACCTGAAGATATTCAATTGATTGATATATATGTCACATCTCATTCAGAAGCTGTATCTAGAGAGTGTTAGGCATCGTTGCTTGAAAAATGACTGAAGTTATTAATAATTCTTTTTGATTAGCTTTATTTTAACCACTTTCTAAAGAAATAGTCTCAAAGGAAACTGTAATTATCCAAAATATGTGGACATTGTTTCTGGGGAGACAAGTAGCTTTTTTTTGCAGTTTCAATCCTGTGAGCACTATCAATGTGATTCTCTTCACCTCCGTATATTGGGTTGTTGGTCAAAATCTTAGAGATTCAAAACCGGAAGAAATGAAACCAAAACTATCTGCAGGGCAAGAAAACCACAAGAGGTAAAAGAGAAAACATGTTTTCCTTGTATTCAATTTGAGGTGAACTGACTCTTTAAACAGCCTTCAAAGTGGACCAAACCCTACAAATGTGAAATGAATCAAACATGGCAGCATAAATGCTTTTTTAAGTATATTAAAGATGGACTTTACTGGAGCTTGACGGCTCTTACTCTTACTTGAGAGCTTGAAGTGTTTCTCCCCCCCCGTCCCATGCCGTTAACTCTGGTATGTTGGCAGGTTTCCCTACAGGACAAAGAAAGACACATACACACACTTGCATGCAATGTTGAGGTAGCTCTATTGTTTGCCGTGCGTAAAAGCGAGCGCCGTGCCAACTGCTCCCAATTGGATGCTTCCTGCTATTGATGTGGTTTGAACGTCAGAGTTAACTTTAAAGTGCCAGCCAGCTCTGAGCTGCAGCAGGGTGGAGGTTTATATTTGGAAAATCCTGACAGTTATGACATACTTTATGGGGGTAAAGCTGAGTTCACACCAAACATGTTCAAAGCAGTTTAACTTCAAAAATGTCTTTAGTTTGATGTCAAGTGAAGCATAATATTACAGGCACAGTTCCCTTATCCAGCCTGAGTTTCTAAAGGCTGTGACACACAAAACTAATTAGTTTTTCTTCTTCAACCAGAAGACAATGTGCTACTGATATTGTAATGCCATTGCAAAGCAACTTTAAACAGCCCGGTGCAACTTTTTTTATCAAACATGCTCTCAATTTGTCTTCTGAGCAAATGCAAAACTTTATAGACGGATCATGAAAACTGTATTCTGAGCTTAATACTGGTCTGTTTAAACGGATATAGTCTTTTTGTAAAGGTTCCATCTGCTGTAACGGTGGTGTGTGTGTGTGGGTGGGTGTGTGGGTGGGTGGGTGGCGGGCGTACTGATTACAATCGGTTTGTCCTCTGCCAATTCTGCTAATTACGAGTGACGAGCGTGGGAACCACACTCTGTCTATTGTTTTTGTTTTTGTTTTTTACGCACTCTTCAGGTGTGACTTTGTGTGTGTGTGTGTGTGTGAGAGAGAGAGTGTGTGGTCGGCTGTACAGCATCCACTCAAGTAGACCGCTCTTTAAAAGTGCGTGTGAGACTTTTCAAGATATCATCTCGTATTCGCCGTAATGTCTCCCTTTCCATTATTTTCCCTTTGCGTTGCAATCTCTCTATTCATTTTTCTCCGACTCTGTGCAGCCACAAAGACTCCTCTGTTGAGTGGATGACTAACACTGTAATGATGGAAATAAAGAAAAAGAGGGGACAGAGATAGATATGATGGACATCAAACATCCTTGTCCTATTCCTCTGTGTCACCCTTTCAGTCTCTTCTTGTTTAGAGTCGACACAGATAAATTCCACTCTTGGTTGCTAATGTAATAGGTCTAAAACAGCAATAAGTATTATGTTCATCAAGTTATTATAGATAATGTCTTAGCAAACTGTTATCTGCTTACATATCCGACAGAAGCAGAGCAACGTGAAGTTGTTTTTTTGTCAATGTTTGCTTGTCTTTTTCGGTCTTGTTTTCTGAGGATTGATTTAAAAATATTTTAGGGAATTTCTTCACTTGTCACTCGTGTATTTTGGCTTTTTGCAATTTGCCACTGTACATGTAGCATATTAAGGTTTGCTTGTGTAATCTCATGTGCCCATGTTTTTATATGAAGCAGCAGCTGTGTTGGTTTTGTCAGTCAAGCAAACTAAAACGGAAAGCTGAAATCTGCAAAGAACCACATGTGTTGCTTCACAGTGGGATTGGCAGTATTTGCACTTTCTTAGATTCATTGATAATAAAATAATATTTTACTTCATGTAACTTCATTGTGTTTTCTGTCCCCTCGTCAGAACCATTGCAGACCCTTTTCAATTTTTATATCTATGAGTTGGTCCGTCTCTCGTTTTTAGAGCATGAATGTACTACGTTTTGAGCCTCAAAGAGGGTTTATATGTTATCATCATTACATCTTCAAAAATGTGTTTCTGTGTGCAATTTTCTTTTTTTCTTACTGTACTGTCCAAAATGACTCAGTCAACCACACCTTTTAGCCACATCATTTAATAGTCACCCTCTTTTTGTTTCTTGATATAAATCCTTTTGCCCTCTTCAACTCCTTGGCTGTGATTTTGAGGATCAACAGTTGGATTCATTCATGACCCTCCTCCGTCTTCGTCAGTGACTCTTATTTCTGTCACCATCTAATCAACGGCCTTCATCTTCCTGTTTTCCCGTCTGTCCCTCTCGTTCAGGGTTAAACGTTGCCCCTGAAACTGTCCTCTCACACAGACAAGAGCTGACCCACACAGTGCACATTTTTCAGTCATTCATTATGTGTACTGGCCAGGAAAATGAGCAAAGAGAGAGAGAGGTAGAGAGAGAGAGAGAGAGAGAGAGAGACACAAATCTGACCTTAATAGGAGTGATTCAGCTTTGAGTGGAGAGAGAGATCGAGGCAAAAGCGATAAAGTTGATTCCACATTTGAACCAGGATAAAGGATGACGGCTGGATGGAGGCAGGGGGAGGGGCAGTAGTCAGAAATAGCTGATTTTTCATAGTTCATGTTTAGTTTCTGTAGTTCTGTTTCTGTATGTTGTTGTAGCTGATATCAGGGTGGGTTGATGTTGGAAGGTTAACACACGCTCAGTTTTAGCTTCAGTTTGGTATTTTTTTACAAATTTTGATAAATGCAGCATCATAGTTTCTTAAAGGTTTTCTCATTCTTTTGGCTGAGACACGTCCAAGCTAGATGAATATCCTTTTTCGATATGTGACACAACACATGATGCATCAGACTGTACAGTATACCCACTACACAAGTCTAATTCAATTTATTGAAACAACTATATTCAAGCACTATTTTAGTTTAGGCCTTGTTTGAGAGTTTATTATTCTGTTGTAAGTTTTATTTAAGCTTAAGAATATACATTTTCTGTTTCAGCCATTCATTTTTACAATTCGCTATTTTCACTTCTGCTTTACTTAAAAACTTTGACTTTGACACTGAATGATTGTGTGATCACACTAGATTGTTATGGTCAATCTTCTGCAGCTCTATTTTTCTACTCAATGCAAGAGAAGGTTGCACGCACAATTTGAGTATTATAGCCCAAAACCTCTGAATAGTTGCCCAGAAATGCATTTTATTTATTGGTCACCAATTCAGGTAACCAATAATAATAAAGTTTGAACTGCTGGCAATTAGTTTCCCAGAGGATTCCATCATTTATAGGAAAAAGGTTACTCTGTGTGGCCCCAGCCTTAAAGTTCAATGTGTCCTGATATGCAGATATAACAATCGCATATTAATGTGTTTTAAAACCCCAGTGCATCAGCCTAAAAACTTAGTTTTAAAACACAATACAGTAGTCCCTATTATAGAAGCATAAAACCCTTTTTTGAATTTTTAAGTAAGTTCCACCATGGATATGTTTTAAACATTCAAAACATGTATCATCCTGGTGACCAGCACATTGGGGAGATGCTGTTGAATGAGCATTAGCATGTTGGATGTGTTTCCCTTTACATCCCCTACAATGGTGGAGTAACGCCGACACACCATCTTCATCATATACGCAACTCTTTCACCTCCGGCTTTTCTTTTGCGCTCGCCGCACTGTGAATAAGTCGCACGACAATCCAGTTGTTGTGCTAACCTATGCATATGTGGCTAACGGCGTACGGCTAAAGGTTTACAGGCGGAACTCAGGCTTGTGAACTTTGGTTCCACATTACGTGCATCAATCTACACACCATGTATTCTGTGTGCGGCTGTGTGCGCCAAACCGGGACTCCCCACATGGTGATGAATTCACAAAGTATGGAAATATGCAAGAGTTTGACAGATTGGAGAAACAAAAGTTGTTGTAGGGTGAAGAACGTAAAACAAAAACTAGAGAAGGGGAAGGAGGAGGAAGTGGATGGAGGTGAGGTGAGGCAAGAGTGAATGAGAGAAAAATAGGAGGAAGAGGAGGACTGGAAGGGGAGGAGGACTGGAAAGGGGAGGAGGAGGAGGACTCGAAGGGGAGAGGGAGAGGGACTCCAGCTGGGGATGATAGAAAAAGAAGCCATTCATACTCTATCTTTGATTGAAATGTCAAATGTTCTGTGTTTGTCATTATCAAAGCAGAGGAAGTGATTATAAGAGGGCGCCTCCCACTCTTGTTGCTGCCCTTCAGTGGTTTGGTGTTGGTGCGAGTGTATACGTGTGTGTTCATATTTGTGTATTTGTCATAATGCTTTCTCCTTAGTGGGATGTCTGAGTTCTCCAACAGCAATAGTTCTGCTCTATTTGATTCATTATATCCTGACCCATGACTCTGCAAAGAATTAACTTTGATGCTGCGTTTGTGTCACTCCTTCGTCATGCATGATGTCTGTTCCAACCTTTCTGTCACAGGTCAAAGGTCATTATCAGTTCTTACCTCCCTGCTGCTTTGAACTCCATGACCAGCCCCAATTTGGACACACACACACATGCACTTTTCTCTGTTAAATGTACCTGCTTCCTAGCAGTTTCTCTTGCCCGTTGGTTGTCCCGTTCACCTTGTCAACACAGTACTGATCTTTTAACCTTTATGACCTTGTCTCTCACTAAATCTCTCTGCAACTTCCTCTTTCTACCGCTCACCCCTCCCTGTACCTCCATCCACCTATCCTTGTGTCTTTCTTCTGCTGCCCATCCATCTCCTCCTGTACTGTCTGTCAGCCTGTTTCTGTCCCTGTAGCTCTGTGTTATCACTGAGACGGACATCTAGAGTTTCCTCCTGTCCTGCTTCTGGAGGGTAAAGGGCATAAGACACATAAACTAAGAGAATGACTGACTGAGATGGATGGACTCCCATGGAGAAGTGAATGGCAGTAATGGAGGGAGGTAGAACATTGCCTCTACTCAATGAAAATAGGCTAAGAAAGTCAGATGATGTAAATGTTTGAAAAGCCGTAAATTATGTGCCTTCTAGAAAGACAAACACCTGGAAGACTAGTAAAATAAAGAGAGACAGTTGACCCTTCGCTAAAACAGGCCAGACTGTCCAATCATAGCATAGCATCAGCCAGCTCCGATTAGGGTCCGCCAGCTGTCCGGCTCTGGACCATAGACTCTCATGCAATCTTCAATTGCAGGCTGGTTATGTGGATTTTGAGCTGTCATGGTTGAACGTTGTGTAATAATGATACTCGTTAAGGCGAGTTTGGAAGGACATGCAAGTTTCTAAAACGTTACGTTTTTACGTAAAAACCTGTGGCGCAAACCTAATCAGCATTTGCTAGCACATCATTAACTAGCATTAGCACTACTATGCTATGCTAGATACTATACTGAATATATATACATGCTGCGTTTGTTCTTTAATGATTAGAGCAGTGGACTGTGGATGAGTAATATAATATTTATGCATGGAGCGTAGTAAAGCTTAGTTTATGCTCGCCATCGTGAAGTGAGGCCGGTGTGCACACCAGAAAATGATGTTTGGTCCGCTAATAACTGCTCCGTGATCTGGTTCAGACACGTTGGCTCTCTCTTCCAGGAGCGTCTATTCAGCTTCAGCTCAGTCCCATTGTCTTGCAGTGTTTGCTCGCTCTCACAATGTCCTTTTGATGCCGCAGTGGTCCTTAGCCCTCCCAATGACTTAGCATTCAGAATACTTCTCAATTCAATGGGAAATTAATTAAAGAAGGAGATTAGATTAGTTAATCAGTCACTTGAGGTGCAGGCAAACAAACAGCATACACTTCCTTCGTTTGAAGAGGCTTTATTTATTCTCCACAAATTCAGTTCCTCATTCTGCAATTAAAAAGCCTCCTACCCTGATAAAGAATTTCCTTCCTTTTTTAAGGACATGTGCTCTTGTCATGGACAGCAATGTGCATGCATTCAGGCAATACACAGATTGGCATGTCAGATGTTCAGTGTTTTGTATTCAATGGATGTTTAGCCTTTTGAAGGTCTGTGTGAGCTGTTGACACATTCTCAGTCAACCCGTTCTCACTCCCAACTCGTCAAACACCAAGGGTTGGTCAGGGCCCCTCTGCATCAGAAATCGACGGACGGAGGCCCCCTTCAGTGGCTGTATGCGACGTAACAGGCTTCAACTAACCCCCTTGTAAACCCTCCTGCGGCTTCTTCCTGTGAAGATGGACGTTTGTTTTGAAAGAACACGATGCATAGGATGAGCGTATATTGACACGCCATCCCGACAAGTTGAAAACTAACGCTAGAGGGGTACCTGTTAGCTAGCAGGCTAGTCACCAGTACACTTATAAATTAACAGGGTTTTGTTCAATGATGTTCAATTAAGTAGGCAACGTAAGTGTGTGGACAGGACTTCTGAGATGCTGCTGTTGTTGTTGTTGTTGTTGTTGTTGTTGTTGTTGTTGTTGTTGTTGTTGTTGTTGTTAGGAAATGTGTAAGTTCATTTGATGAAAGCAAACATTTCATATTGTGTTAAATGCACATGTAAATATACAATGTGTAAATCAGACAGTTTTGGAACTGGAGCTATGCTATAATAGTTTCCCCTGCTTCCAGCCTTTATGCTAAGCTAGGCTAAACACATTCTCCTCTGAGCTCTATAATTAACCCACAACAAAGACAATCGATAATATAAACTATTCTCATCTAACTAGTCAAACATGTAGCCTAAACATTGAGTTATCAGATTTTTGCATTCATCTTAAGAAAGTATTGCTCATGTTACATACTGTATGTCCAGCTGCAGTGTGTGAGGAGTGTGTGCAGCTTCCTCCCCAGACAAAACCCAAACAGGAAAACACTTTCTGTGCCAGGCTCGTCCTCCCTGAAGGACACCAGGGACTTTGAGCAGTTTTCTTCCAGCCAAGTCTGCCAAGCCAGACTAAGAATAGCCTGATGCTAATGTCTGCCCGCTATCACACAATGAGCTCATTTAGTGTGAAGGAAGAACTGGATTTGACAATTTACCAACTTAATTAAATGAGAAACGTGTTGTTTTTATTCATTTTTATTGTGGGTCTGAAGGTTTTTTTTATCCAACATCAAAAATGAATAAACCAGCAGGTATTATTATGCATTTGTCTCTGTCTTTGCGGCATTGATCCAAACGTTCGGATGTTTTGAAGTTGGGTTTTCAGTGAAATTGTATTGTAATTCATTCACATTGAGATCTTGCATTCAGCAAAATCTTTTGAGTAAATTTGGCACAAAAATCAACTTGGACTCAGGGATAACTTTAAAAGTTGGTTGTCAAAGGTCACTGTGACCTCACCAAACACATTTTTGGCCATAACTCAAGAATTGCTAATTATGACCATTTCACAAAGATGTCAAATGTTTGTTTTCATTTAACAGTTTTTTTTTTGTGAATAGAAGAAGAAAGGCAGCCACACATAATAAAATGTGAAGAAACGGGGTAAAAAAACAACATAGTGTGAGGAGGAGATGAAGAAACAGCAGTGACAAAGAGAGAGGTTTGTCTCTGTTAATGCAACAGTAAATATTGGTTTTTACCTGGTCAATTCCAGCAGATTGTTTGAGTTTCTTTGCAGGTGAGGAAGTATAGGTCCCTGAGTTCAATTTAATCTTACTTTACATTTCTAACAATGACCACAAATGTAAGATCACTGGTGTTCATGTTAAACATCATGACAACAGTGAAAAAAGTTGTTAGTTCCAACAACCATTCATCTTTTATCCAGGTGTTATTATCTAAATCACACATTTTCAGGGATTTATTTAATCCAGCCAGTTTCTGCTCAAGATCTTGTAACCTGTGACTTTTTTATTTTCTTTAGCTATTGGAGTTTTACGAACGTGCTGGTTTAGTGGTGTATTTTTCTATTTTAAGCTGATATAAAATGGTGACTTGCATTCCTTGTATGTTTCCTTGTTTGAAGGACCTTTGTATTGAAACTACATTCTCCACCAGAGTATAAAATAAGATAAGATAAACCTTTATTGATCCCCACAGGGGAACTTCAGGGGTTGTAGCAGCACAAAGACAGAAATAAATCTGGATAAATAGAGGATTTAAAAAATCAAGAGGAACATACAACTAGTTAAGAGTAGAAACTATACAACAAATGTACAATAATTAAATATTCAAGAGCAATTAAAGACAAAGTTACGAGGTAAGTGGCAAGTTGTGTTAGCACCATCGCTGTACCGATGTGGTGATCTCACTGAAACGAAGGAGAAACCTGTGTTCTGAATGTGGCCTTACAGTTGTGTAGCTGCAAGAATGTCTTCCTCCTTGTACAAACAGAGGAGTGGAGAGTGGCCGGTGGAGGGATGAGTCCATAGAGAGGGAACAGGAGGGCAGCAAACAGAAGGGAGTGTTTTCCCATAGTTAAGTCATAAAATGGTGAATGGGAGTGGAACGGAGGTGTGTTTGTGGGGGTCAATCTGTTTGACACACACACACGCACACACACACATCGAGTCAGAGGAGGGTAAGGCAGTGTGTGTGTACAAATGGACTGGTAGCACACTGAGCTTTATAATAGTTGAGACTGATTTTGAATTCAATTGTGTTGAGTTTAAGGCCTCTAAATGATGAACTGAGTAGATACTGTAGCAAAAACTGTGTCAAAACACTTGTACCACGTACACGTGCCTTCTCTGTTACACATTGTCTCCAAACGTATTACTAGGCTGCCCCCTCTTAGTTAATTAGTCAACTAGTTGGTGTTTTTGGTCTTAGTCGACTATGATTTCTTTAGTCGAACAGAATAACAATAAAAAGGCTTTTTCATGCTGAGCACATCTCGGGTAAACACAAGATTTAAAGTGGTGCTTTTGCATGATTCTTTGTGGAGATCTCAGTTTTACCGATATGTTGATTTAATCAACTATTCTATTAGTCGACAAAATCCTATGAGTGTTAGTCAACTCAAAATGTCTTTGGTTGAGGACAGTCAGTCCTACTGATTGGTCAGGATAGATAATATATAGCTTTGAGTCCCTTAAGTCTAAAATCCTTCAAAAATACTCTTTGGATGTCTTGAAAGAAGCCGGCAATGATCGGCTATAATTGTCTAAGTGTGTGTGTGTGTGTGTGTGTGTGTGTGTGTGTGTGTGTGTGTGTGTGTGTGTGTGTGTCCAGCTCAGCTAGCAGCTAACGGTGTCTTAATGAAGCTTAGTCAGAGTTCAGAGACTGTGACTGACCGTGATGCGCTCCATAGGGCAAAGTCCACACTTAAAACCTCATCACACTGAGAAACTATGGCGACGACCTGAAAGAGGTGGGAGTGTGTTGTCGGGATAGAGAGGCAGAAATTATGAGTGTGCCTCTATAACACTTGTTCCTTGTTACGTTTCTCTGTGAAAAGCACCAACCTGGGGTTTGGACACATTAATGGGACTTGAGACCCTGTGAACACCACGCCATCAAAGCAGACCGATACAGAAAGACATCTGTACTGACCGACTGAGAGAGCGAGGTGTCTATTAGCTACTGAGGGAAACAAGCCGATAGCTGCAGCAGCAACTGTGACTGGTTCCATTAAAGCCAACAGCTGGGCTGCCTCAGCGCTCCCAGTCACCGTTCACATTCAGCCTTATACTGTAACACATGCTGGGAATATTTGGCAATGTAGAGCACATTTCTGTCTGTCGGCTTGTCTGCTTGATGGACATCGTATGCAACAAAGAAGATGTCTTGCTGATATCTATATAGCTGAGCTACGTAGTCAATTAGAGAGTCCTAAAGTCGTGTTTTATTAGAACATAAATGTAACATTGGACTTGTGTAACTTTTTTCAGAGCAGACATTTAAACATGTCACAGCAGGCAAAGCACAGGTGTAACATAACATTACCATTTAGTTTTGCCAGTTCCAGACTGTTGAAAACATATTTAACACTAAAATGTTTATTTTAATTTGGCTTTAAATATTACTAGAATATATTAAATTGAGTTGAGGAGGTAGTATTGATTTGCAGTTCTCATTTTCATTCAACTGGTAACGTTGGGATCGAGTTTACTTCAGTGTAAACAGCCTGCTGGTAAAGGCGTACTTCATCGTTCATTAAGTACGTAGTGTGCAGTATACGTACAGATTTCAAACACAGCTCCTGATCCCCCGCTAGCCCCAGACACTGACCTTGGACCTCTCTGTAGATGGGGAGTGGGTGGGGCCCGCAAAGTTAGTCTCTCAGCTTGAATTCTGAACTAATTAATTTAAACCCTGTCTCCTACACAATGGGGTTTTTATACGACTAATTCCAACAGCAAATACGTTTTTGAAAGAAACGAAATGTTGGAATTTTGGAAAAGTTAAAATAACGTATAGCTGACAAGGTGCAAAACGAGGCACCATTTCACACAAAATGCCATTTATCTAATGTTAACTAAAGTGATTATGAGGCTAAACTACTTTTGGTACAAACCCCGATGTATGTTTTTTGATCATTAGATGGAATCAGTTTGGCTGTAAGATCACAAACTAAAAGGAACAAAGACATGATTTTTAAGGGTTACATTGACTATGAATGTAACCCATCAGTGTTTTTATTTAGAGAGTTCCCACAAACTCCCCCTCGCTCCTCCTCCTCTCCTTTCATGAAGACAACCTGTACTCCCCCCTTCTCTCTTACTTTTTCCTCCTTCTCCTCCTCTTCCTCCTCTCTTTTAATTGAGACAGCTTGAACTCCCCCCTTCTCTCTCCCTTATCCCTTCACTAATTATGGAATTTGTCCCAGCTATCTGTTACAATAAGGCACGGAGGGAACATATGAAAGGAGTAGTGGATCTGGAACGTGGAGAAAGTCAAGGTTATAGGAGAGGAAACCTCCCTTCCTTCTCTGTCTAACCTCACTTTTTTTATCATCAGTCCTTTTTTCAGTAGTTCCTCTGTTCTCCTCTTTGAGTTTGGACACATTTGGAACATTTTCAGGTGAATTTCATGGTTATTGAATCTGTCAGGCTGCAACATGTCAGCTGACTATGTCTGTGAGGGAGTTATCTGAACCATGTCAGAATAAAAAGTAAAAAAACAACTTTACACTCAAATTGGGAACAAATCTGTCTCTTTCTGTTTATTCGTTGCAGTTTACTGCAGGTTATGACTTGGTTGTTATGAGATGTTCGTGAATGATGCATAGTTCCAAAGTTTTTTTCGGATTACACTGATGAGACCAAAATGAAATGCTGCATCGTGTCAGAGGTAATATCTCAAAATGCAGCTCATCGATTTCACCAAACTTGGCTGATGCACCAAACCGTTCAGCTGTTGTTTTTAAAACTGCTCTCACTGGCCCATTAAAAATCACATTCTTATTGATTTAAATTCAACAAGAAGAACTGATTTGAAGTCTAAATACCAGTTTGCAAGTCTTTGAGGCCGGCTTTGTGATTAGCAAAGTGAAGCCTCGGTGTGTACAAAGGTGTTGGAGAGAGAGAGAGAGAAAGAGAAAGGGGGTGATGCTAATAGTTGAGGACATGATGAGGGTAATTTGTCCTGGAATGTCTAATTCCTGTGTTTCTCGCCTCCTTTGGACCCACAAACCTTTACTCCTGGACCAGCATCTAGACATGTCATACTAACTAGTTATTTTCTAAAATGAACTGGGCTTATGATACAGGCCTATGTAATTTAAACCATAAAACCAAGTTTTAACCCTCAAACAGCCATTTGAAGACTCAAAATCATCTGTTGTTGGCCAGGTATGTTTAGGCATTCAAGGAATTTGTCTGTGAGGCAAGGAGTGGACAACATGTCCTCACTTTTCATAAATGTCCTCACTCTCAAGGTCTAAAACACACAATAGAAGTACAAGACATACACACACACACACACACATACTGTGTGCAGGAGTTTCCACATCCTGGGGGGATGTTGAATTGTCAGACAGAGTGGTGGAACAAGGCATCAATCTGTAGAAGAACCCTGAGGATAAACTGTCCCTCCAGGGCCTCTTCTGCCTGTTCCACCTCCCTCCTTGCCACTTTCATTCTGCTACTCCTCTTCACTGCTCCTCCATCAGCTTCCTCTTTTTCTTATCCTTTCAGCTTCTCTCTCTCTGTTTATCTGAGCATTGGCATCTTTACTTTGTTTTTTCAAGAGGATAAAAAAAAAGAACTCAAATGGCACCCCAGATGCATGAAAATGCTTTTTTTCCTCAGCCATGTGCAGTCATAATGGCATAGTTTGTTCCAAATTGAGTTAGAATAAACTGAGATATGACCTTAAAATTCAAGGCTGTAAGCTTGGAAAGCTATGCAACAAACTGTAGACACTGAACATATAAGAGTCCATGTGAATTAACTTTTAGTTTTAGTTTGTTATTGAAGGAATGTAAGCAATATACAGTATATGAAGACATCAAACTCAAAAAAATCATCTTGTTTTGACCCCCAGGTGCCAGAACTCTGTCCAATGAATGGACAATACAGATACAACAAAATTCGTTTTTGACGGCTAAAACAGGAGCAGTAGAAGGGTCATCGTTCTTTCTCACTTTTACCCTTTTCCCTCCCCCTCCTTTCCTTCCTTCACCCTCCCTTCCTCCTCCTTCCTCGTCTAACCTGATAAATATTCTCTGAGAAGAAGCTTCCCTCAGTATTTCCATGATGGGAGTCTATCTCTTATCTCTCTTCCCGTCCTTCTCCTCCAATCATCTTCATGTCTGCTTTTCTTTGCTCATTGTCTTCCCCTCTCAGCTGTCACCCTCTTGTCCTCTCTAGTGCTGCGCTCCTTACAAAGACGGGACTTCTAAATACCCAGGATACTCTATAGTTGTCCAGTTTGGAAAAACTAGCGGAGAGACATGGATGAGATATCGTTGATAGATCTGTAAGTCTGCAAAACAGCTGATGTTATGCTAGTGTTCCTTAATTAACGGGCTATTTAGCATAGAGCATTTGCAACTGTAATAGTAGTTTTGCTTTTAGTACATATTCAGTCTTTTCTTTTGCACCAGTGGAGATTTTACTCACGTTATTACGTTTTTAATACCTTGTGATTAGGACATTGAGTTGAGTTAAGAGATAAAAGACATTATAGTGTAAAGAATTTCCAATTATGAGATATGGAAGTTACAAGAAAAGTCATCTTTTCTGATTTCTGTAGTATTTAACATAAAATGAGGCCTAAAATGAAACAGCTGGATTTGAGTTAAAATGCCGCTCTGCTTTACAGCAATAAATTATATCTTGATTGGTCGCGCCATTCCATTTTGCTTTCCAGTGGGAAGTCAGTATTTCCACCTTTGTGACATCCCTAGAATGCAACTCATCACAGAGTCTTAACCTAGCTTTTCTTTTCTTGTTCTAACATGTCGGACATGGGCATGTGTGCATTGTGAAGGAGTGTTTTAACACTGTGCAAACCCACGTGAAGATGGAAAGATAAAGGCAGAGTGTGTAATCTTAACATTTCTGAAGTGCTTTCGAAACTCCGAGATCACTGGCTGAGCATGTACGGGCCGGCTGCATGAATGTATAGGTGTTAAAGGTGTGAAGGTGAAGGCTGTCTATGCACATCTTTAGCCTCTGGGCAGCGAAAGGCCACCTGGAGAGCTGTGCAGTTGGAATATGGAGGTGGTTATTGGGAACATGCAGGCTGTTATTAGGTACAGTTCTCTGAAAGTGTTGGTTGGTTTGCTTCTCTCTCCCGTTCTTTTACAGGCGTGAAGATAATGTGTACTTGAAGGTGACCTTTTTCTCTCTGGAAAAGAAGACGACTGCTTAACTCAATGATTACTAATAAGTTGCCAACATTGGGTTTCAAAGTAATGAATTTGAGTCCCTTTTGTTTCTCTCACAGTTTAAATCCCAGCAGCAGATACTTACAGGAGGCTGTACAGGACAGTTACCTCTGAGCTAAATTTGAATATTGCTGCTCTAAATGTGAGATATCTCCACCCTTGGCCTGGGGCATAACCAAACCTCCCTTCCGACCAGGCTCATCGCTGTCTTTTAAAGGTTACATTTGTGCATTTATCGCTGTCAGGACTGTAAGTCCTCAGTGTTTATGATATAAACAGTAACAGACACGTGCTAGACTGCACATGGGATAAAACTTCAGCTTTCATGGATCGTCTGATGAACGATGAAGAAAGCTGGTTGTTTTGACGGATGGCGTACTCGTGCTATGATCGACAAAACCCGAGAGCCAATTTAAAATGGGGATTTAAAAACAACAACAATTGCCACAACCGACGACTGTCGAAGCTTGGTAGTAGTGTTGTGAAATGAAGTGCTTCTCACAGTTTGTGACAGTTCTCCAAAACTAACAGTGTGACAATCACACTTAATTTACCAAGTGATTGTGTACCTTTTTAAGAGATTGTTCATACACTGTTAAATTATTATATACCCATTTGTACAGTTCAACACACTTTTCCTTTGCGTACCATAGCAGGCGTTTCACCCCGTCTTCGAGTAGCTTTCAGATGACCAACTTTCAGATGACACTTCGTGCCAACTAGTCCGTTTCAAGCATATTGAGCTCCTTCGCGCCAATCACCTTGAGTTTCTCACTTGTGTTGGAGGATAAATCACTCCGCAGTGGAAAAGTCAAAGCCTCTGTCTGCTTTGATAGACGCAGTATCGTTTTCAGTCCTTATAATTCCACAAGAGGCGTCTTGTTTTAAACTGCGAAACCTGAAACCGTCAGAAAATGTTCTCACTGAAATCTAAGAGGAGCCGTGAAAGTCTTCCCTCAGGAATCTTTGTCAGGAATTCTGCACTGGGATCCTGAAGGAAGAGTAGATGGGCATTCCCGAACCCCTGGAGAGAGGGAGGGAGGGAGGGAGGGAGGGAGGGAGGGATCAATGAATGAATGAATGAATACATGAATGAATACATGTTCGGGGAGGATTAGGAAGGAAAGAGAGGTACAAGAGAGACACTGAGATTGACTTGGAATGTGATAAATTACCTTCGTTCTTTGGGAAGCTCTCTCATGCATGTACATACACACACACACACATACATACATACATACACACACACACACACACACACACACACACACACACACACATACACAGAGCAGTTGCTGTCTGTCAGACAGACAGATACACTGATAGACTGTAAAAGACGTGAATCAACTTTTCACTTCTTTCCTCTATTAGAAATTGTGTGTGTGTGTGTGTGTGTGTGTGTGTGTGTGTGTGTGTGTGTGTGTGTGTGTGTGTGTGTGTGTGTGTGTGTGTGATTACAACAGCTGCTCCTCAGTCTGGCACTACTGGATCGGTTTGCAGAGACGGAGAGAAACAGATTACACATTGACTGACGGATAACAAGAAGAGTCAGTGGAAACGGAATGAATGAAAGGTTTAATGTTTCACAAGGACAGGGTCATTACATTTTGAATATTAATCAATCGGCTAATCCTTTCCACAGACTTGCAACCTTTGCCAGATGTTATCAGATCATCGAAAAACATGACCTTTGGGATATGTATTTATCGTCAAGTTTAATAAGAAAATGACTCATTTCTTAAAGGGTACTTTTAGGCCAATATCTATAAGAAAATGTGGAGTGAGAGGAGGGCCGGTGTTGTCAGAGTTTGTTGTTTTTGGGATGGCGTAGTTTAGTGTCATCTGTCTTGAGGGTTACCCTTAAACAAAGCCAGTCGGGGGATGCAGGAGACAAGCAGAAGCACTTATGACCACGGAATGGTCCTTTAACTCATTTCTGTATACTGACAGATGAAGCTGCAGCTCCGTCTCTACTTTACAACTCTGCTACACACACACACACACACACACACACACACACACACACACACACTTATCACTCTTGACGCCAACAAGACGCCAGAATAATCTTCCCATCCGCCTGGCTTACTGTAAAGAAATATCTCACACGCGTCCCTACACACACACAGGAACATCTGTTGGTGCTGTGTGATATCAGATCAGTTGGTTTCACTGTCGCGTCGTGTGAGCTCTGATTGAAGAGCTTTTTCTCCAGCGATGAAAACTTTGAAATCCCAGTGTGGATTCATTGCAGTCCGTTTAGATTCCATCTAGTTTGACTTAGTGCTTACATTTTAACTGACTGCAAATGTATCTGGTAATTCTGACAATCAATTATTTTTTTCAACTCATTTAACAAGTTAAAATAACAAACATTTGCTGGTTTTCGCTCCTAAAATCCAGGAGTACTTTTGGGTTTTGGGCTCCAGGAAGATGCCATACGAATCTGTAAATATCTTTGATACTTAATCACACAAAATTAATTGGAGTAGTTTTATAATAGTTCACTCACACTCGACGACGGCACTGCAATACAGCTTTGCAAAAAAAGCTAGTGAAGGCTAAGAATTAAACAGATATATGTTTCAGAGGTCAAGAATAAACCTTCATGCTCAAATCAAAATAATAACCGTCTTGTTAGTGCAAACCTCCTCTGAGAATCTTAGAATGTGATATTGGTCAGTAGAAAATTAAACAATGTCAATTTTGAGAAGTAATTATATTGTTTTTAAGGCAAAAATGCTCAAATTCATGGTTTACAGCTTAGAGCGGAAGCCTTCAAATGCGTTTTATTGTCTGATCAGCTGCCCTAATCCCAAAGATATTGAATTTACTGTTATTGAAGACCAAGAAGACCAGCAAACATCATCATTTAAGGAGTGGAAACCGAGGAATCTTTGCTATTTTTGCTTAATCATTTTGATCAATCAAAATTCGCTCCGTAGATGATAATATTTACTATCTGTACAAAACGTTGTGCACCATGAGGATTCAGCCACAGCATTTTCTCCATAAGAGGTTCATGACCAACGCTTTGACTTTGTGTCAACAGATGACATTTACACTCGATGTGTCCGCTCTTATCGCTCTCACTCTGCAGTGTTTGTACATGTTATAGTGTCTCCTTCATCCCTCCATCCGTCATCCCCCCATCCTTCCCTCTGTCCCTTTTATTGTGTGTCCCCTGTCTTATCTCCATGGTTACGTTGCACCAGGAATGTGGTGCCACGGAGGAATGTGTACAATTATTAAACCAGCTAGAGGCCAGACACACACACACACACACACACACACACACAAACATACACATACATTCCTTAGACATACACACAGTATACGTATGCATTCACACAGTATCTTTAGTGGGAGTTGATATTTCTAATTTACATATTGACATTTCAAAACTATCAACACATCTCTTTAAGTAGGGAAGGTGTGTCGGGTAGAATGGAGTAGTAGTAGTAGTAGTAGTAGTAGTAGTAGTAGTAGTAGTAGACCACTTATATCAGGTGTACCTGTATAACTGAGCTTTTAGTACAATGAGACAGTGAGCTAAAGCGTATCAAACAAAGTCAGAGAGCCTCTGTAGATCTCCGGTCTCTTCTTGAATGTAATTTTAGCGAGTGAGAGTGAGCTATACCCAGCATGCCGTTCTGTGGTGTAACCGTTAATACACTACACCGTGTTCACATAGGGCACTACTAATAAATATGTCTGTAGATCTGATGAGCTCGCACTCTTCTCTGCACTTGGGTCCTTAGCGATACACCCGCCAACTCTGAAGTCCAACGTTAACGGACAGACAGAGACACTCAATCAGTTCTCCAGTAAACGTCCGTAATGTTCAGTAACCATTCACTCAGTCACATGTCTGTAATAGCTTAGTAGTTTGTACGAGACAAAGTGGTTTCCAGACATCTTTGATGGCTTGATTGGTTGTGAGGGCGGGGCTGTCACAGAGAAGAGATGCCTCCACTCTGAGTTATTAGCGAGGAGCGTTTTTTTAATTGGTATCCCCAAAGAAAAAAACGTTGTTTCCATAAATGTCTTTAGTTTTGTTTTTCTTCCAATATCTTTCTTATTCTCTCCATTTGTTTTTCTCGCCGCAGAGTTTGATTGATGGGATTGACAGGCAATTCAGGGAGGCTGACCTGGGAGGCTGCCACTAATCCATAAATCCTGTAGAGGGGTGTGTGTGTGTGTGTGTGTGTGTGTGTGTGTGTGTGTTGGGGAAAAAAAAGGGGTCAGCGAAACCTTTTGTTGTAATTGTGTGAGTGTGTGTTTTTAGACCAGGCAACAGACTGACTCCCACCGAGTGCTGGAGACAGACAGCTGAGAGAGAGAGAGACTGAGTAGTGCTAGATTACACAGGGAACCACATTTAATCACCTCCATCGTACATTCGTGGGTTTATTACAGTCTGTGATTGGAAAAATCAACGCTTCATTTCCCATTAGAGCTGCAACTAATGATTATTTTCATCATCGATTATACGGCTGATCCTCTTTTATTATGGATAAATGAGTCACTGTGAAATGAATTATCATATGACACATTACATGAATGAAATAGTAAAATAATACATTGTTAAAACTGAGCTGGAGCAGGGCGTAGGCAGTGATGTGACTGGCTCACCAAAGCAACAGCCAATCACATAACTAGCTCTGCACCATTCATCTTAAATGACAAAGACTGCAAAAAATTCGATTCAATAACAATGGGGATTACTAGCAGGATTTTAAAATAAAGAACAATACATTCCCATGCACATGCACACACATTACAACACTTCACGACACAAGTCACACACTATGACCTCTAATATTTTGGAAGGAAATTCAAAATATCTTTTCTGGTGTGGCCAGAAATCTTAAATATAGAGAAAAGTTTGGTGATACGACTTGCAAGTGCAATTATAGATAAAGTGGATTGTTGCATTCAGAATCAAACTGTATGAAACAAATAATGTAAAAACACAATATAGTCTGAAGTTCAGAGCGGATCACCTGATCTCTGCGTGTTCAGTCGTGTGTTTTCAGTTAGAAATTAAGTCTTTGGTTCAAAGGATCTGCTCTGAACTTGAGGGCGCTCCCTGAGCTGGTCAAACTTTAACCCTGGAATCAGAGGAATGCTTCTGGATTTGTCCTCCAATGTCTTTGGCCCTGAGGGACGTGCAGAGGCCTCGCTTTCTGTTTCCTGTCCTTTTAGATCTCCTTCAGACACACACATATATGTTTTAAGTAGAAACCACCCTTCTTTCTGTAATAAAGCGCATTTAAAAGTCTCTTATGACCTCTTTCTTTCTATATATGTTGACAGATATTTCTGTTTACCAAATTAAAAAACAACAAAAGTGAGCAGAGTGGAGGAATGTAACGCATATTTCCATTTCTACCGTTTTAATTACATGAAAACACAGAGTTGCAGTCTGAAACAGTTTTTGATTTCATGTTTGAGAAATGATGTAAATCGTGCAGGGAATGACAGTTTTGAAAGTTGCAGTGTTGTAATATTATGATACTGACAAATTGCAGTAACTGAGTATGAGTGGTTGGACAGATGGAGATGGATGAACACGAGTCTCCTTTGTCAACAGAGATGACATGTCCTCCTCCTCCATCCGCCCCCTTGAAACGCACACTTCTGGCATTTCACAGTGATAGAACTAGTTCTTGCAGGTCTTTCTCTGTAAGTGCATCAATGTCTTTGCATGCTGTTTGTGTGTTGTTTCCGCCTCTGACAGAGCTGCCTGTCAGAAGGAGGAAGTATGGCGATCACAGGCCGAACTCCAGTAATGGATGGTCAAAGTGTGTGTGTATGTGTGTGTGTCTGTGTTTGTGTGTGCTCCGATGGGGAGACAAAGACCAACTAAATGTTGAACAATGTTAAAACAGAAAGACAAGTTGGTTGTTTTTTAGATCCAGGGATTTAAGTTCAAATTATATTTTCCGTCAAATTTGCCCAATGTTTGGTCCTCGAGCTCACCCTGTGTGGACAGTACGAGAGTGAAATCTAATGTTACATCTTAAAACGGTTGCTTCAGGACTTAATATGTACACAGTATATATATAAAATGACTTTTGAAGTCATTGAAAGGGGGAAAAAAAGGAGATGGGTAAAATTTTCTCTGTAAAGGGCAAAATACGAGAGTATCACGATAAGGGCGAAGATATAAAAATGGAGATTGATTCATCTTGCATCATGCCTGGCATAATCTGCTGATGCTCCGATTCAAAATGAGACCAAACTTTTCGATGGAAATCAGTTTTTGAGCCACTACAAAAAGTTTAAAATGTGGCCTGCAACAGGTAAGGCTTGTTTTTAGCCAGAAACAAACAAGTACAAAACCCAAGAGAGGCAACGTTGCAAATAATACAAATTGTATTGCAGATTTAACTAAACTTGACATCGTCATATGCTGCACTCAAAAAGCAGCTCTCAACACACACACACACACGCGCAGGGGATGTGTAAAAATTAAATGTAATTAGTTGTAATATTTCTATGTGCGTCATCTTGTTATTTCAGTGTGTTCTGTTTCAAGGTCTGACGGACGAAACGGTACAGCTGGACTTCTCTTTGCCCATGAGAGCAGTTTGTCATCGCCGTCTAACCAGCTTCAGGGCCTTTTCAGGAAATGAGTGAGGGATGACAAGTGAAAGAGAAGAGGCTGCAGACAGCCGGAGAGCTGGGCTGAAACCTGAGAGTGTGATTGCAGAGCACCTGGTGCTCATTACTGACCGGAATCAGTTTTTTGATAATAACTCAGAACCTAACATGTAACACGACATAACGGATCAGACGCACTGTAGTTGGTTTTGACGTGATTTCTCTCAGGAGGGAAGAAGTTTCACAAGTCAACTGTGGACCGCCGAATGGGTTTATTAGAAGCTGGCAGCGTGTCTTGTTTTCTCCTCTATTAACCCCATTGCATTCTTTTTTTCCCCTTGTGTTCCCTTTCATTTCCCATCCTTTCTTTTCTTTTTACTTCTTTTCTTTCTTGTTTTTCCCTTTGCTTGAATTTATTGTCAGATGCCGTTTTTTCTTTTGTTTCATGTCTTACCGTTTTCTTCATTTCCTTTTATTTTCATTTCCTTTCCTTGTTTTCTTTTCCCATCCTTGACACTTTTCTTATTTTCCTTCCATTTTCCATTCCTTTCCATTTTCTTTACCCCTTTCCATTTAATCCTGAAGTTACTGTGAGATATTTTTAACTGGTTATGAAACAGTCTGAATGTGTTACTCATGACCCTATATGGCCCACAGAAGTAAACAAGACCATCAGTGAGAAGATTGGCTATTTCTTTGTGGTTATTCTTAATGCTGGTCATCGGTGCCACCAGGTCGGATTGAAGTGAATGAAAATCGTGCAGGTTCACCAGAAACTCTTTCAGCTTCGACTTCAATCAGTAACAGATGTTTCCCTGTGAGACTTTCACCGATCGACCGTATTTTAAAACAAAGCTGCTCGCTGCGATAAACAACATCATTTGATTTCACATTTTATAGACAAATTGTATCTATTAATCAAGAAATGATTCTGCAGCCTATTCGATAAGGAATGTGTGAATAATGTGAATGTCTTCTTCTCTGTCTCTGCAGCTCTTCCATGTTGCCTACGTGTTGATTAAGTTCGCAAACTCTCCCCGTCCGGACCTTTGGGTTCTGGAGAGATCCGTCGACTTTGGTCAGACCTACCAACCCTGGCAGTACTTTGCCTGTGAGTATTGCACATATACTGTATATATTCACCTATACAATGCATACATATGTGTGTGTGACTCCAGATGTTTGGTCATTAGAAGCAAACAGAGTCAGATTCCATCAGCATCACTTCATGCTTTCCTAACTTCCCCCAGGATAAGATTTAATTCTCCCTCTAATCTCACAGTTTAACAGCAGCCCCGAGGGCAGGCGGCTGATTGGTTGGTTGGTTTGTCGGTCAAGTCGGAGGAGGGGGGACATTACATCATAGAGCTGCTAGCTGATTGGCTGTGGCAGCTGTCATTCCATGTGGGCTCCAGGGGAATTCCAGGCATGTCTGCCAACAGGTCACAGCTTGATGTTCACCTGAGTAGAAGAGAAAGAGGCAGAGGGGGTTTGGGTCTGCCTCATCTCTGTGTGTGTGTGTGTGTGTGTGTGTGTGTGTGTGTGTGTGTGTGTGTGTGTGTGTGTGTGTGTGTGTGTGTGAGAGAGTGTGTCTGTCTGTGTGTCTACTCATTAATTTGGATTATTGAAAGCTGCACCAGGTGTTCAAGATGGCAGAGAAATAAAGTGTCTGCAGTTTGATAGCCGTCTTTACCCTGGAATTCTTTAAAGTGAAGTCGGTAAACTTAAAAGCTGGCAGTACACCAAAGCCTGTTCTCTGATTGCTGTTGAATACATTACTGCATGCATAGTCACAGGGACTCACTGTCTGTTTGTTTAATGCTCTACAAGAGTGAGATCACCTCCCACCTGCTGGGAATTTTTTAATTTAAATCTACTACGAGGAACTTTCATTTGTGTTGATTTTGTGTGAGTGTGTGTGTGTGTGTGTGTGTGTGTGTGGGGGGGGGTGTAGGGGTACCGGTTGGATGGGACATCTTGACATTATAAAATCACCCTTGCCTCCTTTGCCTTTGCTTGTTTTCATGGTCTTTCAGTCTTCCTCCGTGTCAAGGTCACTTCTGAGATAAAGTGAAACCATTCCTGGAATGTAGCTGTGTCTTCATGAAGAAACAATGTGACTTAAACAAGCTGAAATCTCAAACTGTCAGACGCACTTTTACAGTTTGATTATTCTTTAAAGGCAGAGGATGGTTTCTCTAAACCCAAATCAACCAGCTAACGTTAAAATGAAGTGATGAACATAAATAAGATATCATTGAGAATCAACCAACCTTTTTGTGTGCGTTCACACCTGTATTTGGGTTAATTTGGTCCAGGAAAAAGTACATGATAAATTGTTGCATTTTAGTTTTGATTCCTGTTCACTCTGACTTTTTTACGAACGAACCAAGAGGAGTAAACATTATGCAGACTGACGGGTAACTTGTTGATTGTCATCCTGCCTCATCAGGACAGAAGTTTATGCAGCACTTTAGTGTCAGATGTGTATATTTATGTTTCTTGGTGCAAATCAACTGGATGTTATGAATAATGAATCCAGGATTATTACTGTGGGATCGCCGTCACACATTTTTTTTTTTTAATGGAGTTAATTAACTGACAAAGAACGTGTTGGATATAAGCACAGCAGTTATAACAGCTTATGACCAATTAATCAGGGAAAATACCTTGCTGTGATGGATATGTGTTGATAAATAGGTTATATACATTTATATCTTAAATGATGAATTGATCGGTAGTCTGTGGATTTATATTGATTCAGAGTTAGGTTTACAGTAGGTTAGGCTTCAAGAGAGTCATACAGAGTTAGTGTTTTTGGTGGAAGCTGATGATTGATGATGTCATTCCAGCTGTTGTGAAGCTGAAAAGGCTGCTGCTGAGGTATATTTAAGGAGAACTAAAATATAGACCTCCACCAAGCCGAGACCCTCCTCTAATTATCACACTGAGACGCATCATTAAAGACGGTTCACACTCCTCATGTTTAACACGAGGGGATGTTCACACGTTTGCAAATGTGCTTGTGATTGATTAGACGCTTTTCTTTTCTCTCCCCCCTTTCTCTCTTGTGTGTGTGTGTGTGTGTGTGTGTGTGTGTGTGTGTTTAGCCTCCAAGAGAGACTGTATTGAGCGTTTTGGACAGGAAACCATTGAGAGGATCAACAATGATAATGACATCGTCTGCACCACCGAATACTCCCGTATAGTCCCGCTGGAGAATGGAGAGGTGAGTGTGTGTTTGTGTATGAAGTACTTTAATGTCTTCGTCCAACGCTGTAGAGCTGAAACAATTAGTCAGTTCATTTATTAGTTGAGCCACAGAAAAAGTTGTTCATTTTTAAGCAAACATTCCCTCATTCCAACTACTCAAATGTGGGGATTTGTTGTTTTTCTTTATCTTAAAATCTTAAAATCTTAAAATCTCCTCTCATGATATAGGTGATTTCATATCTCAATAAAAATATGTATCACAATGTAGCAGGTTTTCAATTATTTAATATATTAAATAACCACACGGTCTAGTAGTCTTAGGTAGGTCATAGTCGAGTCTATTTTTGTATACTCCTGTCTGAATTTGACAAAAAAAAGAGTAGTGTTTCATTTAATTGTGAACTTTAGTGCAAAATGATCAGCTTTTCTGTCAGTAAGTGCTTGTTATTTATTCAGACGACATAATTGTGTAATATTATATCTTCATATATGATTTCGCCACACTACGATTACATTAAAATAAGATAAATCGTCATTTTGAGTTATTGCCCAGCCCTTACTATAAATGTGCCAAAAGTAAGTTTTTTATTTTTGTATTTATTTATATAATTGTACATGAACAAAACAATGATTGAAAAAGGACATAAAGGTACAGAGTATTTTTAAAAAGCACATTATAATAGTCATATTAAGTGTTAGTCAGGAAAACAATCCTGCACTATTACAGAATCAAAAACAAACATTTTGCTGGTGCCATGATATCAAACTATGAATATGATTTGGTGGATCCCTTTGATGATTGCAGGTTTTTCCCAGACTTTAATGTTTATATTTATAATTTGGTCAGCTGATAACCAGCCTCTGTCGTCCTCTCCCAGATTGTGGTGTCCTTGGTGAACGGTCGGCCCGGGGCCCTGAACTTCTCCTACTCGCCAGTACTGAGGGACTTCACCAAGGCCACCAACATCCGGCTTCGTTTCCTGAGAACCAACACGCTGCTGGGACACCTGATGGGAAAGGCGCTCCGTGACCCCACTGTCACCCGCAGGGTAATGCAATCCAACCAATTAGGAATGATTTGTTGATGCCATATTCTTCCAAAGAATGATTGATGGAAAGAGAATAAAACTTCTTTGTAAATGCAACTTTTATTACAGTTTGTCTCTCCAGACTTTCAGCACAATTTATGCATATTAGACGATCCCTTGGTGGGTTTAGTAGAGTCAAAGAGATTAATCGATAGATTAGATGGTCATTGGTTGCTTTAAGTACAATTTTAATAAAAAAGAACATTTACGAACTTTACTTAAAGCAAACAATGACCACTTATAATGCATTATAGACATGGAAATCATAGAAAGTGTTACCAGGCAGTCCATTAGAAATTGGAAGGGGAAACGGGTAAAAAATCAGCTTACCAGCATTTTACAAACAAGATGTGACATTTTAATCAGTGAGCTTCAGAGGTTCCGTTTCTGACCTTTATGCATCTCTAGGCGTTTGCCTCATATTTACCGTATACAGACATGAGGGTGGTGTGGATGTGGGATCATATTTCCCGAAATATTCCTTCAACTAAGACGTGAAGTACAACAACATATCGATGATAATAACTCATGTTGTGTATTGTTTTCATTTTACAGTATTACTACAGTATCAAAGACATCAGTATCGGAGGACGCTGTGTGTGTAACGGACATGCTGAGTCCTGCAACGCCAACGAGCCCAACAACCCCTACAAGTAAGATACCCAACCTTCAAAGGGTCAATAAATATCACACAGACACACACAATCTGGGAATCAGACCAAACTGTCTTGACTCACAGACTTGTGGCAAACCAACATTGTTTTGACTGGACTTTTTACTGCGTGTGCGTGTGTGTGCGTGCGTGTGTGTGTATGTGTGCATGTGTGTGTCTTGGTAAATACAGCAGCTTATAAAAGTGATTTATGTTCTTACAGTGACACAGACGCATCTACCTGTGTACACACATACACACTCCCACACTTATTAACACACTCAAAGCTGTGAAATGCAAATGACCTAATTCATATCCTCGAGCTACTGCTCTGATCTGATGCATAAGGGTTTCAATTATTCTTGGCTGTAGTTGCGTTCTGTGCTGTCTGTCTTCATCATCTTCAACATACCTGCTCACCTGTGTTGCAAGTAACAGCACATGAGCCTGCTGATTAATAATGAAGGAAAGGAATTAAAAAAAAATGTACAATGCATGTACAAAGAAGCACTCATCTGTAACGTCTTTCTAGTATATATATATATATATATATATATATATATATATGTCTTTTGCTACCGGAGATTTGACCAAAACTCTTCAGGAACAAGATTCAAATCAGATTTTCATGCCATTAGTGTCAAATCTCAAGCAAAAAACCAAGTCAAGTCTGAACAAATGAAGGGTCGAGTGCCAACACATTAAAGTATCTCATCCTCTGTCAGTAGAGTATTTATATCAGTTTTCAGGGTGTTCATGCAGTTTCATGGTAGCAAAACAGCTGGAGTTGGAGAGGAAGACGTATTTTTACAACTTTACAACTTACATACAAAAAAACTTCCTGTCCTATATTTAGTTTTGTTTTTGTTGGAGCGGAACAACAAGATGGAGCCTGTTTTAATTAATGTGGATGAACTCTGTGTGTGTGTGTGTGTGTGTGTGTGTGTTGGAGTCCGTGAATTTCCAGATAAGTGTAGGTGTCTCATGAAGAAGCGGAAGTGGGCCGTATATATTTAATTTAATAATAAGCGGGTGTATTGCATGATTACATTTGTGCATGTGTGTGCAGGTCATTTGTGTGTGTGTCTACCTGCAGGCTGTGGGGGATTTGTCAGATATTTTGATGTACAGTGAAGGAGAATATACTGCTGCTGAGGATATTTCAGCTGTGATTTGTTGGACAGTAGATACAAAGAGACAGGTGGCTTTATTTATTTTTTTCTACTGTAAATCAGTGGTTGTCAATATGGGGGAACGATCTCGTGTAGGATTAGAAAAAAATTAATGCATAACTCTACTTCACTGATCATATATTTGTTTGAGTTTTAATGCCAAATAACCGCTTGACTTTCTTTCTGTTCAGAAAAAAGTGCTGGGATACAGAGGTGAGGAGCATCTTGCATACAAATAATAAATAAAAGGCAAAGTTTCAAGGTGGATAGTTTCCATAGGAATGAGTGGGAAATAAGGGGAATCAAATGTAAATACAGGGGTCTTCTGCTCAGGCTGTATTACATCTTATGCAGATAGAAACAAACCTTTTACCATCATAAGCAGACAAAATGTTTAACATGTCTAATAGAAATGAAAAAATCGATTTGATCAACAGAACTTTTTTTGAAGACAAAAAACAAAATGCCAACAAAATCCATTGATTTGTTTGCTGTGTGCAAACTTTGTATTTAAAGGGAACAACACATTTATAAAAGAACTGTTTTACAATAAAGGATGATAATTAAAACTCCTCCATTAGCATGCTTAAGCTACATCCCACATGGTCACAGCGAGCTAGCAAAGACTAGCAGGTGTTAAATCACAAGTTTATTCACTAAATATTGTGTTAACTGTCACCCCTAATAAAGTATGTTTTTTATCATCAAATCTCACCAAATTCCTAAGCTTAACTTCCCTTGGAAAATGTCCTGTATTCACTGACCCTTTGCAACCCTAACCTGGATTAAGGTTGAATTACAAGAGTGACATAACAGTCACAATAAGCAGCAGAAGAACATATTGATTTACATCATCAGCCCAAAATGGGTTGTGTGCCTGGTGTTAAAATACAGTCTGGGTGAATCCCTCAGGAGAGACTTTCCGATCTCCAAAAGTCACATCTGTGTTTGAGTTGGTGTCTTTTTAGACACTGAGCAGAGCAGAGTTCAGCCTCAGTCGCTCTGTCAGGTGTGTGTGTGTGTGTGAACTAAAGCTGTTTCAGCTGAGCCTCATGTCCTCTGCGTGTCCGTCTGTGTATGTGGTAGAGGACTGTGTGTGTTTGATGGGTGTTTGTAATATCTCGGTGGGGCCCCGATAGTTACTGTAAGAAGACGTGTGTATACTTTCATCTATCTGCTTGCGTGCACACACATCTTCACACGACTCTATGCAGAAGACCTTCTCCCCCAGACGTGTAACATATTTCTCTGCTGAAGGCAAGAGGACTTTATGAAAAATGTTGATTTTGTACAAAATGTTACTTGCTCTCCTTTCTTCATATGCTCTTTACACATTTCCATGTCAATACCAGTTAAGTAATCTAAAATGACAAATTAAAACATCCCAGGCTTTGTAAAAATATTGGCTGTCTTATGTTAATGCCACCAAACTACTTACAGGTTCAAACTAATCATAAGAAGAATTTGTAATTTTTCTCTTCTACAACACAATTATGTGTAATTCAACCAAGTCTTAAATACACTGCGTTTTTTGAATGGCTCTAGTTGTATAGTTTCATACAGTATGTGAGCTTTAATCTCTTTCTGGCAGCCGAGCGATATATTTACACAACGGAGTGTGTTTACACTGCCATGGTAATGTATGGCCGCTTAACAGAGAGTGCCTGCAGGCTGATGTACAGTACAGTCAACCTGAGCGTGTCCTGGCTTCACTCCCTTTATACCGCATTCGAGGGAATTCAGGAGATTATGTTAACAAAGCACATTGATACTCATCTGCTGAGAATATAATGGGTACCACTATAATCCACTGAAGCTGTATTTTACTGTGCATGCTTGGAAGGGATCTTGTGACGTACTGCGTGTTGTCCGTACAGTGAATGTGTGTTTATATTGTAGATGTCATGTTAATAATGCAGAGGTTTAACTGAAAATGTAACCAGAGGTTTTAAATGACGCTTAGCAGAGCTAATGTGTCATGTCTCATGGAGGACTTTGCAGAGAGATTGGGTTACAACAGTAACAAATATGTGCACAAGATGATTGATGTAGTTTATGATCATTTTACAAATTTGGACCCAAACATTTGGATACAGTTGGATAAACAACAACAGTTAAGTGTGTAATAATAATAATGTCAGCTCATAACAAGTTTTCAGGGTTCAATATAATAGTTAGAATAAAGTTATAATAATTTTGACGGAAAACTTGTATGTGTAGCAGACATCATGTCGGGTCATATTGTTGCCAGCTGGCTGCTTGGTATATATTGTATGTCCACATAGCTTGTTCTGTTCTGCACCATTTGGTTTCACTTTGCTGCATCACCTCCAGTTCAGGATCAGAGCTCCGAGAGGTGACGCTACATCTGGGTTAATCATTAGCATAGCTGGTGCCGTGTGTGTACGTGTATTAAGTGTAATTGTGTCTCAACCTATATATGTGTGTGTGTGTGTGTGTGTGTGTGTGTGTGTGTGTGTGTGTGTATATATAGTGATTGCGTGTGTGGTTAAAAAGACCTTTGGGTGTCGGAATAATAACGAAGCATAAAAAGGAAGGAACTGCGGAGGAATATAAGTTGTGTTCTTGTGCTTCTTTTATAATTCCTTGGTGACGTAAGTATCGAAATATTATTGATGTGAATTACAATGAGTGTTGAGAGAACGGAGAGGAGGCTCATATTTTTGGAGACTCCTCTCCGTTTTGTTATTTGATGCTGAGAGTTGATCACTTGTAAAGAGTGTAAAGCAGAGAGGTTGTTTAACGATTGACTAGTTTCCCGTCCTAAATGCTTTTCACAATTAGCCAAAATCCTGACAGAATTCCACATTTAGATACAGCGGTTCGTCTATTATTTGGTAAAAGACTGACGTATTGTTTGATTTGTAACTGGTCTTTCACACATAAAAGAGTAGTTTACCCTAATGGAAAGAGCAATCACTGAGACATGAGCCCTGTCAAACTGTTTAAACTAAATTAAATCTAACTGACATTTAAAGTATTGTATTTGTGATATTGCAGGAGATATAAATATGTGATTCAGGGGGATTCTGGTATTTCAAACAGTCAGGGATGTGGATTTATTTCCTGTTGCAATGTGGTTTATACTTTATGAAAGAATTCCAAATATTCTTCGTCTCTTGAGTCTTACAGTTACTGTTAGAGTGATTTTTAGACTTGTTTCATGAAGACAGGTTTTGGATTGATGGGAACACGGCATGAGGAATTCAAATAAATCCCTCCTGACCTCATCAAGCTTTTGGAGATGCTCTGTCTGCTTTGTGTCAGAGCGAAGGAATGCCGATCTGAAAACTTCCATCAATGCTGGACTTTGTTTAACGTTATATATCCAGCAGGTGTGTTGTAGACGACAGAAGGTCTGCTGACTGGAGGTCTGTGTTTAAATATTCGACCTATAGCTGCAGTGCTGATGTGATTATGACAGATAAAAACCGTTTAAAGGCCACGAAACACAGGCTGCATTATGATGGGGAGAGTGTCCTGCTCAGGGTTAAGATCTGTTCTTACTCGAGTAGAAGCACTGATTAGAAACGATAAAGGTAAGCGAAGTAAAGAGAGTTTTAATTCACAATAAAACAACCTCACATATAAATGTCTGCAGAACAGACAGCCAACCACGTCTTCCAGCCACCCACAAGCCCTTTTTTTCCTTCATGTTACAGAAGAATTCCCCAAAATAGTGTTTTCTTTCTTGGTATGAAACTTTTTTGGAATTGTCAGCAGACAAAACCAATTCGGAGTTTCATGTTTACATTCACTGAGAGCACCCACGCCTTGACCAGTCCATCAAGCCACCCAAAGGGTGATTTAAAACGTATAGCATCTAACAAGACTTGTAAAATCTGACACGGTCTGTCCAGCTTAACATAAAGTAAAATCCACCACAGTTAATAAAGGCAGCACCACAGACGGCCACTAAACTGTATTAAATATATATATTTTGGAAGTTAATAAATTTGGAGCACAACATTTTTTTCGTCCAGTGTCTTTGCTGTTTTAGCAATGTAGAGTTCCTGTAATTTAACTTGTTCAGATATAGACAATATGCCGTTACAAAACTTACAACAATTGAATAAAACTTTAAATATAACTATTTAACTGGAAATTTAAAAGGGAAATTGAGCTTTATAGCCCTTTGAGTAATGACCAAAGTCTGCTTCGGTCAGGAAGCTGCTGGTCCGCAGCTGACGATCAAAACCAGGAAGTAGAGAATTTCGATGGAAACCGCCCATTGAAAGTCATTTCCTAAAACGCTTGAACAGAGCGAATCACCAGGGAGCAGAGGAAAGAAGGATGGAGAGCCAGAGAGATGAGGGACGCATGAGTGAGCGTGTGAATTAAATTGTGTGAGTGAGAGAGAGACTGAATGAGTAGATCGTATAGTAAAGGTGAAAGCTGGAAACACAATGAGCCTGTTGAAACACAATACACAGACTCTTTATCAGCACGGACCAGAGTGCAATAACGCAACCTCCCAGAGCAGAGCAGCCCTCCAATGAGGCATTTTAAACACTTAAAATAACTTCCAAATGGAAACTAATTGTATTGTACTATGTGCTATTCAGATTTTCAACCACTCAATAACTAAATGCATGGTGATAGCAGCATATGTCTTTGCATATCCGTGGTTTATCTTTCGCTTTTTAGAATTAGAAAACCGAAATGAGAGACAAAGTTATCGCAGAGACATAAACTAATCACAAAGAGACACTAAACTACTATCTTGACGACAGGTTGGGTCATATTTCATCCTGGTCTCCTAAAGATTATGTTCCCACACAACAAAACATTGCATTTTTTTCTCCCGGATTCAGTTTGTTTTTGATTTATCACAAATACGTTTATTTGAAATCTGCCTAAGGCCGGGATGGAGGTGGGATGGAGGTCGGGGTGGACGAATGGGTCCAACACGGGACTTTCACCCCGGAGAGTTTTCCGTGTAAAAACCAAAAGTACTGTGCTTAAGTCAACCCCAACCGTGACCTTTTACTAAACCTAACCGAGTAGTTCTGTTGCCTAAACCTAAACGTAATTGAGAATGCAGCTTCAAAAGCACCACTTGCAGTTATTAAAACACAATAATGTTGATGTACACGTAGGTAGAAATGTTGATATGAAACGTATTTTTGGTTCAGATATGTCGAGATTCAACGTATCAGCAGTTTGCAGGAACGTACAATGCCAATGGTTTATGCTGGCAAATGGGTTCCATATTTAGTTATTTGTTTAAGTAAATAGTTGTTTTAGGATTTAAATCAAACATTTGTAATTGTTGGGGATTTTCTTGGATTTATTTCCTTCCTCCTGTGACTCCAGGCCTCTGTGTTTGTCTCTCCTTGAGGTAAGAGTGCTGAGGGAGATGAGAGAATGGCGTGAAGAGGGTTTTTCCTCCCTCCCTGCTGTGTTTTGGCCACACTCGGCAGGCCGCAGGTTTACAGACTAATCCGATTAAAAGCTGGGGTGAAGCAGTCAGCCGCTGGTCAATGAAGGAGGAAGATTAACCCTTTCATTGTTGGGGGGGTCTATGTCCACTTTTCTCTCTTCTGTTTACTCTCTGTCACACTCTTTCACTCTCTCTTTCTTTGAAGTGACAGTAGCAGGGTTAGAGGTAGAGGAATGTGAACTTTTGAGAAAAGTTCAAATTATGTTTTACCCAAAGCACAGTGGGCTTAGATTGGCACATTGGTACAAGTCTTTTGTGTGTGTGTGTGTGTGTGTGTGAGAATGCAGTGAGTGAGTGATTTTAAACTATATCTGTTGTTTTCTTTACTCATACTTTACAGGTTACTGTGCGACTGTCGGCACAACACCTGTGGCCTGTCTTGTGACCATTGTTGCCCCGGATACAACCAGTTACCGTGGAAACCAGCCACGACCTACAATGCCAACGAGTGTGAACGTGAGTAGGAGTCCTGATACTGTGTTCACTGATGCGCACACACACACTTACTCAAGCATCTGTGGAAGAACGCATGCTTGGTCTCTCTCTCTCTCTCTCTCTCACACACACACACACACACACACACACACACACACACACACACACACACACACACACAGTTCAACCAGTGATCCCTGCAGAGGAATGTGTTTTCTTTCATGTGTTGTTTCAATAGAACGAGTTGGCCTTAATTTAATGAAGCTAAACAGACACGTGTTCTGCAATGCTGATGTTAACTTTCTTGATAATTTTCACACATCTGAACTGCGTCTCTAGAAAATTCCTTCAGGACTTCTAGTTGAATATGAACATTATTTCCTGCCATATGCATTGCCATATGCATTCCTGCCATATGTGTGCTGGGAGATCCGTTTACATTTAGAGATGCCTGTGGATGTAATCATCATTGATGGTGGGGTGAAAAGTTCTCACAGTACCAATATATAAAAGCAGCATTTGCATTTATTATGTTAAATTACAACAATTGGAAGCATTTATTCATGGGTCCTAAGAGAGCTCAACGGTGACCGCCCACTTTTTGAACGGCCCCGGTTCTGTTTAATCCATCTGAAGGTTCAGAAAATCTAATATGAAAGGTTTTAAGCCTTGAAGAAAGCCAACCATCTACGAGATGATTCATGACCATAAATTTGATTTGGAGCAAAAAAAAAATGGGACTGTGTACATCATTATTTTAAGAGTGAAGGAACAACTTATCCCATAAACCATAGAGAATGGTGACTCGCCGCCTCTGGAACCTCACAAATAGCTTTTAAACTAACCGTTGGCGATCAAAAATAAAGACGGATTCAGCAACTGCACTGCTTATTTTTCTCAAATTCTCAAATAATTTCAGGAACACATTTTGGTGAGCTATGTTTGTAATATAAGATAAAGTTTCCAAACCGAGCCACCACGTTGGTCGAGTTTGAAAGCCAGTAGCAGACCTTGGAGCAGCGCGTACGAGCTTGTACCCCCACAGGTCGTTCACCGATGCGCTAAACATCTCCATTGTAACAGCGAGGTCCATCAATCACAGACGTTGCTGTTGCACGTTGATGACATCACAAATAAAACACAAGATCAAACTTCGAGTTTTTTAATTTCCTGAACTCTCCTAGGAAAGTTGTAAATTGAAAAAAAAATTAGATTAAAAAAAACAACAATTCTGGATGTTGAAGTAACGCACTCTCTGCTTGTAGGCTCACAAGCTCAGTATATTTTAACTAATTTTAAATCCCGAACATTGTTGATTGAAGCATTTCATGAAGACTATCCGCTAAAAGCTTCAATCGTGCCGTAAAACGTTTCTGTGGCTGCGTCCTGCTGCAGTCTTGATTTATCAAAGCTCCGGTTATATTTACATGTGAGAGCCGTCTGTTATCAAAGCTGCAGTTATATTTAACAGGAACAACAAGAGTATCACAATGGCAAAAGGGTCACCAAAGGGCAACATGATATGAAACTACAGAGAGAGGGAGATACAGGCATATACTGCCGATAGAGTGAGACTATAGCGGATCAGATTATGTTCATACGGCAGCTGGAAGTATGCGTATCAGATAATAAAGATATAATAGAAATCTCTTTTTTCAACCAGAGCACAAAGCTGCATGAATTCTTGCGATGTGTAAATTTAATTTTGGCTGCATGAATATAATAACATTACAGACAGCCTGTGTATCATGTTTCAGTATTTTTAAAAGAGTGATGAAAGTATCCGTTTCTGCTCGAATATATAATCTGGCTGAGAGCAGAGTGTAGCACTTTGTCTCCGTTCACGAGCTGAGTTATTCTGCTCTGCTGGTTTCAGTGCAGTGAGTCAATTGACTGACTCACTGCATTTATTTTTTATCTTTCGGTTGGTTTCAAGGAAGGAGAACAAGTCAAATGTGCCTCAGGTCTGAGAAAAACACTCTCCACTATCGGAGCTGGAGGGTAAGGACCGCTGGTTTATTCAGCCGGCACCTCTCAGGCGCTGAGGGTCAGATAAGAACAAAACACTCTCCATCAGGGTTTCACTGACTCTGTATGAAGAGCAAACGTTGGTCAGGATTTGATGCGTGTGGTTCTTTTTCTTTATCTTAGATTAAGTTAAAGAATGTACGTAATCTTCTTACATGGACAATGATGAGGTCAAGTTTGGGCCGTTAGACTTCCGCTTCCTCTTTATTCATATAATGAAAGAACACAAAGCACGAACACAAGTCCTTTTCTTGTGGTTTCTGCTTCTTCTTCTTCTCACTCTTCTTCTTCAGTTTAGCTGGTCCTGAATTAATATCAGCATCTTAACATCTGCTTTCTGAGCTGATTTCAAAGAACAGGGTTTATGGGTTATATGGCGGCTGTATGGGAGGCTGTGAAATGAAGGCTGAAGTCAAATAGATTCGTTGAACCAGAAACAAACCAGATGCTGATGCAAAGCGCAGCAATTACATTAATCTCTAAATAATTATAATTCCAATATTTTATATCAAAATAGGATGTTGGCCTGTGTCTTTCATGTCTAGAGTACCTTCATGAACATGCAGTAATACACATATATGTGCATGTACGGAGATGTTAAAATGCAAACCTATTTCAACAAACGGGATGTTAAAATCAACCATTTCAACTTTGGGTAATGTTGTATTTTCATGACTCCCTAAAAGAGTTTGCACCGGTCTTTGATCGCTGACTGTAATCTGACATGAAATAACTCTTTTATGATTCATAAAATATCCCCAACCTTCTTATTTCTACTTCAAACTACAAAGAACCTGAAGACTGACTTTCATCAAATGTCAGGAAATAATTAGGCTTGTGTGGCGTTAATTACACAGCTTCTCTCATTTCTCTCCTTTTATGATTTGTTTGGACACTGAATATGATCCTCAGCAGAGTGTATAATAATCTCCCATCCAGCTCAATGAACACCTGCCAGAGGAAACGGGTTTCAAAACAACTACACTTGAAGTGACTTCACAGAGCAGCCTGAGAATAATGTCTAAGGTTGTTTCAGATCAACTTCTCACTGAGAACATTTAGTTGATCTTCTGAAGAGCTGAGAAATGATACCAGGGTTTTCTGTCTATACATTAAACAGATATCTACTACTGTACTTGTTAGTAACTACGTGTTAACTAACTGCTTGCTCTCTTTCCCTCTCCTGTTTCCTCTCGTCCTCCTCTCTATTTTCTTTTACCCGGCTTCATGTCTCTGGCTTTGCAGCAGTTTTTACTCTCCAGGTGATCAACACTTAGTGTTGTTTCCAAATGCTTCATGTGTGTTTGTGAGCATCTGTTCTTTTATATTGATTTACCTGCTTGTGTAAAGAACTATGCGCTCAAAGTTAATGGTGTCATATAGAATTGACTATAATTCCCATGTTTTATCTCAGAATTATACTGTAGATAGAGTTAATCATTTAATATCTTTAAATCACTTCATTCTTCATGAAAACATGGTAAAACATCAACATAGGGTTTGCAAATAATAGAAGTATTTAAAAAATGTAAATAGATTATTTTTGAGTTTAATAAAAAGTAAATACATGTAAAAAATGCTCAGCCGTGATTTCCAACTTTTACACTCACTTAGTATGTTTAATTTTGTATTTGTATTATTATTTGTTTGTCTGTTTTTATAAAAACATAACTGATATTTCACGGTTGTTCTACTATTAAACTGTCACTGTCCATTACCTGCTTTCCAACTGTATTTCATGTGTGATATGTTTTGTGTTTCAGCGTGTAACTGTCACCGTCACTCGTTTGACTGTTACTACGACCCTGAGGTTGATCAGAAGAGAGGCAGCATCGACGTCCACGGACACAACAGAGGAGGAGGAGTCTGCCTCAACTGTCAGGTAATGTTCTTCTGCTATTCCCAGTGAGTGGCTGCTATTGCCTTCGTGTCTCTTCCACTTGTGGTATCTTTAAAGTTTGGTAGAATTAGATTAATTATTTTTAGTTTATTTTTCAATCCTGTTATATTGCCTGTAGGTAAAAAATAAATAATAATAATAAAATCTGAGATTGTAAAGCCCTAAATTTCAGAGAAAAAACCTCAACAGTGTTGTGTTTTTGTGTTGTTGTTTTTGTGTTAATCAAGGAATCACATCGCTCACACTTCACGCTGCGACTTGCCGTGTATTATGCCTGCAGTGGATGATCCAATGAATTTATACTTTGCAAACACTTTTGATTTTAGACCATAATCACCGTAGTATCATAATAATCTGGACTTTGAAGAGACGTTTGAGTGAATCAGGCCTATTCTGGAGTTTTTGTTCTTGTTAATTTGTGAGTTGTTTCTCGTAAATTCACCACTTTAATCTCAGATAATATCTTATATTTTCTCGTAGTTGTATGATTTTAAACTTGGAGTGTTTTCTTGGAATATTACTTCCCTCTCACAGCACTGTCATTTTCCTTTTTTTGTCTTTGTATCGACAATGGCCCGAATGTGCCTATTTTGATAATGCGAAGTCAAGGAATACTTGCAAATGTAGTTAACATACAGTATAAACATTGGTTACAGTTACAATGTATAAACATTGTTTATATGATGAACACTCAAAATAATTGTGTTTGCATTATTGAGTTACTGATTACAGTAACTCAAAAACTGACTGATTACAACGGAAACTCGTCCTTTTCAGCATCACACCACTGGAGCCAACTGTGAGCGCTGCATCCCCACGTACTACAGGTCACCTGACCACGCCATCGACTCCCCATTGGCCTGCTCACGTGAGTGACAGCTGTCTGTCATGATCAAATGGACATGAAACATTCAAATGCAAATATGATATATCCATCATTTACATCATATTTGTCTCATCGCCGTCTTTTTGCACCTGTATGTCTCCCCCTCCTCTTCCTCCCTCTTTGTCTCTGCAGGCTGTGACTGTCAGTCAGAGTTTACAGATGGTACCTGTGAGGATCTGACCGGTCGCTGTTTCTGCAAACCAAACTACACCGGAGAGAACTGTGACTCCTGTGCCCGAGGTTTCATGAACTTCCCAGACTGTTACCGTGAGTCCCAGACAAAAGCAGCTCATGAAAACTGTCTGAGCTTTGTGATTTTATTATAAAAAGGGACAGGACAACACATCCATATCCACCATACCTAAAACCCTCTGGTTTCTAATCGCTCTCTTTCTCTCTCTGTGTCCATCAGCCATCCCCATCTATCCATCCAACAACAACAACGGCGAGGCTAAACCTGCAGGAGAGATCATCAGTAAGACTTTTCATTTTTTTGCTTTTGTGTCCTTTATTTCTTTTTATTTGACATATGTTTGTGTGTTGTCCTGTTGTTGCTTCTCCGTTGCGTCTTATATATAAAGCTTTTGGCTCTCTTATCTAAACCATTACAAAGTATTTAAGAACAATTGTTATCAGTAAATATAGCAGAAGGAATGGTTTCAGTATAGAGAGAAATGTGCAAAGAAGGTCAGCTGATAATATAAGTTAACAATAAATTCACATGCTAATGGCTGACCTTCATACTCCCATACTGTTTCTGTGTTTACCATGTTCTTCTTCATCTGTTCAGCTGTAGAGGATTTTGGTCAAAGTCAGATGTTTGGGGGAGTTTTGGGAAAATCAGTGTGGCGTGAATGGAATTTCAGTAGAATGTGATAAGCTGGAAAAAACAAAACACTGTTCAGTCCAACCTCATAGATGCATGTTTGTGTACCACCTGCTGTGGCTCTGCTCATATCAGCCTGTTTGTGTTTGGGAGATTTGCTTGAGATTAAATAACTTGGGAAGCTGAACAGGGATGCATTCTCAATATATAGATAACTTTGACTAAATCTCTTTCACATTGTTTTTTTGTTTTTATAACCCGTTCTCCCTATCAAAAGTTAAATAACTTTATTGACAACAAACAATACTGCCAAAAAACATGTTTATGTCCTCTCCCTGCAGACTGTGAGTGCAGTGCAGCCGGTACTGTGGATAACTCCTGCAGACCGGACCCCCGAACCCGGACCTGCGTCTGTAAACCAGGTTTCACTGGTGACCACTGCGACACCTGTGCTCCAGGTTTCCATGGACTCAACTGTCAGGGTGAAGGATGCTTATATGTATAGACAAATATATTAGGGCTGCCACTGTCTATTATTTGTATTACTGATTAATCTGCCCAATATATTTTTCATTAATAAATGACTCCTTTGGTCTATAAAAACATCAGGAAACACTGATAAATATCCTAGGCTGTGGTTACGCTCGTCTTTTTAATGCGACTTTTTGTGATCGGACGCCCCGAATCTGAGCTCAGCTGTTTCCACATACGTGTGTCCGCACACATAATTGTGCGCTAATAAAGGATGAAACTCCAGATGATGATCCCTCCTCTTCTCAAAGCCATCAAATACAATGACTAAGCTTTAATTGAGGAGTGTGTTCAAATCCCCAGGCTGCAGAGGTTTTTGATTGCAAAACTTTGACAGTTGAGTTTAATGGGTTGGGTCCCATTTGACAAAGATACAAATACACAAACAGAGGTAGGAATTCCGAAAGCTTTATTTATAGGCTTGTTTATTTATTCTGTTAGTTTACCACCCAGGAGTAGCCACACACACACACACACACACACACACACACACACACACACACACACACACACACACACACACACACACACACACACACACACACACACATTCATCTCTAAATAGCATTTAAAAAATCATGTTATTTATCAGTCTGTGTTGCTGCTGTTTAATTTATCTAACTGTGTGTGTGTGTGTGCGTGTGTGTGTGTGTGTCTGCAGCCTGTCAGTGTTCAGGTCCCGGCTGTCTGGACGGGTCATGTGACTTGGTGACCGGTCACAGTGTGTGCCGGAGTGGTTTCCAAGGTTATCAGTGTGACCAGTGTGCGCCGGGCTACTTCAACTACCCGCTCTGCCAATGTGAGTCATCTGTGACGATGTATACATTTACTGTCTTTTATTTTTTAAAGGCACAATGAGTAGGATTTAGTACACCAGATTCACTCTCCTTTTGGAGTGAGCTTTGCAGGGTTGGAAATGAGCACCAGCCATCAGCAAAATGCTGGTAAAATATGCAGCTGGCTGCCAGATTTGCTTCATTCACCAGCCAAAAAAACAATGGTAAATAGTAGAGTGGCCGGTAAAAATGTGGACTCCACCAGTCACAGTGGCATTTCCAACCCTGGAGCTTTGTTTGCTCGGCATTTGGCCTCGCTACATTTGTGTTTTTGTTGCCCTGGCACCTGGTTGTTACGAGGCTGACGCTGACAAAACGCCCCCCAACACCCCAACAGACACCGCCACACACTTCTAGTGGGTCATAAGTGATGATTGAGAGGTATTATTTTGTGTGAATCTCTAGGAAAATCCTTCTCATTGTGCCTTTTAAAGTCCAACGTTTATGTTCGGCGTACAACTAAATCCTGGCTCCATCAAAATCACAAAGACTCTCCCCGTCTCTCTCTCTCCAGTGTGTGGCTGTAGCGCAGTCGGCTCTCTGCCCGAAGGTTGCGATGCGTCTGGTCGATGTCTGTGTAAACCAGAGTTTCAGGGTCTTCGATGTGAACAGTGCAGATCTGGATTCCACTCCTACCCCAACTGTCAAGGTACACACACACACACACACACAGACATTTGAAAAGAAAGTGATTAAATGCACCTGTTACTGCTGTGTACTGTAATGAAAAGAGAGAATATGATATCCTGCTGGACTGAACACATATGGACTCACATGGAAACACTTAACTTAACGCACCTTCTTATGAAGTGTTCTATTGCCTTGTGAAATTCAGTTAAGTTTCACCTTTTCACTGTCAAAGAATAAATGGACAAATGGACAAAAAGTATTAATACAGTTATAAGGAAAGGCTACTACTCTGAAATATGGGACCGAGTTGCTAGTTTGAATCCCTGGACTGGGTATGAAAAGAAAACGCCTTCTATCACAACTAACTGTAGACAATTCCATTATTTTATTCAAAGCTTAATCTTGGCAGAACAATTCAATTTGAACTGAAGAGAAGCAAAATAGTTCCCCAGCGCATTCAGTTACTCTCAGATATACTCAGACTTAAGTATCCAGGGCTCAATGAGGATATAGACGAATATTTTGTATCATCTTCTTAGTTTTTTTTTCAGGCTATGTAAAAAAAAAAAAATATTGGTACCTATCTTACATTTATGATGTATATAAACTACTTCTATCTACTATCTCATCTCATGGTATTTAGTGTTTTAATTATTTACAATTGGTTCTTCCCGTCATGTCATTATTGATGCCTATATTGATGCCACTATATAAGTGTGGCCACACCCGTTGGCTCTTTTAATGATAACATTAATAAAGACTTTTTCGTATTTCCCTCCTCGTTTGTCTTTTGTTTTGTCGTGCCTGGATTGCCTTCCTGTTTATTATGTCTCACCTTGTTTTCTCAGTGTGCACCTGTGATCCTCGCACCTCATTGGACTCCAGCTGCACTGCGTCGGGTCACTGCCACTGTCAGCCCAATTACAGCGGAGCGTCGTGTGACCAGTGCGCTCCTGGTTACTACGCTTACCCAAGCTGCACACGTAAGTCATCGAACTTTATATTGACGCCTTAAACTCCTGACTGGTTTCTGTTAGGTGAACAAAGTACTAAACTTTGTGTCGTTTGGAAATCTCACTTGACTTCTAGTGAGGCTGGTACATGATGCTTCCTGGCTAAATACATAAATACCAATCAATTGATGAGACTGATGAATAACTGGAGTTGATCATGTGTTTGTTCCAGCCTGCCAGTGTTCTGCAGAGGGCTCCCGCTACACCAGCTGTGACCAGGTGACGGGACAGTGTGTGTGTCTGCCCAACGTGGTGGGGCTGAGGTGTGACAGCTGTGCACACGGCGCCTACGGATTCCCCAACTGCCGAGGTGAAAACCACACGCACACACGCAGGTTAAACGCAGGAAAATTCTCTTGACTGCCTAACATAATGGAGGTGAGGTGTGACAGCTGCAGTTAATATGACTTACAGCTAATCACACACACACTTATGTTGGAGAGAACATGAGTAAGATCACAAGAATCCTGTTCATTCTGACTTGTGGGTGTTTACACATTATCTCAAGTGGTGTGGACTTGAGTCACATGAACTCAAGTCAGACACAAGTCACAAATTTGATGACTTTAGACTCCACAAAGTCTTTCAACTCGGCTTGGACTTTAGCACAGACCCATGTCTTCACTTGGACATTGAGCATTTGATCAAGGGAATATAGGCTATCTAGCCTTCTCTAAATCACTATGGCAGGATGATGTTTTCTCAGCGTCAGGCTCCGAAATGTTAACTTCCTCTTTTCACTGAGCTTCAGTCTTGTGTTTCTTAAATCTTGTACACACCAACTGCCTCCTTGTGCATGCTATTACAGATATTTCATCTTGACTCTGGCTGTATACTTCTAATAACTGCATTTTGACACTCAACCAGTTGTATCAATATCTTTTTTTCTTTGTCATTTATAGCTGGTACCTGCCACCCTTCCGGCTCTGTTCAGTATGTGGTGCAGCCACCAGTGGTGAGTTTTCAAGGTTTTATGTGTTTGTTTATTGTTTATGTTCTGATTTTTTTTTTTTACAAATTATTTTTAAGATCAACTGTGACACAAAATAGTTCCAACTGAAAGAACTAAACTAATTATAGAAGCCCATTTCAGTTTACCAGGGGGCCCCCTTGACCATTATAATGACAACATTTTGAGACAGTTTGTCATTTTTATGTACAAGATCTCTTTTATCATCACAAGGTTAAGATTGGATCTTATTATTTTCTTTTACTGGCGGAAATGGCCCCATATTAGTTCATTTTCCTGTCAATAACCCTCTCAGGGCCAATGTGAGTGCCGTCGTCATGTGGAGGGCCCGGCTTGTGACAAATGTAAAGCTCTGTACTGGAACCTCTCCCCTGACACTGCTGACGGATGCACCAGTAAGAGATACTACAAACACACACATCTCACATAATGTTTCACTCGTTTGAATGCAGTAAACGGAGCTCATAAATGAACTGAAGTCTGAGTGTCTTCTTTCTCCTGCAGACTGTGAGTGCAACATTGCAGGTACCATCAGTGGGGTTGCAGAGTGTGCACAGGTGAGCAAATTTAACTGCAGTTCTTTGGCCTATATTTAGATATTTATACTGTAGTCTCCTCCTGTAGAGATGGTGCATTTAGCACATTCATATTTGCACTTGAAGACAGAAATTGAGATTAAAAATGGGTTATTATTGGTTATTATCTTTCTGTAAGTGAAAAACAAACGAAGAATTAGTTGGTATAACGGCATGTTACACAAGTTTGTATTTAATATTGGTGTTTTCATTTTGATAATTTTGTCTCCATTGTTGTCCTTTATTACCTTGTGTATCCCTTTTAAAAAAGTTGCTCTATTGTCCTGAACTAAATATATGCCATATGCAGTGACGGCCGAAATGGTTGGAAAATAAAAAATTAGGAATCCGAAAAGTTCCTAGTGATGCATGAGGGCTAAACAGACGACAGAATGATCGATACTGCCTGTAAGATCAGTATCCATGCTACCTGTTATCATTCTAACAGTAGTAATCTACTTCTTGTTTCTGACAGGAAACTGGTCAGTGTCACTGTAAGCCCAACGCTTGCAGTGGAACCTGCTCCACCTGTAAAGATGGCTACTACAACCTGCAGGAGCACAACTACTTTGGCTGCCAGGGTGAGTGCTCATCAGCTGTGTTAAATAACACTTCTTAAATGTTGTTTCCCCATTCAGACAAAAGCGTTGAGTGCTGTGGTGCGGCCATTTTGTATTTACATGTTTGTGTGTCGTGTATTTAGGTTGCCAGTGTGACATTGGAGGTTCATCGGGTCAGTCTTGTGGAGAGAGGAACGGCCGTTGTCGCTGCAGGCCCAATGTGGAGGGAACAAAGTGTGATCTGTGAGTTAAACAACAGACCTGAGAGGGATTTCAAATAGTATTTGATGTACTTGTATTTAGTTTATTTGCAGTTAACAATGAGACTCAGACTCAGGATGATTAGTGGCCTTCGTGTTTTCAGGCCAAATGCATTGGTAGTGAATCTTAAAATGAAGACTACATTTCCTATAGTTCCAATTGCCCTATCACAATAAAACAAGATATTCTTCAGTCCTTATATGTTTGGGTTGACCAGACAGACAATAAACATGCAGAAAGGAAGTTGTTACTTTATCACCCTTCCATCTCTGGTAATGGTTTGTTAATGATGCAGCAATTAATTACAATAAAATAAGAATTTAAAGACATGAAGCAAGAAATTAACTGCAGTTGCTTGCTTCTGAACAGGAAATATCTGGCCTCATATTGCCAACTTTATTTGATGAACTAAATTTCATAAATTACGAAATGATGGAACAAAAGAGAAATGAGAAAACCGTCTGGAGACCTAACTTTATAAAAATGTTCATCCATTGCTTGTTTCTACATTAGCTCTTTTACCCTCTAAATGCACCTTACTGTGTCTGCAGACCTCGCACAGATCATTACTTCCCAGACCTCCATCACCTGAAGTTTGAGATTGAGGAGGGAACCGTGCTCGACGGCCGACCGGTGCGATTTGGCTACAACCCTCTGGAGTTCCCTGACTTCAGCTGGAGGGGTTATGCTCAGATGTCCCCCGTCCAGGTAGGAACTTTACATTTGACCTTTACCATCGGCCTTTACCATACAGTACATACACTAATTAAAACATAGTCATGAATAATATATTCCAATTCTGCTCATATAGTTCCCTGAAATCCTGCACACTGGCCCTTTAAGTTAGTACTGATACTACCTTTGCTGGAGTCTTGAGATATCCAATACTCCAGATCATTGTATTTCTTGTCATCTCACTGATTTGTTTTCCAATACTACAGTAAATATATAAAATGTATATTTCTACGTGCTTTTCTGACAAATGATGTGATCGTTATTATGCATTACATATTTTTGTGACTGTGGCCCGTCATTTATGCTCCTCCTGCATGAACCAGAAAGCTAGCTCCATGGCTGAAAGTGATGTGGACATTTAAAGCGATATTTCTCATTGGTAGAATTACCTCTCAGCACTTACTACTCCAAAGCACTTGGGAGTTTAACATTAAATGTAATTTAACTTTCACTTACTGTATGCCTCTGTTGATGAAGTAGTTGACAGATGTTCCAGCAGTGTTCCTCAATAAGGATCTGAAAGGTTCATCTTTTTGATTCATTTTGCAAGTTTTTGAATGACAGTGAAAGTAAATCATCTGTAAAGATATTTTTAGAGGCCAACTACTTCTGAGCTTCTTTGGATGTTTGTGCTGAGAATTGGAAACCCAGAGAGAAATATTGTATGTTGCTTTGGGTGATTAAAGTGTTTGCTTTTGGTGGTGACGGTGATGGTATTAAAGTCTTCCTTTTGACTTGCTTTCTCTTATTCTGTTGGTGTTTCCTTTATTCATCCCTCCCTCCTTCATGTATTTTTTCTCATCCCCCTTTACACTTCTCTTCTCATCGCACTTCTCTATCCATCTTTTTCCTCTTAAATACTACATACCTCCATTTAATGTTTCCCTCTCCTCTTTCATCCATTCTATCCTGCCCTCCACTCCAATTCATCCCCTTCCTCTTCCCTCTGTACTCCCTTGCCCTGTCTCCCCCTCTTTCCCCTTTGTCTTTCCTTTTGCTTCACCTCTCCTGCTTCCTTTATCCATCCTCCTCTTGCTACTTCCCACCTTCTCCTTTTCTTCCACTCGCTTTCTCCTTCTTCCCTTGCTGTCTTCCATCTTCTCCCTCATCCTCTTCCCTCCTATGTTTCCCTATACCTCTTCCTTCTCTTCATCGTCTCCCCCCCACTGTTCTCCCTCTGCCTGCTGCCTTGCTCACTGTGGTCGTTCGGCAGTCCAAAGTGTTGGTGTCGGTGTCGGTCAGCTCTCCAGACCTCTTCCACGTGGTGCTACGCTACGCCAACAGGAGGGGTTCGGATGTTCGGGGCCGGGTGTCGGTCATAGACGACGGCTGGAACTACTACTGTGGTAACTGTGAGTGAGAAAACAAAGACCGGGAGTGCTTCCTAACGACTTCTTCTGTCTTCTCTCATCCCCTCCTTCCCTCACTCCAGAGGCAGTGCAGTAATTGCTCGTTTGAAATCTGCACAGCCGCACCACTTATCTATTTATTTCCATGCTTTGCTCTGGATTTCAGTTGTGTTCCAAAGATATGTCTTCAATTTAGATTCCAAGTCAGAATTCAAACTGGGAATTTTATAGTTAGCAGCCAGCAATTTCTGCTAAATATCTTTGATACAGCAGTAGCCTTTGCATACAGAACATTTTACATTTTTCTGACTTGGACTTCCAAACTGAAAAACAGACATTTCTATGTTTTGATTGGAACATAACTTAATTCCAGCTTGATCTGCCGTCTCCTCCTTTCTGTTGTACTCCCTTCTTGCTTCTCCCCCGTCAGCTATCTATCTGTCAGATGATAGTGGGATGTGTGTTTTGGTTGGTGATGTTGAGCTGCTGTTGGTGGCGGTCTCTCCCCCATCTTTTCTCACCTTCAGGGCCACAGATCAGTGCAGAGTTCAGGGATTTATTACTTAAGTATTCATATCTTCTACCCTCCACACTTCCTCTTCTCCCACTTCCTCCCTTTGCAAACCCGTCCCTGTAGACTGCAGTGAAGCTTCAGGTTTATGTGAGCGAAGCAGACGTCTATCTGACTCGCTTCATCCTCAGATATGTAAACTCTGAGGGCGCTACGTCCAACGGTAAAATAACAGCCTATCAGGTCAACCGCAGAGGTAGGTGTACAGCAATCACAAGGCAGTACCAGTGTGAGTGTTTACAGCAGTAGATGAGATGTATGTGTGAGTGTCTTGTTGTATTAATCAAACACAATTCATAGTTTTTGTCTCCTGGTTTCAATACAATTGCATTTTTGTATTTATTTATTTTTTCATTTAAATGTATTTTTCTTCTCTGGAACATGGTTTTATTGTTGTTAATGTATGTCATGTTGTCCAATTTTCACAAGTCTTTCCCTCAAATACATGTACAGTATTCACCTAATTCTCTCTTTTGATTGCATTAGTTGTAATATCTAACTCCATACATTTCTGGTGTGTGTGTGTTTTCCAGGTTCAGAGCAGTCCAAACAGATTGTCTTTGCTCCCAGTGTGGAGCCGACTTTTGTCAACGTCCCCCAGAACACCTTTGTGGAGCCGTTTGTCCTGAACCCGGGAACCTGGACCGTTGTTATAGAGGCTGAGGGAATCCTGCTGGTGAGACACACACACACACACACACACACTACTCAACTGTTTTTAAACATGTCTACAATCACTTGAACCTCTAACTCGTTTCTGGCTCTGGGGCCGTTGTCATGTTTTGTCGAGATAATGACCAGAATACTCATATTTAATGCACCAAATCTCCACCAAATGTCAGCACAAGTTGACACAGTGATTGTATTCATTGTTCACCAAGTAACACTGTACCCATGCTCCGTTTCGCCTTCAGGATTACTTGGTCCTTCTGCCCAGTGCCTACTATGAAGCTCCCATCCTGCAGATCAAAGTTACTGAGCCCTGCTCCTACAGCTCTGTGCCCGAAGCCAGCCAGAAGTAAATATGCACATTCATTTTTCACTAAATATAGCTAATTGAAAGCTGACCAAAACAGCTAGCCTGGCTCTGTGGGAGTGTAAAAACAAGTTGCGGTTTTATGGGGAGTTATGTGTGGGACTATTTCTTAGCGGAGCACAGTGACTTCCTGAATTCCAAGACGTAGTCCAGCACATAATCCCTGTTAAGAAATAGTTTATACACTTGTACAGATTAAGCAAAAAACATATAATGTGTTAGTGAGCTTTAGAGGTGCTGGTAGTGTGGATATTACCTCTAACAGAGCCAGGCTATCTGTTTCCCCCCGTTTCCAGCCTTTATGCGAAGCTAAGCTAACAAGCTGATGGCTATATCTTCATACTTAGCAGACAGACATTAGAGTGGGCATTAAGATTCTCAGCAAACAACAAATAAGTATATTTCCCACAATGTTTAACTATTCCTTTACCCACAAACTAATTCCAATCTTATTGTCAGCCTAAGCATACTTATGGGTCAAGTTGTCCAATTACAATTCTGATCAATTTCTTTCAGAGAACCATTTCCTCAAGGATGGAGTTAAAAATACAATAAACAAACTGTAACAATCATATTTTAAGTCGCTGTCTGTTGCGTCTCTTTATCCATGTAGCTGTCTGCAGTACAGATATCTGTCTCTGGACTCCTTCCCCTCAATCTCCGGCAACGATGCCAGCTGTCGCAACGACAACCACCTGCCGCGCCCCTGCCCAACTGAGAAGGTCACCCCACGCCACCCTGACATGGCCGTCTGCAGTGGCTACGATGTAAGTGAGGGGAAAGTGTTTGTGCAGTTGGTTTATAGAAACACAAAGACTCAGAGGACAGACGGAGCTTTAATAACTGGTTGTTTTTAAATAAAAATTTAATTTACGCTTCAGATCAGCGTCCTGCTGCGAGGGCGTCTGCCGTCTCCAGGCGATTACGTTCTGGTCGTGGAATATTCCAGTGAGGAAGAACTTCCACAAACTCTGGCTGTCGCTGTAAACATGCCGGGAGCACGAACACACGAGCACCGCTTAACCCTGCAGCACTGCAAATACAGGTACGAAGAAGATCTTTTCTCAGATTCAGTGCTTTTAACTTTTTTTACACCAATCTTTGATGATTTCCAGGTTTCTAGAGGACGGAACTAAAAGATGCCAATCTGTAGTCACATCTACCATCCCATTTTTAAAGATTAAGGAGTGAATTGATGCCAGTAGCTCCACACCACTGCTCTGAAGGTGGACCTGCAGGTTTTGTATGATCTACAGATAATAATCATCGGCCCTTCCTAAGTCCCGCCCCCCTTAGTTACTGTTGTTCGGTCGTACAAGCTTGACAGAGAAACATGGCGACACCGGTTCTGTTGAGGTGCTGCAGTGTGTAATTTAAACTACTTTCTCTTCCACAGTGACCATGAACACTGCTCCCTACTCCCTGTTCAGGGAATGTCGGTTACATAAACCCCTCCAATACCTGTTGCAGCTGCTAATACAATTTAACACTAATGAAATCAAATATTATATTTAGAATGACAATAAATATATTTGGTGGTCTCCTCCCCCCCTGAATAAGTTAATAATAATAATAGTAGTTGGATTGGACATCAATAACATTATTGTTAAACTTCGCAAAACTCCACCAACAGCGATGTCTCCAGAGCACAATGCCGACTGCAGCATGAGTGCTAACTACAGAAGCTAACATTAGCATTGACAGCTAATATTACCGTTTTTTTTGTATTCATTTGTTTGGTTCGCATAGCCACGTGCTAACGCTCCAGCAATGATGACTGATGGGTAATCTTGCTTGTCAATTTATGGCAAAGTCGAGAGCCGATGTTCAGTTCTTCCCTACACATTTCACAGTTACCTTTTTGAAGTGAGCGTGTTTGCTCCCTAAGGTTTGTAATCTTACTTAACATGGCCGAGTACCCTGTGCAGACCATATGGCAGTGAACTACTAGGCCGCCTATTTATTCTGGCTGCAGTGAAAGGTTTGTGTGTTTTTTACCATAATGTGTGGACTCAGCTGGTTCACAGTTTACTGTTACCGTCTGTTCTTTATGAAGTCTGTCAACAGCTCTTAATCACTCTGTGTGTGTTTGTCTGTGTGTGTGTGTTTGAGTAGCTTCCTGTGTCGAGTCGTGGCCATCGATGGACAGAACAGAGCGGCCGTCTTTTCTCTCCCCTCTGATGCTGAGATCCAGCTCATCTCCGACCGTGCCAGCTTCTTCCTGGTGAGAGCACCACCCGCGTCACATGATAGACCCGGAGATCAGCGGTCATGAGATGAGCATGCTGGAGATATGTTATAAACAAAGATTTCTCTGTCCTTACATGGTTTAGCGCATTTAAAAGAGATTTGCAAGATGATTTTTTTTTGTTGTGAATAATCTCTTAACATTGCATGTTTTGAATATTCTAAATAAATAATAGGTATATTTTTGTAACAAGCATTGATTCTTTTTCTCTTGATTGACCATCTTGTGCATATTTCCATTAACAACCTGTGTTTTTTCACTGTCTCCAGCACAAAGTGTACCTGGTGCCTAAAGACCAGTTTACCATGGAGTATGTCACACCTAAAGTCCACTGCATCAGCACTCACGGACAGTTCTCACCTGACAGGTAAAGTAACATATAATAACTGTACCGTAACTCCATTATCAATATGCACATACTTAACAACTCCTACTACTTGCCTCTGTTTCTGTAGTTCCTCCTGCGTCCCCTCACGCTTCCAGACCCCGTCAGACTCGCTGGTCCTGAAGGAGGGCCAGAGCTCCTCCATGCAGGAGCCCATCCTGGCCTCCCCTGCAGCAGCTCCTCCTCTGCCCTTCCAACAGAGTGACGAGCCGGCCCGGACGGGAGGAGACAGACCTCCCCACGCAGCAGATAATGGCGACCACATGAGGCTGGATTCACTGCAGGTACAGACGCTGATGCATTTATTGTAGATGTTAGACTTTTCCATTTCAGTCTTTTGGAGGGATCATGTTCACAGTAGTCGTGTTTGGAGTTGTTTGCTTGAGATACAGAGATTTTACTGACTTTGTTTGGTTCATAGAGTTGTTGGAAAGTAGTTATTTTGATATATTTTGATGTAACTATTATTATTTCTTTGAGTTTCTACTTTAATGCAAACAGAAATTTTCATTTTTTTACAAGTCACGAGTTCCTATATAGATGAGACTATTACAGGAAAAGAGTAGATTATGATACTTTCTTATAGATGAAACCATCCAGTATAGTATATTATATACTAGAGTATATTACGTTTTTTAAATTAGTATCGCCTGGACCAGCTTAGTAAAACTCTCTGTCCTCTGTTCTAAAATTACTAGCATGCCTTTGATTAGGAGAGCAAAATAAATTCAAACCAACAGTAGGAAATGACCCCAACATGCAAAGGTTAATGGGTATAATGAAACAGATGCTTGTGGTCCTCATGACTGGGGACAACTACAGTCTGGAATGATACTCAAATTCAAGCATATCCTGAGGTGTTTTTGACCTGTTATGGACATCACAAGAGGAATAAGTCCCTGCTGAGCTTCAGTTCCAGGAATGAGGAACTGATTTAATTTTAAGGGATGACAAATAACCAAAACAGCTCAGTGATAAAAAGGCAATGCAGTAAGTTTATCAACTGTGATTCAGATCTCAAGAACCAACCTGTTGGAGTGCCTGAGTGAGAAGAGTCATTGACGATAGGGAAGTTCGAGGAAGAAAAGAAATCTAAAAGTCTGTCTGTTTTCCATCTCTTTCTCTGTCATCCCCTTACCCAGAATGCAGCGGTGTACTCCACCCGTGTCCATGCCCTGGGACGTTACGTCTTCATTCTCCACTATCACCAGCCGCTCCACCCCAACTACCCTGTGCAGTTGTACATTAATGGTGGACGAATCTGGCAAGGTAAGAGCGCGTACAGTACTGACAGCTGTACAAACTGTACAAAGTAAAATAGATCGACCCAGTTTGCATGTGTTTTCTTCAGGCCACGCCAACGCCTCCTTCTGTCCCCACGCTTACGGCTGCCGCAACGTCCTGGTTTCTGAGAATCAGATCATTCTGGATGTGACGGACCACGAGGTCTTCCTCACTGTGCAGATACCTGCTGGCAAGACGCTGTGGCTGGTTAGTGCTACTGCCCCGCTTTTATTTCTCTCCCTTTCATCTTAATACAACAAATTAAGGACCCTCTTCCTCTCTATACCTTGCCCCTCCGTGTGCTGTGTCATTACAGGATTATGTGTTGGTGGTGCCTGAGACGAGCTACAGCTCCAGCTACCTGAATGAGGAGCCTCTGGATAAATCATACGACTTCATCAGCAACTGTGGACAAAACAGCTTTTACATCAAGTCAGTATCCACGCAGTTTGCAGAAGAGCTGAACAATGATGAATGTTTTTTCTATTACATTTTCTTAAGCACAGAAAAAAATAGTATTTGTAGTCATGTTTTCCTTTGCCAGTGAATTCAGACTACTTGTTTAGCTAAGTAAGCGCTAGAGATATTTTAAATGAGTCCTTATTGTGATCATTCAACGGTACTGTTTTCATTTGCTTATTGTCAAAGATGTGAAAGTGAAAATCTTCCACATCGGCGTGTTTCTACAGTATGTGAATGACTCTTCCTCTTCCTCCCTCCAGCCCTTCCACCGCCTCTCAGTTCTGCCTCGGCTCGGCAGTGTCTCTGTCGGCCTTCTTCAACAACGGGGCGATGCCCTGCGCCTGCCACGAGGTCGGAGCCGAGAGCGACACCTGCGGGCAGTTCGGCGGTCAGTGCCGCTGTCGGCCCAACGTGATCGGCCGGGACTGCTCCATGTGCGCCACGGGCTACTGGGGATTCCCCAACTGCAGACGTGAGTGTCTGATTGACTATCACAGATATCTGTAATGTGTTGTTGCTGCAGAACTCATTAGCAAAGAAATGTATTTTCTCGGAAAATAAAAGTGGATTTGTTTCTGTCTCTTATTTTCCACCCTCCTGTCTGTCTCTGAAATGTTTCGACAAGCAAAGGTATTTTTCCTTCGATGGATTTATTCTTCCCTGTGACTAACTGTATCCCCTCTCTTCTTCCCTCCAGCTTGTAACTGTGGTACGAGGTTATGTGAACCGGTGACCGGCGACTGTATCTGCCCTCCGAGGACTGTGCTCCCGGAGTGCACCCAGTGTGAGCCCCAGACGTTTGGCTGCCACCCGCTGGTTGGGTGTGAGGTCTGCAACTGCTCTCGGCCGGGCATCGTCTCCCCCGATGTGAACTGCGACACCTCCAGCGGACAGTGCAGGTACGACGAGACGAGACAGAGGAAACGATGATTGATGTGATCATCGTTTCGGGCTCTGGGGCCGTAATCTGAGGCAGACCAACTTTCCCTCTCTAAAAATTCACAAACGGTAAATTCCGTTTCTTCTCATTTCCTCTAAGTTTTTATTTTCTTCAGAAGCCATGAATCATCGTCTGCTCTCCACACTTTCACCCCTGTGTTGTGTGATATATTTGGAGGTTCAGCAAGTTCAACTCTCAAATGTCAGGCCTCCATTTGGAAATACCTAGAAAAGGCAGTTATTTCTCGCCCGTTTTGTCTCCTGACAGGATCTTGGCACTGACTCTCTCACTGGGTTGATTGCTGTGTCTTTGGCCAGCTGTACTTGCCAACTCTTGTCTGTTCAAGACTGTCTCTTGTCTGTGGAAGCTGCAGCTTTTAAAACGTAGCTGTCTGACGACTGCCAACAACACAGCAGCTGTCTGTCCTCGTCCTTATCTGTCTGCCTGCCTCCTGTTATTCCTCCTCCAATCTTTATAACATGATGATGGGCCCCATATGCCACGCATCAGTCAGCATCTTTTATGTTCACAACTACAACAGTATTTGCAAAGGCAGCTCACGTTCATCACACAACACTATCCTTCGTGGTTCTGACTAGGATCAATAGTTGGTAATTGTAACGGTTCTCTTCTTCACTCAACATGAACTCTACATGCGCCTGATTGGACGAACACACAGCTCACTGGGCTTTTATTTGTCTTTGCCTCCAATGCAAAACTGGAAAAACATATCCTGGAAACTAAATATTAAAAACTGGCACACTTTGAACACTAAAATTCAAAGTAATATTCAGAACTTTGGGAAATTCACATATTCTATGACGGCGTAATGTACCATCGTAGGTAAAATAAATATTTTTTTTAAAGAATTAAAAAACTGAGATTAAAGTTTTACATTTATTTTAATAATTTATGGCTTCATAATCTCAGCAAGTTTTTTTTCTTTTCTTTATTTATTGTAAATTTGAGCTTTTTGTTTTGTTTTTTTCTCTGAATATTTCCCGCCTCTTCAAGCTCTGTGATTATTCTATTTGACCCATAATGGCCTTGATCGGCTGTTGTATTCGCTTTCTTGCTTGGAGTTAGATGAGACCAATGCCACTCTCATGCATGTGTATGTCTTCACTGTAACTATGGAGCTAGAGCCATCAGGGGATTAGCTTAGCTTTGCATAAAGACCAGAAACAAGTCAAAAACGCTAACCTGGCTCCGTATAAACGTTTTTAAAAATCTGCCTACCAGCACCTTTTAGATTTCACAGATTGAAACATTTGTATTTACATTCAAATTTTTGTGCTCATCAAACAATCAAGATATGCCATGTGACCTCGAGAGGTGCTGAGAGGCAAAAACTGACACACTGTTTGCTTGGCAGTGCGGATAGGGGTGCATTTTACTCTTGACGGCTGCTTTAAGAATCACACAATTTATTTTTGTTTTATTGCAGGTTTAGTGACTGCAAAAGCAGCGCAATTCTTTTGTGAATTTGCTCCAGAGATTGCTGTTCTCACTCATTGTGAGCACTGCAGCTGAAATTGTACATGTACCCTTCATTCTGTGTCTTTGTTTGCTGTTGCTGATTTGTGGCCTTACTGTAAGCATTGAAGACAGTGTCGGCTTTGTCCGGACAAGACAAGGATGCAAAACTGAGAAAAAACTGAGAAAGTATTTCTCTGCCTAAAGGCTCTCATCAATTAAGATCTCGGCACCTTGTATTAACTCAAACAAACACACACACACACTTGCATGAACCCTGCATGAACCCTGCAGTCGGCTGTCAGTCTATCTTAAGTCAAAAATGTTTGTTTAATCAGTTATTCGTGATGGATAATGGGGAACCTTTCATCTCTTGCAAGATTGAAATGCATTTCTGCACATAAAGGTCAAAGTTTGTAGCTTTTTTTTAGTGACAGAGAAATAGAGATTTACATTTGATCGATAAACCTACACCTTTTGATTCTCAGACATTAATTAAAACAATTGCATGTTATTTTTTCCAGATGTAAGGACAACGTCGTTGGCCGTAAGTGTGACCGCTGCGCCCCCGGTTTTTATGGTTACCCCAACTGCAGGCTATGTGACTGCAACGAGGCAGGAACTGAAGAGGAAGTGTGTGAGTCCTTCACAGGACAGTGTCTGTGCAAGGTAGGGCAACGCTAACACACATATACACACACACACACACGTCCTCCTGCACTTTACAGTGTGTTCTGACCTGCTATGCATCCTCCACCTGTAGGAAAACGCCCAGGGTTCCCGATGCGATCAGTGCAGAGTTGGTACCTTCCACTTGGACCCAACCAACCCTAAGGGCTGCACCAGCTGCTTCTGCTTCGGAGCCACCGACCGCTGTCGCAGCTCTGACAAGAGACGCACCGAGGTATTCGTGTGTCTTCATAAATATCACAAATGTCTGTAAAGTAAATGTAACGTACCATTTTAAGGCTACGGCTGTTTTCTATTTAATAAAAGTGAGAAAAACAGCTGATCCTCATTCATAAAATCTATATTTCTTTGTATTGGTCACATTAAAATGTTGCCTTTTAGTTATTGCAGTAACAAACCTTTTTCACTGCTGTTTTATCATTTACCATTTCCCCCTGTCCTGTAGGTGATGAACATGGAGGGCTGGGTGTTGCTTGGAGCAGACAGACAGGAAGTACCGGTCGTGGTGTATCCTGGTCAGGACCTTGTTGAGGCCGACCTCAGCGATGTGCCCGATGTCTACCAGGACCTTCACTGGCACGCACCAAAGACTTACCTGGGAGACAAGGTAAGAGGGAGTCAACCTCTGAAGGTGGTAGGAAAGAGTGAATAGATTAGATTAGAATTGAATCTCATGATGGAACAACTTTAAGCCTTTAAAGGCTTCGCAGTCATCAAATGCTCTTTAAACTGCTGGAGATGTGCAAGTGGTTGCCAATATGTGTCTTGCATGTAGAAAGAGAGAGATTATGAATTAGGGTGTGTTGTCTTTTTGTTGTTTTTGTAAGGGAATAGTGTGACATTTTAGAAAATAGACTTATTAGCTTTCTTACTGAGAGTTGGATGAGAAGTTTCTAAATACTTTGTCTTTACACTTAATGAAGTGGCCACCAGTAGCCTTTTAGAATAGCTTAGCTTAGCTTAGCTTAGCATAGAATAGAGACTGAAAGAAAGGGGGAACAGCAAACTTGGTCCAGCACCTTAAACCCTTATAAAACTGCAATTGTAGGGATTACAAATCAGTGAGCTTTAGAGGTGCTGCTAGGCAGATTTTGTTACCTTTTAGACGTGGTGTATAATAGTATAATAGTGTAGCCTGATCTTTATCTGGAACTGTGCGGAAACACAATAATTAGACATGCATAACGAATGAATGAAGCTTTAAAATATTCGGTACGGCCCCACTTACCTTAACTCGATCATTTAAATGTCGTGATAAAAAACACGAGAGACACAACCTGGGGCTTGGTCACAACACAAACACCTACAGTACACACACAAAGAGATCCCACATCCTGATCCAGAGGCTTAGACGAGGTGTTTGGATACAGATAAGCATGTTCGTCTAGACGTTTGAATCAACAGCTTTAATGTGGGATTCTACCAGCATCAGTCTGTGGGGCTGATGGTTTGATTTAAACCCCAAACTGAGTCCTGTTGCGCAACATGAACCAGCTTCAAATGTCAGCTTTGACAAAGCCAGCATGGTCGCCTTGGAAATAGAGGCCCTGGATCTTGTTTCCGTTTCACTGTACAGTCTGAATGTAATCTATTGTTGTATGGATTAAGATGCAGTCGGTCTGCTTTTCCTGTCTTTATTTCAATCTTTGCTTCCTGCCTCACGACTGTCCATTTCCATCAGTTTGTTTGTTCTTGATCTTAATATCTCGTGAAACTACCATCTACTGGTTCTCCGTTTCCCCAGGTCTCGTCCTATGGAGGTTATCTGAGGTATCGTCTCCACACTCAGACCATGAGAGGCGACGTGTTGTCTCTGCCTGCAGAAGCCTCCAGGCCTGACATCATTCTCAAGGTACAAAACACACAAATATCACCGAGGTTCACATATCAGAAACGTGACACACAAACGCATATACAAACATGCATGTACACACAAAGAGAGAATTGTTTTTTTTAACAAATGCTTTTAGCTCCCAAAAGCCTGCCTAATAGAAAACAGAACATTCTGTTAAACTACTGCACACACCCTTTTCACATCATTTCTCTCCTCCTGCAGGGTAACCAGATGACCCTGGTGTTCATGGAGAGAGAGTACTCCTCACCTGAAGAGCCTCACCTGGGAATCGTTCACATGGTCGAGGTAATGTCACTTCTACACGCAGTCGTGGGTCATTTAAAGCTTCGTAAGCCGGGAGATTTATGTGAGAAGCTGTATTTAACGACACGTGTAGGCCGGCAGCTACATGTCTGTACGGGATTCATTCGTTTAATTATATTGTAGGATTAATCCAAGCACTGTTAAATTTGAGAAATGAAGAGTTTACTGATCTTGCTAAAATTGTTGAAATAATAATAGATGATGTTAAGTAACCACTGAATATTTAGTGTGCTTGTTTGCTTATTAGTTTGTTTAAATTTCTTCATCATGGGATAAAGAAAAGTCTAAATTCCAAACCTGACCTCACCTTTGTTGGTCTCCCTCCTCCCTCTCCTCACAGGGAAGTTTCCGTCACGCTCAGACCGGTAACTCTGTGTCTCGGGAGGAGCTGATGATGGTTCTGGTCGGTCTGGAGTCTCTGCAGATCCGAGCGCTACACTCCCAGTCTGCCCACTCGGTGTCGCTACGCGGCGCCGTGCTGGAGGCCGCCGAGAGCCTGCCCGCCGGGCGCCACGCTAACAATGTTGAGATCTGCATGTGTCCTGCCAATTACCTGGGAGACTCTTGTCAGGTGAGGAACCAAGACCGTGTTCCCCAAAAGCATTTGAAGACTAAGATGACCCCCCCATCCCTTTATTTTCAATAAAACTAAAAGTGGAATATTCTACAATTTATGCATTATAGTTCAAAGTATGGTCTGCAGTTATGTGTAAATGTCATAGCATGTCGCATCTTCGCATTCATTACAATGTATCTCCTGCTATTTCTCAGTAGTCTATGAAAGATCTTCACATAGTGAAGAAGGCAATCGACAGATCATTCACCAATCAGTAATCATTCATGAAAATGACCGTCTCAGCTGTTACATACTGTACATGTTCCTCTCTTCTCTCTAGAAATGTGCTCCGGGTTTCTACAGAGACACTATTGGCCTGTTTCTGGGGAAATGTGTTCCCTGTAACTGTAACGGTCACTCTGACCGGTGTCTGGACGGATCTGGAATCTGTTTGGTGAGGATTTTTAATGATGAATCAGTTGACACAGCAACTGCATTGCTCATAGGTAAGTCCTCTATCTTTCTCATTCTTTTTTCTCTCTGTCCATCAGAGCTGCCAGCACAACACAGCCGGGGATCACTGTGACATCTGCCAGGGTGGTTTTCTCGGCAACAACAGTCTTGACGGACAGGCGGTGTCATGCTCCAGTTGTCCCTGCCCACTAAGGGTCTCATCCAACAAGTGAGAACATTTCACCGTCTTTTTTTAAATTGTTATTTTCCCATTTAATCTTATATTATAATCACTCCTTTTTTTCCTCTCTGTGTAGCTTTGCAGAAGGTTGCGTGCAGAAAACAGACAAGATGCAGTGTTTGTGTATGCCGGGTTACGCTGGACCGCACTGTGAAAGGTAAACATCCTCCTCAACGTAGTGCGAGCCGGTCGCTCCAAACATCACGTGTGGATGTGCGAATGAATTGTGCTAAAGGGAGCTACAGTGTGTGGACCTTCTTATTTATACTTTCATTGCTGTGTTCTGCTGGTCCAGCACCCGCCTGAAACGGATTTGGATATGCGCGTATGCGCGACTACTTTACATAGTAAAAAAAAAACTGACAAAGTTTAATACGTTTTGTTTATTTTTAAGTCATGACAGTACGTTCTCATCTGTCAGGTTTATCACCTAGTTTCCCCCCGTGGATCAATAATGTTTGATCTTATTTGTTATCTAAGGTAGTATTATCATTTACTCATTTTATTCTAATATATGTATGTATATTGACAGTTAAATATGATGTAAACCACAACAAAGCAGGAAATTGTCATGTTTGAGAGGCCGAAAAGGACATTTTCTCAAAAAATCGATTTATCAAAATAGTTGCCGATTAACTTTCTGTCAACTGACTAATCGATAAGTTGACTAATTGATTCTTAATTGAAAACTCGTGATAACATTTATCCTTTTGTTTCATTATGTCACTAAATCTTCAACTAAAGATTTTAACCTGACTAATTATATATTTCCTAAGTTCACATCGACATACCTTGAGCAAAGTCAAATAAAACCTATTGTTGGATACGTGTGTCGTTAAAAATGGGTCTCTTAACACAGGTGCGCCCCCGGCTACTACGGCAACCCCATGGTGCTGGGCAGCAGGTGCCAGCTGTGCCATTGCCACGGCAATACGGACCCCAACATGCTGTTCACCGACTGTCACCCGCTGACGGGCGAGTGTCTCAGCTGCATGCACAACACGGCCGGGCCTCACTGTGACATCTGCGCCCCTGGTTACTTCGGAGACGGCGTCACTGCCAAAAACTGCACCAGTGAGTTCAGCTTCGACATGCATGCTATTTTCCTTTTTTCCACTAGAGGCGTTGCTGCTGGATTATGGAGCTTTGCAGTGTTTGAGGCAATGCATCAAAGTCAATGTTGGTGCTAGTCATGGACATATCATGACGAGGGTTAAGTGAAGGTGGATTAAGAACAGTGATGAAATCAGAAGTTAGGACACTTATTAATACGAGGCAAAGAAGTGTCCTCATGTCTGATCCATACTCGCTCTGTTGACTCCTAAAAATGTGTATTAGTTGATTAAACAGTGTGATGGATTTAGTTGTTCAAACTTTTTTCTTATCGCAGAATGTAACTGCTCTCCATGTGGCACCGAGTCATGTGACCCTCAAACTGGACAGTGTCGCTGTAAAGCTGGAGTCACCGGACCGCACTGTGACCGCTGTGAGGTAAGTGCTGCACTTGTTTTTCTTTTCTAAATTTGACAGTGTTTATATGTGGATTGTGGATCTGAAATATTATTTGAAACCATTCATTTACAGGTTGCATAAAAAACACAATTGGAAGCTTCTAAACAGAAGTCTGATGATCACATTTTGCAATATTGCATCTAATATCTCAATGATAAATCTTTCTGTTTTGAAAGAGATGTAGATGTGATGGGGAGTAACGTTACAACTTCACCTCACGACTCTGCCTCAATCTGTTTTTCCTCTCAGGATGGCTCGTTTGGCTTTGAATCGTGCTCCGGCTGCCGTCAGTGTGACTGCGACGCCTCTGCAGCTCTCATAAAGCCGTGTGACTCTCAGAACGGTCAGTGCGCCTGTCAGCCCGGAGTCAACGGGCCGAACTGCAGACAGTGCGCTCCTGGATACTGGGACTACGGACCCAACGGATGCCAGAGTGAGTGCATGCATGACACACTATACAGCATACTATACTTTTGTCGCTGTCAGAATAATCTATTTTAATATGTATCCTCAGGTTATACTGATCTTTTTTTATCTTGTTTTTTTATTTAATTCATGTGATCTTTTCATTTATTAAACACTTAGTATTCTGTTTTTGTCCCAATAATCAGACCACAATTTTTGTACAGCATCTTTGCGGCCTAAACAAGAGCCCTCATGATCCTCATTCCACCTTCAGCTAGTACAGTAGTTCAATTTATATTCAAATACAGGCCATGGGCTGCAGCTGGAATAAGGGCAGTGTGCACACTAACAGCTTAGCAGAAAGGACTTTGAAAACGGTATTAGAGCTGTAAAAATTGCCGTAGAATTAAAAAATCTGTGGCATTATCAGTATTAGTATTAGTAGCTCTCATATTAATACCTCCCTCTCTCCAGAGTGCAGCTGTAGAGGAGGACGCTGTGACCCTCGTACAGGAGAGTGCCGCTGTCCTGACGGGATGACAGGAAAGCAGTGCGACACCTGCAAGGCAAAATACAGTGTACCTATAGAGCACCATGATGGCATGCACTGTGACCGTAAGTAAAATACACACCCGCACTTATATGGTTACAGCAATTGATACATTTTTGTGTTGAATTTATATACGTGATGAAAAAATACCAGAGAACAGAAGAAAAAAAATCTTGGAAAGTGTTATTATAACCCTTGAGTGAAATTAAGTGTGTGTGTGTGTGTGTTTGTGTTTCCCCTTGCAGCGTGTGACAGCTGTGTCACTGTCTTGTTGGAGGATCTTGACAAAATGAACGTCAACTTCCGCTCAGCAGCCGGTCAGCTGAGCAGCCTCAATGCCAGCTCCATGGCCTGGGCTCAGCTGCACAATCTCAACAAGTCTGTGGAGGACATCGCTGTGAGTGTGCACACGAGCAAACGCACACACACACACACACACAAACACGTGATGTTGTTCAATCGATAGGCTGTAAGACTGCTGCACCGGTGGTGTCATATTGCATATAAACACATTTTCCCATGATTCTAGAGTGCCATAGAGAACTACAACAGTACGCTGGATGACAGCAGGAGTCGGGCCGACATGCTGGATGCTGAGATCATAAATATCAATGATGACATTGATGAACTGCAGGGCAAGGTGTGGTCACTTGTCACACACACACACACACATACTGACTTGAGCAATCTGAATTCTCCAAATCTTTATTCAAACAAGCTTATATTTCACTAAATGAGCCTGTTCCTCTTTCTATGTTCATGTCAAACAACACAGGAACACTGTGCCTTGCTCAGGAGCAAGTTCAGTTATCGTTGGAGCTTCTAAAATACAACACAATACAATGTTTTTACTGTGTTTTGAATATTACTGTAAATATTGTGATATAGTGATAGTTAGATAATGTTTTGATGATTATTGGGATATTTTTTTTCTCCACACCGCTCACCACTACTTTCTAATTACATAAAAATGTTAAAGCCCTGGCAGGAAGTTAAAATAAAACAACTTTAAATACATTTAGCATAAAACTTTATTTTGAGTTCAGTAATTACATTTATTATTATATCTGTAAAGAAACTTAAATTATTTTATTTTTGTACTCTTCCTGTAGTTTATTGACCTAAATGTTAAAGAGCAACAATGTTGTTTTCTTTGGTTTAAAAATAACAGTTTCAAGTCTTCACAAATATAATACATGTATTAATTTTGTTTGCTTTTATGTAGAACTGAGAGTGTTATGTTGTGCTGGTGTTTTCAGTCGACGGTGATGACCGACAGGGTTGGTGACCTGCGGGACAGTACCAATAACACACACCAGAGGGCAGAAGACCTGCTGTCCTTCATCAACAACATCACCATGGATTTAAGTGGTATGACAGGGGACAATGAGTCCATCAAAACCTATTTTTGCAACATGATACAAGCTGTTTATTTCAGTCAATCACTGCTTCAGTTGCTGCACGAGAGGCTGGGGCAGGGACCCAGAGTATGGAAGCCCATTTCTGACAATGTGGTCTAAAAAAAGACCCTGAAAGTCATTCTAATGAGAAACTATCTGGAAGTATTCACATACTATCTCAAGTCAATATTATAAGAAAGTTTCTCATTATTTTGAGATACTATGTCAATATTTCAAGATACTAAGTCATTATTTTAAGAAACTAACTCATTATTGCGAGATAGGTTTCTCAATATTTCGTGGTACTAAGTCATTATTTTGCAAAAGTAAATCATTATTTTGAGATACTAAGCCGTTAAAATGACTTAGTATCTCAAAATATCAAAGCTAAGTTTTCATCATATTTCCTGCTGAAATGGGCTTCCATATTGAGTGATCTTTCCCCATATATGTAGACATTTCAAAAGAATATTTTGGTGTGTAACTATGTGGTAAAATCATACTCGCAATACAAAAACAAACATTTAAAGGTTTAAGTTAGTTTTGTCTCTAGTAAAAATTGCACAAACACAAAGAAGCTTGCAAAAATCTGAAAGTGAATTTAGTAGCTGGTGGAGAAAACCTTTGGTTGTCATCTTTCATCAAAGAAAATAAAGTTTGAGATTCTGTCAAAGTTCTTGAACAAAATGACTAACATTTTGAAGGACGGTGTCATTCAGAGTCGGGTCATCTCATCCTTTTTATAACGTCCATCTATTGAAAAGAGGACTGCTATACAGACCATTTGATTGATTGATGTTTTTCTGGTGCTTTCCATAGACATCATGATGATGGCGAACCGGACCTGGCTGAATGACACCGAGGCCGAGCAGGACATTGGGGAGAGGGAGAAGAAGATGAGGGAGGTGCAGGCCATGCTGAGGGAGATGAAGTACAGGAGTTGTGTGGGACAGAAGAAACTGGCTGACAAAGAGAAGACGGAGGCGCAGAAATGTACGTTTTTTTCACAAACACATATATTTCTCTTAAACACTTTCCAGTTTTATAAATGGTACTTCATAGAAGATATATAAAATATTGCTTTGAAACAAGAGATAGTTCTAAAGTTTTTGTTCGGCTGAAACACTACAGCCTACATTTTCAATGGCAAAAAGAAGTTGGTCTGTCCTTTTTAAATAAGTTAGGAATACAAGATGAAGAATATGTTCACACAGAATGACTACTTTACTGGTAACTGCACATTTAATAGTATTTTTCACCAGTTTGTTTACTATAAATACGTGGTATTGCACATTCAAGTCATATTACACTATACATATTACAAGGAGCTGCTGGTTGGACTACGGAAGCCCTGACAGGCAAATCAGAAAAGAAAGTTCTGGTGATCAGTTTTCAGTCTGATCTAAATATTTTTCTCTCCTGTGCTTGACTGAACAGGTGAGAAAAGGTTTTGCCGTGAAAATCTTTCTAAGTGCCTATTTTATTTTATTTTGTTAAAATAGATTGTTTTCATGTGTGAAACAGGTGTAAAAAGAATAGAATATGTATTGCTCATATTTGATCATTTCTTCACATGTCCATAATTAATACTTGCATGGTCAGGTCTAGAATGGTTAGCTATAAGTATAATAGCTATAGTTTCATTTGCTTTGACTCCCACTATTTTTGATTGTTAGTCTTGATATGAATGTGGACATATGTATTACATATTTGGCCTGCCAGACCACTTTCAATGAGTTGAGTAACTATTATTCATTTTAAAGTTTCAATTGTCGTGCATGTATCGTGATTATTTTTATGACAGGGTCTTCTTTTTGAGAATGACAATGGTCAAAAAGATATGTCTAATCTATCAATACAGATATTACACATTCATACCATCATTCTGTGGATTTGTTTCTTGGTGCGAGCTAATAGGATAGAAAGTTGGTGCTTAAAGGTTTCTAATGCAGACCTAAAGTAATCTAATGGAAAATGAATCAAATTCAACTTTTCCACAGTTTTAGACCCCAAAACAACAACAAAAAATAATAATTGTAGACTCGATCAGTTCTTTAAACTCGTTCTCTGTGTCCTCTGCTAGTGTTGGACCGTGTTAACAAGGAGTTGGCAGGTCGTCAGGGAGAAAACGGCGACTTGGCCACTGCTATCAGAGACCGCCTGGTACGCTTCCACTCTGAAATGATGGATCTTCGAGACGCCCTGAACGAAGCGGTGAACAACACTGCCAGAGCCGCAGAGATCAACAACGTCAACGAGAAAACTCTGGAGGACAACCAGGTGAGCTGGGAAATCAACAACACCGGTACAGTGAGGACAATGATGAAAAGTGATATTGACCCCGTCTCTCTCTCTCTCTCTCTCTCTCTCTCTCTCTCTCTCTCTCTCTCTCTCTCTCTCTCTCACGCGCGCAGAGGAGGATAGAAGACCTGCTGTCGAAGCAGAAGGAGGTGAACGACCAGTTGTCCATGGCTGAAGATGATGTAGCGCAGGTCAACGATGTGTTGTCCATGCTGCACGACTCCAAAGAGGTAAAATATGAAACATAAAATTCTGCCAACATCTCTAGACCCTACCTGCACCACACCTGGTGTTCAAACTCTGATCATAGAAATATGCTGAGTAGCTTTACAACTGCCTTTTGGAGAGACAAAGGAAACTCAAGCTTAGTTTGCATTTCAGTTCAGATTTTTGCAGTTTCAGTTCTGCTCTATGGGGTTTATGGATAGGTAATATTTTTTAAGGTTAGTACAAGAAAAGGTTTTGGATATGCTTCGTTCATTGTGAAAGAAAAAGCATCATTATCGTGGGCCTCAGTGTTTCATCGGTACGTTATGAATAAAAGAGTTCTGCTGGTTTTTTTTGCAGATGTTGTATGGTATGCATCGCTTTAACACTTCAAACGTCTTTCTCAGGAATATGAGCACTTGGCGGCCCAGCTGGATGGCGCCAGGACACCATTGGCAAAGAAAGTGCAGAACTTAGCTTTGGCCGACTCCAAAATTCCTCTAGTGGAGGAAGCAGAGAAACATGCTGAGCTGCTGAACACTTTAGCCATGAACCTGTCCAGGTAAGAGAGTAGTTAGCTGCGTAGCTACATCCGTATATATTAAGATTGTTAAACAAGCCTCGCTGTTCACTGTATTGACACAACTCACCAGGTTTAAGATGGAAGATGTTAATAATCTTGTTTGTCTGCAGTGTGGTAGCAGAAACCAAGAAGGAGGGAGTTGTGGATGTAACACAATCCTACAACAAGATCATCAACAGTATCAAAGAGGCAGAGGAGGCAGCCAAGATGGCCGCCAAGGCTGCTAACGACACAATGGAGGTACAAGACACACACATTTATTCTTCCACCCGTATTGAAGATGTACGTGCACAAATTGAAACTACGAAAACAACTTGCTTCAAATTATGAATCTGTTCGTGTCTGGTTTGTAATGTCGATGTGTCTGTTTAGAACATAAAGAACCAGGACCTCAGTCAGATCGCTGATTCTCTGAGGAACCACAGTGTGGAGCTGAAGGACGAAGTCGAGAAGCTAAATGATGAACTCAACAACGGTAAACGCACATCTTTCACACCAGCATATTCATTTAAGAGATTCATCATGAGGGATGTCATGAAATCAAGTAGAAGTAGAGTCTTCTAGACTACGCTTGGAATGTTTCAGTCGTTGAAGTTTTGTTTTTCTTTCACAGACCTGAAGCCGCAGCTGGAAGACGCTCAGAGGCGACTGGACGATGCCAAAACCAAACAGGTGGATGTGATGAAGGACCTGGCGGCGGTTCAGAACAACCTCAACTTCGCTACAAGTACGCACATTCAACACACATTACATGGCATTTATTTAGCTGGCGCTTTTATCAAAAGTGACTTACAACAAATGCATTCAACCATGTGAAGTGCAAGAATCATGTGAGTACATCGACTTCATCAAATATGTTGATCTACTTGAGCGATGGCTCATGACAGGCCGTGGTAATGAGCTATTGCTTTTATAAAACCGTTATCAAGTATGGCAATGGCATACTTTTGGCCACTTACGGCCATAATCTCTGTCGTGTCGAGACCTGCATCAGGTTATGACATGTGGTGCTGTGACTTCTTTTAGGACATAACACATATAGGAAGTGTCAAGATTACTCTTCCTACTAGAATGCTAGTTCAGTCCTCTGTCCCGGCAGTAAACATGATACATGTACATAGCTCACACCAGTGCATGCATTGTTGAAATTTAAAATCAACTTGTGACGCAAATATATTATAATTATAATATTATATAATATAAATTCAGTGCTCTTTTTTTATTTTTAATTACAAGAAAAGAGCTCCTATCAGGTTCAGAAGTTGTGAATACTGTAATAAATCTACACAACGAAGAATTGAATAATGTCTTTAATCATCCATGCATAGAAAGTGGATTCACCTTATCCATCTCTGTGATTTTTGAACAATACATTTCCCTCCTTCTTTCTGTGCGCTGAACAGATGTGAGTCAAGAGATCATCGAGGCAAAGCAAGCAGCGGATCTGGCGAACACCACGGCCACACAAGTCAACGATGCCTTGCGTCCCATTAAAGAGCAGCTGGACAAATGGCAGCAGACATACGGAGACTCCAACGCCACCAATGATGACATCAACAACGCCCTGATGGAGGCCAACAAGACTGGTAGGATCTTGTTGACGTGTGTGACGTATCGCCAGAGAAGCATCCTTAAAAAAAATGTTTCTATTTCAGTAACTGGTTTCTTTATGCCAATCTCTCTCTAAAGTGCACGCACTGGGTGAGACTATTCCTCTGCTAATGAAGAAGCTGGATAAACTGCAGAATCACTCCGTACAGATGCCAAACATCTCCGAGAACATCAGCCGCATCCGACAGCTTATACAGCAGGCGCGCAACGCTGCCAGCAAGGTACGCACTCACTCAAAACACACACACACACACACACACACTCTGAAGTTGGGTCTGAAAAGCCTGTAATTTCCTCATCCTCTTGCGTCCATCCAGGTGGGCGTGTCGGTGAAGTTTAACGGGTCGTCCGGTGTTCAGGTCCGCACTCCTCGTAACCTGGCCGACATGGCTGCCTACACCTCCCTGAAGTTCTACATCACTCTGCCGGAGGCGACGCGAAACAGGCGGCAGGACGACAGCGACAAACAGTTTGTCTTCTACCTCGGCAACAAGGATGTAAGCAACCCAGAAACACAGAAGCTCATTATGCGTTGTGGAGGTTTTTTTTGTTTGTTATTTTAGATGTAGTTTTTATTGTTGTTTCATTCTTTGTTTTTGTTGGAGATATCAGCCGTAGCAATGTCTGCTTCTGCTCCAGTATGATTTAACTAGATGGTATTCGGCTTATGGTGCTCAAAGTGCCAAAAAAATGCATTTGAAAAACTCAAAAGCAATGTTTCTTCCAGAGCCAGTTGCTTAAGATAATCCACAGACCTTGTTGTAAGCAGTTTCATGTTGGAACTATTATTTCTCTACCAGTATGGCATCTATCAATACGTTCCTAAGTTTATTCTTTGCTTAGTGATTATTGAGAGAGTGTTTCTAGGAGTTGTGGTCCAGTAAGAAGATATCCTTGGCAAGGACAGAATGGGTTTCTTGCAGTTCATTCCTGTCTATTTCATATGTGTAGTCGAGTAAGGAGTACCTGGGCATGGTGTTGGTGGGAAAGAGACTGCGCTGGTACTTCAATGTTGGAGGAGAAACTGCTGAGGTGCTGATGGATGAAGACGTCAAGGCTGACGGAAACTTTAATAGCATAGTGCTGGAGAGGTAAGACACACCATGAAATATGTGCATACATGATGACATGATTGATTTTTACTTGAGAAGATTTTCCCATATTGAGGTGATTTTTTTTTTTTTTTTTATTCCAACTTTGTAAACTATAATCATTGAAAAAATACAAATAAATGTAACATATTGGTGTCTTGTACCTGGATATTGTAAGCAAGTTGCTGTAGAACGGAAAGGGAGAAACAGACAGCAGTACCAGCATAGGAGAAACGTAATGTACTGCTGTGGATGGGGACAACTGCAAAACATATTTCAGCCACCTTAAACAAATCAATATCAGTTTAAGTGTAGGCTATATTTATAATGTTCTCACTGTTTAACCTTGCTGTCAGACAGCCCTTTCCGACAGGCAACTGAAGCCATTAGCTATGCTCAATTCAAAGCCACAAGAATCCATTAACAATAACTGTAATTTCACCTTGCAGAACACAGGAGTTGCTCGTCTACTGCTACCTTGATCGGTTAGTTTGTTTGTGTTATTGTGTGACTTTGGTGAATCCAAACTAACCCTTTAAAACACCAAAGTCACACATTGACACAACAAAGTAACCAGTCGAGACAGGAGTATAGATAACCCCATTTAAAAAAAAACACAACTATCCCTTTAACCTGCTTTTATCACTGTACAGAAAGTTGATATTTCATTTTCAGGAAAGACTGCCATTCAACATTCTAGTGTTAATGTGTTGCTGTTTTATAACAGTTTGAATTATAAAATGTTCTTTTTAAGTGTCCAGAGTTTCTCGAAACGCTGTTTCAGAAAAAAATAAGTTAAAATATTGACTCTTGATATAAAACAAATCAGCTGTCTCTTGTCCTTATCTATTTGAATGCAGGATCCTACAGTACGGTCAAATGTCCATGTCATCAGAAGCCTCTGAGGGGGACCAAAGAGTCACCAAAGCCTACGTGGAGGCTGGAGGAGATCAGGGGCTGCTCAACCTCCTGACCGACGACACTGTCTTCTATGTGGGAGGATATCCAAGTACTTTTAAAGTGAGTAGATGGTGGAAAGCCTTCATATGATAGTGGCTCCACCATTGCATTGCAGTCGTGGCCTATGAGAGCATCCACATTTGTATTACAATGTTATGACAATGCATAGAAATAATGACTGGATGTTTTATCATGTAGTTGCAAAAAATACTGCAACTAAGCTGTTATTCTAAATGTCAATCTTTATTGATAGAGCACTTTCTTGAAAACCCAAGTTAAAAAGTGATTCGCAGAAGATATAAATTGACAAATTATGAAATCATCGGATTTTATGATGAAACGGATAAAACCAATTCCATAAGATAAAGGAAAGAGATATTTAAAAGAGATAAAGAAAGAAAAAAAGACAATTCAAAGAACATAAACTTAAGTCAAATCAGGAAAAGCTCTGTCTTTTATAAAGACATTTGAAAGATGTTATAGATATAGGTTTATGACTCTGCTTTAGATTTGAATTATATGTATTAGTATATACTAGTTATTTTATCTTTATTCTCTTTTTGTTTTTTTAGCCCCCCTCCCCGCTCGCTCTGCCTAACTTTAAGGGCTGTATCGAGTTAGATACGCTCAACGAGGAAGTGCTCAGTCTGTATAACTTTGAAAACATCTTCCAACTCAACACCACAGCGGAGAAACCTTATGGCAGGTCAGTGTACAAGTTGTCATTTAATTCATATAATCAAAACCATGGTGGGTAAATAACCTCCAGTATATGTTTATAACACAATATCGTTCATGTTGTCTTTTCTATGTATATTTTCTTTACTTTTAACTAAACTCACTTTCATATTTTCCATTTGTCTACTTCTCTGTGACTCATAATGGATTAAAAAAGGTCCAAGCCGGTGCTGACTCAGGCCTGGGTGAATGACGCGGCGTACTTTGACGGTACCGGCTTTGCTGAGATCACCTTTACTGATGAATCTGCTCGCATGCAGCGCTTTGAACAGGAAGTCAAACTGCTCTCACACAACGGAATACTGCTCCTGCTGCACAAGGAGGTAAAGACGTCACTCATTCATTTATATATTCATTCATTCATTCATTATTCTCTCAAGGAGGGCCAATTAGTTGTTCTGTCTTACTTTCTCTTTCGTAAATGTACTATTGCTCAATAATTAAGCACTTTGTATCTGATTTATCATCATAATAATCATATATATTAATCATAATAATCGGTAGTTAGTATTGATGTTTTTATTGTTTTGCCTTCATTGCCAATGCTTTTTATCAGAGCCTGAATTGGCCGGCTGATATTAATATATCATAGATACAAGAGACGAAATGAATTAAGATTAAATAATTTAAAAAGTGTAAATATCAGTCAATAAGTTAAAATAATATGCAGTCCAGAAATACACATGAGAGATCAAGTTTGTTTTTCTTTGTAGTGTCCTGCTCAGTGCACATCTTGTTCAAATTTAAGGGATCCTAATAAAGATATTTTGGCTGATAGTTATCACATTTTTTGAAACTCTTAGACATCAACATCAGTGAGTATCGGCTTCAAACGTCTAGTCTTGGTCGGGTTCTAATCATTACTATACTGGCTATATGGCTCAATGTTTTCTCCGTGTCTCTCTCCTCCATCAGAGTCAGTTCCTGTGTCTGGCGGTACTTCAGGGCAGACTGAAGGTTTTCTATGACTTCAGTGGTGCTCTGATGGAGCTCGAGCCCAAAGAACCTTCATCTGAATTCCTGATGATCAGTGACGCCGACCCCAAAGCTGTAAGTCTACCATGTCTCTCTGCCTGCCTGTCTTTGTCTTTCCCATGTGTATAACACATTGTTACTATTTTCTAATACTATGTATTACTTGTTAAAAATGGAAGATGTTAATTCACAGCTGGAATAAAAAAAATGGATTTTGTATTCGTTTTCATTTTCAAGTGTTGTAGTAGTCTATGTTGATGTGTGGCGGGTTGTTTTTAATTGTATAGCTGGAGATCATCATCCTGCGTTCAACCTCGAACCGTGTTGTGGTGAGGAACAACCGTGTTGGCCTCTACACACACCAGTTCAATGAGAGCATCCCCCCGTTCAGTGGCAACTACTACCTGGGAGGAGTACCAGAGCACATGATGCCTGGGAAGTGAGTAGTACACACACATTATTAATGGATGGATTGCCATGGATTTTGTTGCAGATATTCATATCCCCTACAGGATGAATTTGAATAACTTTGACGACCCTTTAGGTTTCCCTCGAGTGCAATCATGAGTTCAAAATGTCTACTTATGAGCAAATACCTGCAAAACTAATGGCTTTTCCAACAGCCTCAGCTGTACTTTTTGTTTTCATGCCAATTAATAAATGGATGCAATTTGACAGCCACACCTTGTTTTTACCTGCTCTTAAGTCATAAACACAGGAGAGAAAACTATTTTTTTTTTTTCAGTTTGTTAATTGTTTTATAAAAAAAGCCCCTTGAGGCAAATTTGTAATTTCTTATAGTGGGCTTAATGAACAAAATTGGCTTGCCTTGACTTACATTCATCGCTCCCTGTCTGCTATATTATGGAGGTTCACTATAATGTTAGCTGTAACAATTATACAAGCCCATAATAGGTCCACGGTGTAACTTTTTCAGCTTGTTGAGAAATGCTTCTGCCCCCAAATTGCCTAAAAATACAGCTTTACTTTAGTTTGTTAAAGAACTCTGCCTCCGTCTCTGTCTCTTTTCAGGTTGAAGACTCTGTTTCCAAATCAGGGCTCTGTGAAGGGCTGTTTCAGGAACGTGAAGGCCCAGAACTCTCACATTGACTTGAAGAGGATGAAGAGCTCCGGACTCAGTTTCGGCTGCGACGGTGACCTGCTGGTAAGAAAATGCTGCCCACCATTCAGCTTGTATACAGAGGAGTACATTTAGTGGCATTAAATTGTATATTTAGAACTGATACAGCATGTCTTGACCTGCTGCGTGTGTGTGTGTGTGTGTGTGTGTGTGTGTGTGTTCATGTAGGTGGCTCGGGAGGCTCATTTCTCCAGTCAGAGCTACCTGCGCTTGGCTCTGACCAACATTCCCACCCTCAGAAATAACTTCTACTCCAGCTTCGGCTTCAGGACTGAGCAGAAGGAGGGACTCATGTTCTACCACCATGATCAGGTCTGACGAGTAACCCACCTCCTCCTGTTTCCTCTGTCTTTATTTGCAGCTATCTTAAATCAGTCAATACGTTTTAAAAGTATCGTCCATGACGTTTGTCTTTCTCCTACATTGGTCTCTTGGACTTCTAAGTGTCATCTTCTTACATGTTGTGTTCTGACCTGTGGCTGTTGTGTGTGTCAAGGACGGAGTGTGTCAGGTGTTTTTGAATGAGGGCCATGTTGTAGTGAGAGCTGGCAACAGTGAGATTAAGACGCAGAAGACGTACAACGATGACAACAGCCACTACATTGCAATCTACAACAACATCAATGGGTAGGCTGGCTGTGTAATCCTGTAAAAGTCCACATAAAGCTCTCAGTTGTCTTATTGTTCCAAATGTCAACATGAAGCCATCAAACTTTAGTACAAATTTAGTTGTAAAAAAAGAAAGCATGCATTGTTGACACTGTGTTGAGTGTCTGATTGCTCACCCTGCTCCAGGATGCGTCTGTACATGGATGACGTGCTGGAGAAAGCAAATGAGGGCATCCGTCTGAACAGCAGAGGACGTAGTGCGACGACCACAGAGGGAAGCACCTTCCTGGGAGGAATGCCCGACCAAAGCCTCACCAGTCTCATCGGATGTATCAGCAATGTTTTCATCAAGAGGTGAGAAGTAATGGAAGGATTAGCAACACAGCTCAGTCAAAAACTTTGATATCATGTCATCAAACAAGGTGAAATCATCTTTTTAATGTCAGCGTTATTATCTGCAAACTATTGATAGAAAATCTCCATATTCAGAGTATATTCATGTTTTCAGGGCACAATGGTTGTTTTTTTCCTGAAAAACAATGTATAGACTGATACAAAAGTAATCCCTCTCAATCATCAGTTATGACCCACTAGAAGTGTGTGGCAGTGTCCATATCTGTGCTTGTATTTTCTTAATTTGCTGTGTTCTGTACGTTTCTGGCCGTCAACCTCTAAAAACACGTAGCGACCAGGTGCCAGATGATAAGCACATATCCAAGAGGACGTTTCGAAAAATGGCGGACAAAGTGCCAAAGAAAAATAAATCAATAAATAAAGCACGGCGGAGTCAAATCTGGGGTTGGCTGAGCACCGTAACCCTCGTTGAGCCGGGGACATAGAGCCAACTTTAAATGTTAAAACCACTCGGGTTTTGTTGGAAATCTGCCAACTACAAGGGCCAGAGGAAGGATTCCTGTTTTAACAACCTTTGACTCCTTGATAAGTCTGCTGTAACATGTGATTCAGTTCCAGAATTGTACTTGATTTGAATATATGTTTGTAATTTTAGTTTAACAAGATATCTTTTAACCACTTTTATTCTATCTAGCAAGTAGCTTTCCTTTAATTCTAACTGCTAACATGTTGTCTGTGTCCTACATGATAAATGATCACTATACATACGTATGTTGTAATTCAGCTTTGTCTATAATATGTGTGTCTCTTGTCTGCAGTGAAAAGAGTTCTCAGATGGTGTTGAACCTGCTGAAAGTGAAAGAAAACGTCAACGTTCCTCTTAGCTGTCCTGCTGCCAAAAAACCTCAGCAGATAGTCGCTGCCCAGCCCAAACACAAACCCAAGGTACACACACACACGCAAAACAGACAATTCTGCTTTTCTCGCAAATAAAATCAGACACTAACTGAACCTCTCTGCCCAGTAATAAACACAAAATAAATGTAAACTCTCTCTCCTACAGGGAAAGCACAAGAAGCCATCCGGGTCTCGCAGCCGTAACACCAGGGAGTCCTGTCAAGGGGAGCTGTCAGACCAGGAGGCCGGAGCGACGCACTTCAGCGGCTCCACACACAGCTACCAGAGATACGACTCTCTGCTCAGCTCACCCAGCTCAATGTGAGTGTGAACACACTGTAGATTAAGTTTCCACCCTGTTGGGAAAACTCATCCCTTGGGACAACAAAACACGAGACAAAGTTAGTGACTAGCTGGTGAATAAAGTGGAACATTTAGCAGATAAGGAACCACATATTTCTCTCTGAATATCGTGGAGCCCAAACCAGAGCTAAAAGGAGTAATTATTGGACGTGCATTCATCAAGTAAATACAAGACTGTTTGCTGACATGCAAGTAACAACACTTACAACAATGTTTATAATACAAGTTAATATGTAATCATGTCTCTCTCTCTCTCTGTCTCTGCAGGCCTCACATCTCCATGGCGGTGAGGATCAACTCCTCTGATGGCCTGGTGCTGTACGCAGCTGGCGGGCAGCGTGGCGCAGCCGTGATGTCACTCAGCGTGTCAGACGGCCACCTGTTGCTTTTGTTGGACGGAGGAAAGAGGAAGGTCAGCCTGCGAAGCCGCAAGAAGTACAACGACAACCAATGGCACACGGTGAGGTTACAAGCAGGGTGACAGATTCACTCAAATTCACTTCCTGGGTAGAACCAATTTGACAAGTTTTCATCTCATAATTTAAGTCTGTCAGGTTTGCATCATATCACCCAGACAGCCTGTGTCTGATTCACCTGATTATCTCACCTGCTCTGTCTTTGTCACCTCAGGTGTTTATAAAGCGTGAAGGAGAGAAGATCGGCCTAATAGTGGACGGTATCAGCGCTCAGTCTAAGAGAATGCCTGGAGGAGACAGGACTCGTCTCGCTGGGCCTTTATATATTGGAGGAGTCCCGCCCTCACTGATGGTAAAACATCCAGACTACAAATGACACACACAAGAGTCAGCTACATGGCTGGATGTGATTTATCAGTACCAGAGATCAATAATAGGCTTTTTTTTTAAGTGGGGTTGTATGAGGTACTGAAATAAGTACAGAATAATGGAATAATTCTAAAATGATGAGGTAAATAAAACTAAAATAGAATAGAAGAAACATTAAATGACAAGGCAAAAGTGACAGTGGGGATGAGTAATATCTGAATGTGAGATACTGTTATCTCACACACCGACTCCAAGACAGGAAAGCACCTTCATCACACATCCATTCTTCATGACTTGTTTTCCGTCTGTGTTGTTTTCTTATAATCTTCAGGCTCCAGGCTCCGGTGGCTTCGTCGGTTGCGTCAGGGACCTGACGCTAAACGAAGCCCGTGCAGAAAGCCCCGCTCACAGTCAGGGGACGGTGCCCTGCTTCCAGAGCCCTCTGCAGCCCGGAGCGTATTTCTCTGGCCAGGGAGGACACATGGCAATAGGTTCTTGTCGTCACTCTTCTTCTGGGTTTTTAAAAATTTCAGTCACGATGCATCTTCTCGTTTGGGTCATGGTGTGTCCTGACGTAAGGCGCTTTCTCCATGCAGATGAGTCCTTAGTTCTGGGTCGGGATCTGGAAATCAAGTTGGAGGTTCGGCCTGTCTTGGACTCTGGGCTGCTGTTGCATGCTGGGACATCACCTGACCAACGCCTGAGTTTAGTCCTCAGACGGGGAGAGGTGAGACGACACCAGGGAGGCTTTTAACAACAGCTGGTTACTATTTGTATTGAGTTGTAAAAGAAATGCAAGAAAACAAAAGAAGAGAATAAGAATTATTGAACTGCATTTTGAACTGAACTGAATTATGTTTGTGTAGGTGACTGTTTCATTAAACAGCGGCAAAGGTGAATTCTCTACCTCCTTTACTCCTGAGGAACCTCTATGTAATGGGCGCTGGCACACAATCACAGGTGAGTTTACATCAACAAGTTATTTGTCACTGTATTGTTGCCCTGTCGTGACGCTGAGATAATGATGTTGTGTCGCCTCCAGTGGTGAAGAAGAATAATGTCCTGCAGCTCCATGTTGATGCAGCCAGTGAGCGTAGCGTTGGCCCCAAACAGAGCCGCTCTGCAGGGTCCAAAGAGACCGTCTACCTTGGAGGGGTACCCGGTGAGTACAAATTCATTGCTTATTTTTTCTTCTTTTTGCACAATGCCAAAATCATGGTCTTTGGCCTGATCCTGTTTCATTATGTCTTATGGTGAAAATGAAAGTAGTTTTCCACAATGAACCACCATCCGAGATCATTTATATTAATTTGGATCAAACCCAGCCATTTCAATGTCCTAATGCGGTGCTGGTGTTATCAGTTACTCATATACCCATAATTCCAATGTTTTCCTTGTAATAGTTTCTCAATATATTACATTCTTCCCTAAATATTGCATTTTTCCATAACATTGTAATACTTTCTTGCTCTAGACTTTAGACTGTATTAAACCCAAGGGGAATGTATCTCCACATCACAATACATACAACATCACAATAGTAACAGCATACATTCTTGTGATATTACTTACTTTCACTCTGTGGCGGTTTTCTTTTATATTGCAACTATTGTGTTTTTTGAGTTACTTTAAACTAACAACAGTTATATCTCTAGAATTCATATGGTAATTATGTCAATTTCACACAAATGTGTAATAGGATAAAATTATGAAGAGAGGACATTTTGGACAGAAACTGCAACATGATTGGCCGGGGGAGGCATGCGGCCGCGAGGCGGTAATTCTAGATTTCTGTTGAACATGTTGTTTGTCCACCAGATGGCGTCACAGTTCCTGGTCTACCCGCTGGTCTGCCAGTCTTCCACGGCTGCATCCGCCAAGCGACGATCAACCGCAGACCTGCCATGTTGTCCAAACCTCTCGCTGTGCATGGAGCTGTGGGGACGCAGGGCTGCCCACACATGTAAACCCAACACGCACACAATCTTATCCTCACATTCCCCAACTGCAAATTACTGGTGGTGGGTGTCATGTTACTGTAGCTAATTTAAAATATATATTAATATTTATTTTCTATTTTCAGAAAAATGTATATTTTATATTTTACAGTTTGTTTGTTGCAATATTACTGGTTTGTTTTTGTGCTACAGGGTGCTATAACGTCTGTCTGCGCATAGAGATGCACTGATACAAGATATGAAATATCAACTCTAAAATCAAAAGCTAATTCTAAAATGTGTACAGGACTGTCTCAGAAAATTAGAATATTGTGATAATTCCCATACGTGTGATTTAGTTTACTGAACCAAGCTGAGTGTTTTTCAAGGCTCAGGAAACCCTTGCAGGTGTTTCGAGTTAATTAGACGATTCAAGTGATTAGTTGAATACCCTACTAGTATACTTTTTCATGATATTCTAATATTTAGAGATAGGATATTTGAGTTTTCTTAAGCTGTAAGCCATAATCAGCAATATTAAAAGAATAAAAGGCTTGCAATATTTCAGTTGATTTGTAATGAATCCAGAATGCATGACATTTTTGTTTTTTTAATTGCATTACACAAAATAAAGAACTTTATCACAATATTCAAATTTTCTGAGACAGTCCTGTAGTTTATTGTCATTGAAGGCAACACGGCTTCCATTTTCTTGCTTTAGGAAGCGAATTGGTATATGTCAATCGTCCAAACTAATTTCCTGAATCAGCATTATATATTCAAGTAAATGATGCATACAGCTGTGTATCGTGCATCTCTAGCAGAGAATGTTAAGAATACCTACTGAGTCGGTACACTGTGAACACTAATGTATGAGCAACGTCCTCAGTCAGAGCAGATGGGCAATGTCACCTGGAACTGGCACTAGGACTGGACATTTGGGAATAACAGGCATCTCAGTGACACAAAGATGAATACATTTATCACATAACACCAAGAAAGGTTCAGTATTAACCAGTGGTTTAATGTAACTAAGTACATTCACGCACTGTAGTTGAGTATTTCCATATTATGATAATTCTGGTTTTCAAGTTGGAGGTGGGCTTCTCCCCAAACATTTTCAGGGGAGGCTCAGTGAATGGAAGTGAAACAAATACAACATTAGGGCCGGGTTGCACCAACAAGGATTAATTAATCTACAATCAGTACTAATCAGTGTTTAGAAAAACTAGGTTTAAAATGAGTAAATTCAATCATTAAATCAATTCATCTGTTTGTCCAATATTCCTGTTCAGCTCCATAACAGTTTACTTGCATATGTATATTGTATCTGGATTAATATTACTACTACATTTATGTATATTAGTAAAACACTGACAGGGAACATTTTACTCCACAATCAGTACTGTTACTTTAAGTCCCTTTTACCACTGGTATTTACATAGAAACACAGAAAAGAGAGATTAGAACAGGTCAGTTATCGGTTGTTCCAGTGTTGTGTGAACATGTTGCTTGTGTTTAATGGCCTTAAAGTTCTTTTCTCTTCTACATTAAGGTTTCAAAGTAAAAACGTAACCATCATTTAGGTAGAAGTTCACTTCCATCTCCTCCTCACATATAATCTCTTTCAAATCATGTTGGAGTTGCTGTAATAACCAGTTTCTGACTTGTGAATGGTGTTCATTTTAATATCCAAATTATAACTGAGAAATGTTTTTTTTCTGAAAGTTCTAATGTATCCGACTTTTTCCCTTTTTCAGTTGTTCAGGGTAATAACACCCACATTTAAGGAATATAGTGCAATATGGTCACGAATGTGGGATTAATTCCTGTATGAAGAAAGAACTAATCATCCCATCTGCCAGCTCGTGTCCAGGTTCAGGCTACATTTCCCATCGCTATTCCGTCATAAATGTAAACATGTACCAATCATGAGTGTGTGAAACTTGTATGTAATATAACCACTTTTTAAAGAATATCTCACAGAAAGAATAAGCTGTCCCTCCCAGTCACTCCCAGACCCCATGTTTGTAAATGTATTTTTAAATAAAGTCTTTTTTAAAATACAAAATGACACTTTTCAGTTTGTTTCCTATCTGCAAAAGATGTGCCTTGTTGTTTTGGATGTCAAACATGATTTTTTTTAATCATCAAAAGAAAGCCTGAGAGCGTCAGCACTTACTCCGGCTCTGACAGTCTAAACTGTAACAACAGAAGGAAAACAGACTTTGGGCTTAATCTCCTTTTATTTCATAAACAGAGTCTCTCATTTCAGAGTAAAATAAATTGTCAATAGAACAAAACAGAGCTGTTGATAAAGACAGTAGTCACAGGGAAAACTGGCCTAACCCTCATGTGTTAAACTGTGGCTTTCACCCTGACTGAGAAGCAGAGTGTTGCCTTTGGTATAGAACGGTGTAAGACAACCTGAAAAGGGAGATAGGTACAGGAAAATTAATCTCAGATTTAACGGAGGCATGGCCGTGTGAGCTCTAATCCAGACTCATGTCCTCGTCGTCTTTCTTCTCTTTGGAGTCTCCTTTACTGTCCTGCATGGCTTTGGCAAACGCCTCCACATCTGACAGAAAGACCAAAGAAATAGGTGTATTTAAGAAATACAAGAAATGCATTTCTTGAATTTATTTTGTATGTATTAAAAAAAACATTAAATGAAATAACATAATATGTTCCAAGTCTATCTGATATCGCATGCGTCTCACCTCCTCGGTTGGCGGCGTCCACAGCTTCAGCCGGCAGACCAAACTGATTCATGAGAGGGCCGAGCTGCCCGGAGGCCAAGGCACTGCTGAACATACTCATCGACTGAAGGAGGGAGGAAACAGTGACTGGGGTTCATTCAATACTGTGACGTCAAGCTGCAGCAATTACACCAACTTAAAGCCAAATATCAGGGGCATTGAGTCAATCGGGTGCTTGTGAACACACTAGTTAGCAAATCAGATGTGGGTGCGAGGTCTTCAGTGCATTAGATTCTCAATAAAAATATCACATCTCCATAAATCTGTTCAGTAAAAGGTTTTTTGTCTCTTCCACATGAATGTCTTAACCAGAATTTAAGTGTTTATTTGGAGTTACTTTGTGTTAATCTGTTACCTGTTGGAACTGAGGCGAGTTGATTGTGTTCTGGATCTCATCAGCGCTCTGCAGTAAACTTTCTCCACTGGGGAGGAAGGGCAGCAGCCTCTGCTGGACCTCAGCGTTGGTCAGGATGGGAGCCATCATCTCCGGGGTGCAAACGCTTGCCAAGTCCACTAGAGAACAGGAGAGGAGCCCAATCAGTCATTCGTTTTATTCTCTGTTGGCTTCTTTACTCCGTCTCCCTCCCTTAGCCGATGCCGTTATTCAGATTGACTAAGCAGTCCTAAATCTGTCACCATACCAAGACTCCACATTCAATCATCTGTTACTCATTGTGGTGTAGCAGACCGTAGTTTATCATTTATCCATGATCTGTACCATCATAGTGTGTAATAAAGTTTTACTGCTGATTGCTATCTGCCAATCTTCAGTCAAAATATATAAATCGGCATTAATGCCTTCTAGTCGTTAGATTTGCTCCCTTTTTTCTGCTGATCAGATCTGTGTCTCAAACCCATGAAATGATCTGAACCGTGAGTTTTGTGGTCCGTTGCATCCCTAGTCACTCACCTGCTGCTCCCTGAGCAGCCGACGTTGCGGGGACGTTCATGGTGGCGAGGATGCTTTGGAGGTCACTGAGCTGGATGGGCTGGTGGGATCCAGGGCTTCCAACAGAGGCTGGGGCCAGTGGGGTCTGAGCTGCGGCTGCATATGTGACAGAGTAAACAAGTTGTTTTTTTTCCCCTCTTCATTAAAAGCTTGATTCTTAATTGGCAGAGAACCGACGCATAACGACAGTACTGCGCTTGATGTACCTGGTGTGGAAGGAGCAACACTAGCAGGGGAGACCGCTGTGGCAGCAGGAGTCACCGGGGTGGTGGGGGCCTGAGAGGAACTCAGTCTGGGGGCTGCGCCTGATGACGGAGTGGCGGCTGCTGACTGGCTACGAGAGCTAGGAAGGAATCGTTCATAATAATATAAATATTCAGAGGTAATTCATCATATTGTGTTCTACATCTGTGTTCTGTCTTACCTGGATGAGGAGCTGCTTGTGGCAGGTCCTCCACTGCCCAGCAAGTTGGCAAGTCCTGGTCCTGCTAGAGCTCCCAAACCTCCTTAGACAAACATGAACAAATCAAAAAAGGGTCCAAATTGATGTCCGATTCTTATTTAAAAGAAATACACCAGCTGTAAGCTTCACCGAACTTTGTGTTGACTTAAAAGAATTATGTAAGAAAGGGAGTACAAGGAATAACAAATGTATATACTTTACTACTATAATACGTTTTTTAATAACGTCATTGATTAATTACTACAGGACATTTTATCTTATCATGTTTGATGAAATATTTTAATTTGTCTCAAGTGTTACAATGAAGGGTTACTGAGTCTTTTGAATATGTGACCGGATTTCTTTGTCACCATGTTTATGGTGGTTTCCTGAAGACTTCCCTCGCTCAACAGATGAGTCTCTGCTGTGGTTGAGTGTCAAGATTTATAAATACCTAAGCGATATGCAGTGCTACTCACCCAGTCCTCCCAATCCAGTTGGTCCAATCAGCTGCATCAGCTGGTTGTGGCTCATATTTCCCAGCAGGTTTTGCAGGCCTCCCTCTCCTCCGAGTGCAGAGAGTTCGTGGCCGCTGCCGCCTCCGCTTCCTGCCGCTCCGGGAATGGGAGGGTTGTTCAGGTACTCATTCACCTTACGACAGTACTCATCATCCTTGTCGGTCTTTGGCTCCTGATGGGAAATGAGGCAAGCAGGAATTCCTCGAAATCAAAAGTTGAATTCTCCACAGACCAAATGAACAGGCTCCGATCTATCCCAGTCATTCCTACGTGATGACGCAAGGCAGATTTGACAACACCGATAAGATAAAATAAGAGACACTGAATTCATACTAATTGTGCTTAAGTCGATCTGTTTCATAAGTGGCTTTATTCTACAAACACATTGCTGAAAACTAATGGACAAAATCGGTCTCAACTGTTCTGAAAATCTTTTGAAATAAAAGATTATAAAAAGGGACAAAAACAAATCCATAAAAATGTGTAGCTGCCTGACAAATATACTGATTACAGCCATGCACACCCCGTCATCATGAGTGTAATAATCTCTCTTCTCTGCTCCTCAGTCTTATTGCCGCCCACTTCACTTTCCCTCTATTGAACATCCATCTGCCTGCACACGAATGGACATAGACGTCATACAGTCACAAAAGACAGTCCCCATTTCTCCTCCCTTTAGAGAGAAGATGATGGGCATCTTCCTCTCACCTGCATCCAGAAGAACAGTCTCTTGGATCCGGCCTTGAACTTCAGCACAAAGACACGTCCGGTGGTGCACTGGCTCACCTTCTTGAATTCACAGTCATCGGGGAAGATGATCAGGTCCTGGAACAGGAAAGCCACAACATAAGACAGTCAGGAGAGAGAGAGGCGGAAAAAACGCTGAGGTTGCTCTGCCACAACAAATCATCATTAACCGATTACTGAAAGGGAAACCAAAGGCAATAGCATCATAGCACCACTCTGAAATAAAGACACAGTCACCTTGCTTGCTCTGTTGAAGCTCAGCTAAATACGGATTAAATGTGTAAGCATTGCTTGTATGAAAAATGCTTGTATGTACAAATACAGAATGAATAGAGAAGGGCAAAATGAGACTGTTTCTTTCCACTGTAGGAGTGCTACCATTGCCCTCATTTAATTTGTGGTATTTGTGGAATGTAAGATATCTCTGAAGATAGTAACAACTGCTGTCACACTGAGTGTTTTAAATAACATGTGTGAGCACACCAGCTGTCATAGTCTTTGCTGATCATTTCCATGTGAACCCTCAGGAAAGACAGTTTGTTTACTGCAAGCCTGCACCATTAAGTACAAGTTCCAGTTGACTGGTCTGCTGGCTTAGTTCAGGATTTTATTGGTTAAAGGAGTTGATATGTTAGTCTTAAATTCTAGTAAGCCACAAACCTAAACAGCAACACATAAACAACAAAGTACAAGCCTGGTTAGATTTACAAATTTCACTCCCACTAGAATTACTGATTACTTTAAGAATTTGTAGTTACGTATTTTAACTACTAATATGGATATATTGAACTTAAAATCCCATATTACATGACAACCTCACAAATGTGTTGTGTTTTTTTTTGCCTCAGATGACAGAAAATGAGAGATGAGGGACTAAATACAATAAAAGTCCACAGTTGAACCCAAACATTACCACAGCGACCCATGTCAGCTCTTCAAACCCCCAAAAGTTTGTTGACAACTAGAAAATATTACATCAGAGTAACAGTAAGTAGTTTAAAGTTACTCACATCATCAACATTTCCAGTGGTCCTATCCTTCCAGCAGAAGTGAATCAGGGAGTCGTCAGACTGCTGGACATATACACTGCCCTTGCGTTTGTCCGGTGTCACGACGTTGCCCTTCAAGGTCATTTTCCCAGCACGAAACTCCACCAAAAACTTGCTGGAGCTTCCCCTAGAGCCGCTCACCAAGCTTGGAAAGAGAGCACCTGACGACATCTTTAGATCTCTTTGTAAACAAGCCTGAATACTGGAGGAGAAGAGAACAGGGTCAGGTTTGCAAGACCAAAGTTAAGAGGAGGAGGAGACATACATTAGTATTTTGTGTCTGTGTGTAACCATTTATATTGTACATCATTTCCTATATTTGTGGACAGTGACAGAAATTTAATTTAATAAATTACTTTTTTACCTTCCGAGTCATAGAAAAACTAGTTCACACACACACCAGATTTAGCATGGACATGTAAGACATCCATGATTGTGCAATTTGGACAAAAAAATTAATCTCAGGTTTCATACTTGTAGTTATAATACTTTTACTACACCCTAAATACTAGGACCTAGTAACTAGGTACTAAAGTAATTTATATTTTGGTGCTACTTTTTGACAATCTGAATGCAGGGCTTTAGACTTTAACGTTACTCGTAACAGTATATTGCTACTTTTACTGAAGTAGACTGTGACATTAGGTTATAGATTTACATTTATTTCGTATAGTGTAACACTTTAAACTTGATATTTGACCGTAAAAATAGTGTTGTGCTATAATCCAAAAGTTTCAGGAGTTTTGAGCAGTTCGCTTGGGTCATATATACTTTTCTTAGCGAAGCTAACAAAAGTAGCAGTTAGCCAGCTAACGCTAGCTTTGTCATGCCAGAAGTCAATGCTAACGTTAGCCCGTGACTTGGCTAAACCCACGAAAAGGCCAAGTATCTAACTATTGATCTAACGAGCAAAAGTCATTAAAACATTTTTAAATAAAAGCCAACTTTGTACAGGAGCAGCTATATGTTAAACTGGTGTTTAAAAATGGATAGTGTTTAAATACCTCAAGTTGTGTAGGCAGAGTTCATAAACTTTTTCTTCTTTACGTGGCTTAGCTCGCTAGTAGCAAAGATGCTCTGACGTTCTCTGTCAGTAATAACGATCCTGACTTCCTGGTATGTCGTGAGCGCGCCTACAGTCACCGCGAACGAGCTTTTGGAAAAGAGGGCGGGGTTTCAGCGCGTGAACCGCTCCGCTCAGCCAGGATTGACAGCTCCTTCCTTCCTAGTGTAGCCGTTAGCTCTGTGGCTGTTCTACCCGGCGCTTTGAATGGTTTAGCGGCGGAAAGCAAAGCAGAACTGGGATGCGAGTATTATAAAAAATAGAGTTAACGTTTCGCTTAATTTAAAGATAAACAGAAGCCACTCTAAAACAAGGTAAGAAACGCACACAGTTAGCCAAGTGGGCTAACACAAGTCAGCTTTGCTGCCCTTGGATTAGTTAGCGAGCTAGCGTTAAGTGCTAGCTGGGTTATTCAAACCAGGCGTATCGCCCAGTGCATGCTAGGCTAACCAACATGGATGCTGTGAGTGTTCCTTTGATGCCTGGAGATTATCCGCTTTAACCACGGGTCGACCGTTATTTTCTAGTTCGGTTGACAGTCACGAACCGAGAGCCGTTACATACGTTACAGTATGTGAGGGCAGGCATACGTTGGTTGGATTCTGGTCGTTTTATATCGATTATTGCGACACATTTGACGTTAGTCAGTCTTGAGGATAAACCCGGATTTGTAGTCTATTGCAAGTGAGCTCTAATGTGTTTGTGACCTGTCTTTGGTAGTGTCAGAGAGACAGGTGCAACTGAATAGCATGTCAACAAAAATAGCCGAGCTATCTAAGCATTGTTAGTTAAGTAGTCTAAATTACTTCCATTGTATTGTCCTTAACGGGACAGTACTTATTGCTGAAATGGCTGGAGTAGAGCTGCTGTCTTTCTCACTCTCGTTGTCCTCGTGATGTATATGTGGAGTGGCAGGTGGTCTCAAAACTGTCTCACTGCGTAGGTGTGTGTGAGAGAGCCCGCAGCATGTATGTTTATGGCAGAAGATGTACACATGTAATCATGAAGACTTTGTTATAAAGTCTGGTCAGCCACTTTGGTTCTGTCATTAACTGTAATCTTGTTAATTATACAGTAACCAGGTCCTGCAGTATAAATCATGGTGATGGGTGTTTTTTTAGTAGGCATTACATCAATGTATTCACATTTTCTCTCCCAACTGTGATTCTGAGGACTTACACAGTCTGTTATTCGTTTTTGTCAGAAATGATGAAAATAAATTGCATTTGTCTCCATTTTGAATTTTAAGTTACTTTGTTGTATTTTTGGCAGATTTTAGTGGAACAATCCATTGTAGTGGTGTTGCTGTAAATGTACTAGTTATATCTGTGTAGTGTTACTTACTTCCAGCGTATGACTGCTTGTGGATTGGTCTTTTATTTTTTGATAATTTCTTCTGTGAGCGTGTCACATAGTATAACTGTCAAACCAGCTGGAGGATAAAAGTAGGATGTAAAAACAACACCACAGACATTCGCATGGAGACTAAATCAGGATAAGAGTGCTGATACAGTACAGTTATTGAGAAACTAAAAAGCAATTTGTCCATTTTAAGATACTTTGAACAGCACCGTAATTAAGATTGCTTTCGGTGATAAAAATGTTCTGCTGTACATTTCTTGTATGAATCTCTATAGTCACACAATAGTTTCTACTACTGAAAATAATGTGTAATTGATGAATGCTCCGATCAGTACTTGGCATCAGTTGCATAACTTATTGAAGTACTGATACTTTAAGTTGTCCTGGCAAAATGATAATGGTCTGGGTGATATCTTCATATTGTATGGTTGCCTATTGGTACTTTCACAAAATATTTACACAATGGAATTAATCACTAAAGTGTATATAATGACTAAGTGGGTTAAGGAAAATAATAGAACAGTTTGATTTGCTCATGTTACCATAATGCAGCCTTTAAACCAGGAAAAGACACTTATGTGATCTTACAATAACCAAAATCTAAGACAATATCGAGTCTCATATTACAATACTTGTATAATATCAATATACTTCCCATGTTATTACTTAAAACAACCCATTTGTCCTTGTATTTGATTAAGACTCTTTCAACATTACTGGATATTGTCATCACAATACAAAGTATGTATCTGTAGTGGAGCACCTTTACGCGAATGCCCAAGTATACAATCTCAAAAAAAAATTGTCCATGTCCAACATGGACGAAAAAGAATCCTGTTATTTTTCTGAGTCAGCTGGTCTGTGTAAGGGTTGAAGGCATGATGGTGAATGATTACATCAGTATGAGCTCTGCCACCACTGATCATCAGTGACTCATTAAAAAAGCCAGTCCTGTCAAACAAGTTTACACCTAGATAACAAACCAGCAGTGGGTCAGAGAGGGAGATTACCACTACAGCTACACTGGGGACTGTGGATCAGTTCACATTGATCTGCTGTTTATTCTTTTCAATTGATTGGTTAATTAGTTTATAATATGTCAGAAAATAGTGTAAAAGGGTTAGTTGACTTGCATGTATATGGCAACACTCCAGTCTTCTGACCACTCGAAGCGATGTACACTTCATGTGAACATTCACCCATTCACACACCCATTCATACACTGATAGCCATTGCGGCCATGCAAGGTGCCACATGCTCATCAGGATCTAAACTAATGTTCATTCATGCATACAGACCATTAGTACATTAGCACTTTTCTGGGTCTAGACCTTTTAATCAGCCCTGAATCACTGAGTTTGAGTCAACTGATTTGTCTGGAATTTTTTTCGATTAAATAGTAAATGACCAATGAGCGCAGTCGGGGGGGAAATGATGAGCCAATCAGGGCTAAGGGCCAGGACTCAGGCTTTTGTCAAGCCACTGACGAGCGTTGTCAGCTGTGCTTCAGAACAGAGCAGTAATAATAACAACAATGGAAACCGTTAGATATTCTCTTTTTAACTCACTCCGCTCTTAAATCGCTCAAAGAATGTTGTCATGGGATTTGATCCCCTGTAGATGTGTTGGTCTCAAGCGATTGGTTAGCAAAAATCCAATCCCCGACGGAAATTAGATTAAAGTGGAGGTAATATTAAAATGAAGATGTATCGGTGTTGTCTGACATCAGGCACCGATGGCACAGCTTTCGGTGTCTTACGGGGACATTCCAACATGGAGACTGGAAAATCCGGGGATCGAACCACCAATAATTGTATTAGAGGATGAACCTATCTAGCTCCTGAGCCACATCACACTTTCCCAGGGCCCATAGTGACATCTTCATGCCTTCAGCCTCACATTTAAGAAGTGTTTTGCTTACATCACCCCAACAATGGGTACATTTTACAAAATAGAAACTTGTTTCTGTTCCATGTTTAATAAGAATTTACCTAAGTTATTGTGCCATTTCTCAACTCGAGTAACCCGGATTGGCTGTGTGGTGCAGTGTGACAGTTTCTTGTCAGAGTGTTTCTGCTGTGACCCTTGAAAACCTAAAATTATCCCCCAGCTGGGATTCCTACTTTGGTGATATTTGTATCCCCACATAGAAGGCTGGCAGGGTTCGTATTCAGTCTCTGACATTTGATACAAAAGAGTATTAGACGAGCTACTGCATGAACCGAGCTTTACAGAACCACTTGATTCATTATTCAATCATTAGCATTTTATTATGCAATTAATGAGAGACCAGCCCAGTTCATATTTTTATTATACAGTGAAATGCTCCCTTGCTGTTATCTTTCAGTTGTTGTTGTGTTTATTAAGCAGCATTTCATACTGTCCAAATGCAAAATGCCTGCTTTAACATCACTTACTGCTGCAGCAATGAGTCTAAAAACCTGGAAATGAGTTAGCATTTTTGCACTTTCGGTTCCCTCGTCTGTAAGTCTAACTAGGTTTTTGGTTAGAAGCACAAGCTCAGGAGATTTTTATGTTTTGTTCTACGACATGAATTAAGTGAGTAAATACATTATTTTAAAATCAAGCTCTATTTTTCACTTATTTAAATGATATCGAGCTAGACAGCGTTTTCAAGACACTTCCTCCCAATAATAGGAATTCACCACAACTTGTCGTGTTTCTTATCACAATCGTCCCATCCCGACATGTATACTATAGGTTGGTTTGACCAGCCATTCATCGCTGGTTTCCTTCTACTTGATCCCACGGACCCCTTGAGCTAAACGAGGCCAATCTCGCTTTCAATTTACCTCACACTGCATGAAGAGACAAGAAACTGACTGTAAAGTAATCAGAAACAGTCAATCTCACCCCATAGTTTAAACGTTTACAGGTGTGTAAAACACTTTCCTTTTTTTAAAGGGAGACGGTGGCTGCTGACGGTCTCAGGTCATGTCAGAGAGTCTTGTCATGATGACCGTGTCCTAGACAGGATGGTGTAGCTGTCTTGTGATCACAAGTCACATGAGGCTGTCAAATATTCACTTTCCTTTTTCTTGCGACTTCACACTTTGTCTCTTTCTCACCCTGAACCAAACCCTTCTCTCTGTCAGTCACACCATCGCTGTGTTCCTGACACATCCGCCTCCACCCTCCACCTCTGTCATTCCTCTCTTAACTTTGACTGGGATTCAACATCAGCTTTGTTCTGGTGGATCATGGGTGTTTCTCTATAAAGTACTAACTTCCTGAATAGTGTGAAAAACAAAACTGCAATGTGAGAGTTTCACAGCAAACATGTTCATTATGTTAAAACACAATCTTTCTTATGACTTTATGGAACATTATTTTTAGAAGTTTCACAGTTACACCTGAGCTGAGCTTTTATTATGTACTATAATATCAACAGAGAAAACCCTGTTGGCAATTCATTTTCTGTCTTTTTTGCACATTTATCAAAATTCATTTTCAAATTTCAAATGTATTGTTGGTGAGATGTTTTAAAACCAGAGCAACAGGAAACATTTACAGATTACTTCTACAGCTACAAATTCATTATAAAATGAATACTGTCACATTGAGTGGTGACCACTCCTGGAGCCCACAGTGTCACTAACTACACTCCTGAGAGAAGCAAACAGAAAGGTCTACAATATGTGTTTTAAGGATTCAGAATCCAGGATGTCAAACTTATTCAGCAACAAAAACAGGTTATAAAGATAGAAGTTAAAGCCTACCGATTACAGTGTAAAAGTGGACCACCACATAACAAAAGGCAATGTAATCAAGGAACAACACTTCGTTCACTGTTACAATTATTAAAAAGCAAAAGCATCATGTGTATATATTCAGTATACCTTCAGTTTACCACTATGCAACGCTATTTAGAGATCTGCTAACATACTCATACGTAGAAACCTAACATTTTAGAAATGTATATCTCCTTCCAACCTCTCTGGGTAACGATTATCACTATCACACAACGTTTAACCGTGACAGCTCCAAATCCACAAAACCAGCCTGACAATCTGAAACGATAGCATGAGAGTCTATGGAGCAGAGCTGGATAGTTGTCAGACCCGGGTCGGTACTGGCCGACGCTATAATTGACCAGTCCGTGTTGCAGGACTTAGTGAAGAGTCAATTGCTTTGCTACAACAGATTGAAAAAAATGATCTAATATTTCACATTTGTTGATGTAAACGTTCCAAGTGTGTCCCTGTTTATTTCCTGTTGCAGTGCAAGGAACCTATAAAAGAAGGAATGTTCATTACATAATCTTGAAAGCATTCTATTGACGTTATATGAGGCGGGCAAGTCTAACAACAAAACTACTACTTGGTTGTGTTTCGGCTACAGAAGTACTTTGTTCACACAGGAGTCTCGTGGGGTAAAGCCTTGTGTTTTTGGTCCCATCCACCACACCGACCTCTCTATTCCGACTTCCGCTTACTCATATGAAACTTATTTCACTTCACTTATTTAGTCCACAACAAAAGACGTTTCCCTGCAGTTTGCCTCAGTGATACTAACTCTAACAGAGCTGGCTAACGTAAGCCCTCCTGAATATATGTAAGTATCATAATCCGTTTAATAGATGCTCTATTACAATCAAATGTGTGTAGAATACTACCGGCTTGGCACCAATGGGAGTTCTGTTGACGTCAGAGCCTTCTTTTATTTATTCCTTGTTGCAGTCAAGGAATAAATGTACACGTTCCTTGATTGCAGTGTATGTGGATGACTTCAGCGGGCAGTTCATGGACCAAAGCTGTTGCCTCGCAATTCAACTCTGTTGGAACGCTCTGTACAAAGTGTATGTGCATACACAGTGTACCTTAGCAGAGTCATTACTTTAATGTTTACTCATTGAGAAAGCTCAAGCACAAATGCTGACAGACAACCGATTGGACATTAGCTAATGAATTGGATTGGCCCTCTTTGCATCACAGCATCCTGGGGCCAAGACGTAGAGAAAGCAGTCTGTGGAGTGATGTCTATGTGTCTGTACATTTGTATAAATATATCTATTGTACTATCAAAGGGGTGGATGAGCGCTGGCTGTCATTGTTCTCCTAATAAGTAGCAAGTCAAAAGTAACTTCATTTGCAGTTTGCTTTGAAGATGTTTTGTTACTGAACGAAGAGGCTTTATCAGTTGATTACCAAACAGCAGGTGCCTTAAACAGTACATGTGGATATGTCCTTATCTTCATAGAAAAATCAAAGCCAAATTATACACAACTCTCTGTATTTTGGGCTTAGTCCCTGTCATCATGTGGTATGTTTCTACTCCTAACAAACCACAACACAGTTGGAAAGGGTGGAGATTCCATGCATACATATTCGTCTTGTCAACATGATCTTCAGTCAACCAGCAGTTCTGCTGTTGTTCATGACTATAGAAGAAATATCAGTGTGTATTTCTCTAAGCTGACATATGACAACCCGTGCAGATGCTTTTAATCTCTTTTCACACTTGTTACCATTTTTGGGACAATTCTTCCGTCTCCACTTCTTGGCTCTGGCACAGAAAGAAGACATTGCTGTGTCTCACATAAAGCTCTGAGGGGCTCAGTTCTTTTTCCAGCTGCGAGGTGGACATTGATTTGAAATGTCATTGTTCTCACATGGGCAGGGAACCAAACGGAACCAAAAACATAGTTTTTAAATCCTTTTTATTTTCACGTACAATGCATCAGTGGTTAGTTTCCTGTCCTGTGTGCATGTGTGTGGCAGCTGTGTTTACTGTGTCAGTCGTAGCGTTGAGGTTTCATTACCATCTATTGATTTTCGGCATGTGTGTGTTTGTAATCTGATCTCAATGAATAAGCTGCAACAATCACTGCCTGCCTGTCTGTTTGTCTCTGTGTTGTTGTTTTTATTTTACTATTATAATAGCGCTGCAACTAACCATTATTTTCATTATCGATTCATTCGCAGATCGTTTTCTCGAACAATGGATTCATTGTTGTGTCCATGAGATTGCCTGTTTTAATTTCCTATATCTTCAAACGTCTTATTTTGTCCGATCAACGGCTCAAAACTCAAAAGGTATTTAACTTACTATATGATACAGAAAACAATCATAACCTCAAGACATCCAGTGGGTTGAAGTAGTCATACTTTCCACTGTCTAGTCAGTTTAGACAGGAGGGCTCTATAGCTGGTGATTAAAATCTCCTAAAACATCGTTAGTACCTATACCGAGCTTCAGTGATACTGGGGACAAGAGGTGCCAAATTATATTAAAGGATAATACCCACCACAGTCTTTTCACCCTGCTAGTCTCAGCTGCAAGTGTCCCCAGTCTTACTACCAGTCTTCAGAGGATGAGACAGACTTCTAAATTCATCGTCCACCCTCTACCAGATAACATAGATTGGGGTTATTTTTATGTATTTTCTGATGTAGCAAACTAGGACTACAAACTGCATTATGTTGCGCAACGCTGTGGTACAATGACAATAACCAGAACCGTGTACATAAAGCTTGTACTTGAAAGAGAAGAGGATGTAACTGTAAAATGTCCGTCCTTTTAACGATCCATTGATAATACTATTAAATAATCTAATCTCAGTCTTTTTCATTTAAATGAGCGGTGTCTATCTTCTGATTGCTGTAGGCTTTTAGAAGAATGTTTTTGATGCATTTATGTAAAATTAGTGTGGATATTTGTGAAATGCACAAATGCTCTATTTAATGTTGAGCATAATGGCATCAAAATAGGGCTAAACACGGTGAAACGAGGAGAGAGGGAGGAGAAACAGGATAGTGAAGCGTAAACGAGACTTAGAGGAGAGTTGGTGGAATAGGGGACAGAGCTGAGAAATAGAAAAGGTAAGAAATGATGGAAATGTAAAGCAATGAAGAAAAGTTATAATGGGAAAACCGAGAAAGGACAGAGAAATTAACATCAACTGAAAATCAGGAAAGAGAGGGGGGTGATGTTAATAAAGAAGTAATGACAAAAGTTAAGAGCAGGGAGAGGTGGAAGATAGAGGGATGATGGCAAGAGGGATGGAGTAGAAGTGTAAAATGGATGGATTTCATACAACCTCATTTTTAATCTTATAATTTTAAGAACAACTCATGACAGGAAGGATGACGAGGTTGTGATGTTTGCTTCACACGCAGGACTCATGACATGAACCACACAGACGTGACTCTTTCTGTCGTCTAGCTCTTGGTGTCTGCGTGAAGTGACGAGCTTTTGATGCAAGCTGACAGAAACCGTGCTCTTATTTCTTTCTCAATTCATCTCACACACATGCACACACAACTAAATACGTTGACAAATACCGCTACCATATTCTCCAAACATTTGGCTGTTTAACTGAAATAATGACAGGACGAGAATGTTGCTGTACACCTCTAACTCCTCCTGTGGATGGTTCAGTTTGAAACTACAATTATGTTTCTGTCCTTTTTTGCGTTGTCTGTACTCTTGAAGATATTTGCAGATTCATAATGGTTCCCCAGCACTTAACATAAACCTTTATATAATCTCTCTCTGTGGACTGTGGTGTAATTTAGAGTTTTAAATAAACTTCTCAGTGCTCTCTGGTGGGCAAATTATATAATGGAGTCACTCTTTAAAATCGCCTCAAAGATATATTTGACATTTCTGTACTGACATTTTTTACCTTTCAGCCAATATGAACATTAATTACAATATATTGGGAATTAAAAATGTGGCATGAAATATATTACAGCAATAGACCATAAAATAAGAATTTACTCAGATGAAAGTGTATTAAATAAATTAATAAATGTATATACTGTAGTAGCTTATGCCAACATATAGGTCTAAAATAAAACACCTTGGTTTATTGAGACTGACCATTGATCTCTTCTGCTGCGTTTCAGCACGTGGGAAAGCACATGCACTCTATACACAGAACAAACAGGGCTATCTTTTTTCACAGCAGTCTTTTCTAAAAACCTTCAAACCGCATTGCTCAGTTCTCCACCCGGTACACCAGCCTGCAGTCGGTGAATACTAGCACATGATTCGTTGCACCAGTGCTTTTGGCCCCATCTTTCTATTTCACTTGCTTTTATTACGTTCTTTCATCTTCTACACAGCAAGTCAATGTGAGCATACAGAGGAGAAAGCACCATCTTTGGCAGCTATTCAGATTTTTACATAGCATTGAACTTTGCTGGATTATGCAGGAACAAGGAGGTTTTGATTTATGTGTGGGAGCGGCAAAATATTCTTATTTTGTGCCGTTCGACATGTAGAGGATGAGTTGTGACCCTGACAAAAGAAATGGCTTTATTGGCACAGATGCAGCCTCAAAAATGTACTCCACTGCAAGTGTAATAGGAAAGTGTTGTGGGTAATGGCTGCAAATCAATGCGCAAGACTGTACAGAAATGGTGACTTATTATATGAGACTCAGTTGTGAAATAACACACGATTTCAGTCTCCCACTCGCACACGTTCACACTCTAAGACACAGGCCATATGCTGTCTCCCTCATCACACCGTGTGTTAAATCTTTCCCGTCTGTTTGGTCCTGTGAATGGACATTTTGACTTACACGACGAAATGTCATTGGCATGTCGGCTAAAGCAGACAGTCTTTTGGTTCAAGCTCAATATGATGGTTGGGTGTGATTATTCACACACACACACACTAGCACAGTCTTTCAGTGTGTTGATAATCCCTGGAGTACGGATGAAACGCATTTATTGGTTAATTCCGGTCGGGTCGGTGGTGAATCTGTGTCGTGACTGGTTAATCAGAGGCACAGCAGTGGGCGGGATTTAGGGAGGTGTTACATTGACTGTCAGGGGAGTGTTGTGGAGCCATTGTGGCCACAGCTGCCATCTGGTGCCTTATAAGCCTTTACAGAGACTAACGGCTGACACACAAATGAGAACTTTGAAAATATGTTTGGCAGTCTGATGTCTCATCTTATTTCAAACTAATTTTTTCTTTACATTCTTTCAAAAAGGATGTGTTTATGTTTCTTTTAAACTTCATACTGCCTTTTTTTCTTACATTGTAGCGAGTTACAAGCTGATAAAGTCAGACACTCTCAAAAAAACATCATTGGCCAATTTAAGCTTATCGCAGTTATATAAGTGTTGGCAAATACATTAGTTTTCCCATCAAAGAGAACTGAAAATGTCCCAAAATGTCCTTTTCAAAGTGCTGGTCACTAGTAATGTGTATGGAAACAGGTTTATTAAACAGGTCCCTTTATTATTAATGAGCTATGTTTTACACAAGCACAGTGTGCTCGCTCGGATTCATGCAGAACGACTGATACTGACTAATGTCTGTGTTCTTAATCATTTCTAAACGTCACTCAGGAATGTGATTTATTTGATCGATGTTTTAGATTTTACATATATTATTGAGTTTATATATATATTGACATTGCTGTCCAGTGGTGGCTGCTTGGGATTGTTTCCGACTTGTGTGATTCAACAATTTCCAATAGTTTTTTTTTAAATCCAAAAGTCAGTGTTTGTTGAAAAAGGATAGGTGTAATTATTTCGAAAATTTACGACATGTTTTATTTAACAAAATATTCTGCTTCATATCATAGTTTTGGCTGTTTAGCCTTTCAAAATCATTTCTTTAGGGTGATTCTTTTTTTTAGGACATTTAAAGCTTTATTTGAAAACCTCGATATAAGAAAAAATATATTGAAATTTGGTACAGCCCGACTTTGCTCAAGAAATAAGTTATAGTTTTATTTTAAACATAAATACATTCTAATCCAGTTATCAATTATTATTTTTAAATAATATATCAAAAAGCAAATTTTTAGTAATGACAAAGAATCAATACGAGTTTTGCCAAAGAACCAACCAATAAGGAGCATCGATGAGAGTAAATGCTCATCAGAAAGGTGCAGGTCTTGTGGTGACGACAGGCATGCAGCTTATTTTCCTGTTAATTTAAGTCGAGCACACTCGTCCAGGTGAAGTGTGTAGCTGAAGGCTTACTGTGGTCTCTAAGCCTGTTCACCCTCATACACCTGCTGTCTGACAGCGTTGTAACAACCAGAGGGTTACTGGTACTGCACAGCTCAAAGGCCACCAAATGGATTTCAAATCCCTTTTTGTAGCAGCTTTTGTTGTTAAATAACACATTTACAAATAAGTATTTGTAGTTTAAATGTGTGGTAATATTTACATGGTTCATAATCATCTCTCTTCCTGTTTGAAGTTGGTTTATTTGCCTTTATAAAGCAACTTATTCACTTTATGTTGTCAATGGGTTTATTGTGTTTTTTTGTAGTCTGGTGGAATTAGTTTATCATGAATTAGCTGTACATAAGCCCTGTCCACCCACAGTGGGTGGATTAACTGTTGTTTTTCATTGTGTCTGGCCTGCAGCTGATCTCCTTCAGCTATTTACCTGCATTGCATCAGGCTTTTACTAAATGACTTAGCATTGCATAACAGTAGCGTCAACTCCTAAATCACCAATATTTCAACACAGCTACAGTAGCTTGGACAAGAAAGTAGTGATATAAATGTAATGTTTGGTGCTCTTAGATTGCTGCTAGACTGCGCAAACATATTTTTGACTGCAGTGAAAATGTGTTGTTTTTTTAAGGCCACCACTAAACTAACATCTCATCTTTATCTTAAACACATTAAACGCATTTATTCTTCAAGAGTCGATGATGGTCATGTGTCATTTTGCAAGTAATAAGCTGTGCATTGTAAATAAAGATGTAGGTTAAGGTAGTTCCCCCACAGTCACCACTTCCATTTTAATGCTATAAAGTCAGAAAAAAGTCAGCATTTCTCAACCTTTTTTGCACAGCAGACTCTTTGTATTGATAATTTCGCCGCGGACCAACCGACTGGGCCCACCTATGACTGCTTTGAGATAAAGTTGTGGGTTCACATGCATGTTCACATTTTGTCTCACTACTGGAATTTAGTATACCAGGACTTGAGGGTGGATACGCACAATTTTAATCTTAAGTGTATCAGTTAAGTATCAGATAAAACACAAACAAATTTTTCTTTTATGTTACATTTCAATTATTAAGTAGACGTATAACTGCATAGTATCTTGATTACTGCAAATTGTGAGGTGGGAAATTGGCGTTTCAGATTTCCCAGAATATCGATCGGTGCTCCCATTCACACATGACCCCACGCAGGAATTGTTCCTGAACATTTCAGGGATAGTCTGCATGTGTGAAAGGGACTTAAGATGGGGGGGGTATTGTGTCACGTAGTATTTATATTAGCAGCAGCTGCTTACTTTACTTTACCTCAGCTAACATACCTCTCACGTACTTCCTGCTTCTTTACGACAGTCTTTCTGTTAGAGCCACCGCCTCTTGTTTACTGAAGCTCCTGAACAGTTGACTTACCGGAAAGAAGAGGTTCTTTCAGGACACAGATTATAAATCTCGCTGCCTAACTGGCTGCGTGACATGGACTTAGGTTACCCTGGTTTATCTCATTTATTTATTTCTCTTCCTCTACACAACACACCTTTTAAATCCCGCAACACCATGTTAACAAAGCAGCTGACCATGAACATGCAGCTTGACAAATCAGTATGAAAGGTGGAATGAGTGATATTTGGTTTCGATCATTATGTCCTGCTCAATTCTTCAGAGTGTGTTCTGGTGGTGTTTCTACATTCACACAAGAGCTCATGAAACATGACAGCCTCTATAAAAATGTACCAAAGCAACTTGTTTTGATTTAAACCTTTTAGTTTACCAACTTCTTTTGTCCTCTTCTCTTGTTTTTCTTCCTACCTGACAGGTGAGAGGCTGAGAGAGTGAGGGTGCGAGTGAGAGAAGGAGAGAGAGAGAGAGAGAGAGAGTGTGAGAGAGAGAGAGAGAGAGAGAGAGGCCATGGAGCAGCAGAGACAGAGATCTCTCTCCACATCAGGAGATTCGCTGTATGCCGTGCTGGGAGTCGATAAGACAGCAACGACAGATGACATCAAGAAATGTTACAGGTATGTGTTGATACCCACACAGGAATGTAATACAACAGCCCCATAATCCATCTTTGATATTGAGTTTTTTAATGTAGCACCACTAGAGGGAGTCAGAGACCTCTGACTCAGCTTAAATTAGAAGTTCACGTAAGCAGTTCTTTGCTCTGTATTGCTTCATTCAGCTTTTGAATCAAGCATATTGAATTACTATATTTAAATGGTGAGTTTTTAATAAGTTTTAAAGATGTAAAATGTTGATTTCATTTTTTCGACAACAGGAACTTTCCCTAGTAGGGACTAGGAACCTTTTAAAGAAACTCATTGTGTTTCGACCGCAGGGACTAGGGGGGTAGTCCTTTAAACTATAGGAACTTTCGGGGTGGTGTTTGCAGGGATGACTGTTGCTAGTATGAATTTCGGATGTGGTGAGCGCATTTCTATTGGTTTGATAACAGTAAAAATCAAGTTAGTCTTTGCTCTCGGCCTCTGGAATAATTTTTAAAATGACAGAAAGAAAAAGATAGAGAGATCACATGAGCGAGCGGTAGGAGAGAGAGAAACAGCGGGGTCCTGTGAATGGGTGAGCAGCATTCTTAATGCAACAGTCATTTTGTTTCTGTGACTGGTAACCGATGTTCCTGTTTTTTATTTCAATTCCAATCTCGTTAATGAAGTAATATTTCTCAACACCACGGTGAGAAGAAGTATCTAAGGTGCTCTTTTAGTCGTCCATCCTCCAAACATTGTAGTTTCACCGCAGTCACAATGTTTGTGTTTTTTATAAATGTTTGATAAAAGACCAGCATAACAGAGAAAACCTTGCCAACCGTACCTTTCTTTTTTTTACAGGAAACTAGCATTGAAGTTTCACCCGGACAAGAACCCGGACAACCCAGACGCGTCTGAAAAGTTTAAGGAAATCAACAACGCCCACTCAATCCTCAGCGATACCACTAAGAAGAACATCTACGACAAATACGGTTCTCTGGGGCTCTACGTCGCAGAGCAGTTCGGAGAGGAGAACGTCAACACCTACTTTGTTCTGTCCAGCTGGTGGGCGAAGGTAGGACGGGGGCCAAAACATGCATTTATTCTTTATGATCACCTTTAAGTGAACTCAGAGTGATGTTGGCCTTACAAGTATATTTAACTTAACTTCTCTACTAAATGTTTGCTTATATGAACTCTTGACAATGTCCGGAGAATCAGGTCCGGAGTTACCCTTCTACACATAATCCTGATCGGTGCACCCTTTTTCTTTTGACAAAAATATCCTAAATTACATCCGCTGTGTTTCAGTGTTGTAAAACGATGAAGATGCTCGAGGGGTAGTGAATACTTTGTGTTGGCACTATGTATTCCTTACTTTAACTCCAGATGCTTTTCACAGCACATAACCTGTATTCAGATAAATACATTATTCTCAATATCTGCTACTCCGGTGTATAATCCGGATTCAGTGTTAATTGTTTGCCACGTCTCCATGCTATCCTCTGTTCTACCGAGTCCTTCATCAGGTCAGTTGTTTAACTCTGTCTCTCTCCTCTTCATCCCACAGGCCTTGTTCGTCTTCTGCTGCCTGTCCACTGGCTGTTATTGCTGCTGTTGCCTGTGTTGCTGCTGTAACTGTTGCTGCGGTAAATGTAAACCTCGGCCGCCCATGGACCAGGAGCCCGAGTTCTACGTCTCCCCCGAGGACCTGGAGGCCCAGATGACCGCTGACGAGAGAGGTGAGGGCAGATACTGAAAGAAAACACAATACTTATCTATCATATATATCTTGTATATACAGTAATATCATGTATATTTACATAATATTTAGACAATGACATGCAACACTTCATTATAATCAATATTAGGTCCAACCCTCTATGATTCAACAAAGTAAACATCAAAGTGTAAAAGAAACTTACTGTGTGTGTGTGTGTGTGTGTGTGTGTCTGTCCTCCCCAGATGGCGGTGAGCCCATTGTGATGCAGCCCTCCTCAGCCACAGAAACCACCCAGCTCACCTCTGATGCCCGCCAAAGCTACAGGACCGACGCATACTAGACACACACACTCACACATACAGCTAACACCTGGCAGTTAACCACAGTTATAGTAACAACCAATAACACACACGCACACACACCAGCAAATAATAGATACCATCTCTCACAGTCAGCCATCACTCAGCCCAAACGTTTACCTTTCATTCACGTTCATTTTGTAATTAATGTGAAGTGAGGAGAGAAGGAGGACAAATCAACACCAAACTAAAAAAAGATATATAAAACTATTCTTTTAACACTAATACCAGTTTAAGATGAATCCGGCCAGAGATATTAAACACTTAAAATAAGCTTTAATGTTTCACAATAATGTTTTTTTGGGGGCAAAGATCTTGACGGTCATTGACGGCGTGTCTTTACAGGAGGCGTTTGGTTTTTAGTTTTAACTCTACACAGGAGTGAAACAACCCAATGTGTATTTAAATGCTTTAAGTCTATTTTCTTCCGTGCTACATTGGTTGTGTGTTGGGCTCTGAGCAAAGCCAAAGCGTTGGCGACCTACACATGCAATCTGCATGACGCACATTTCGCCATCTGTCCATATCAGCTGGGCTAACCACGGACTGTCCGCATGCAGCCCGAAGGTTATGATGCAAACTGTACGCATGACAAACTTTGTACAAAGACACACACATCTCTTCTCAGTTTTCTATTTTGTGCCTCCTCGTCTCCTCTGTCCTCTGTCCTCCTGCCTGTAACCCTGAACTCAATCTCCCTAGATGCACAGGCGTATCCTTTTGCGGAAGTGTTTTCGCCACCTGTGACGTATAAAAGAGGCGTGACACACAGCTGTGCCACACGTCATAATTAATTGACGTTGCTTTAAAATGACGGCTCCGAAGCACAGATGTCTCATTTTGTTAAATGCCTGTCTCCTTGTGTCCTCTTTCCTTGTGGGTCTTCCTTCGCCCGCATCTCAGGTGGGAGGGACAGGGAGAGGAGTCGAGGATGTACAAACTGAAAAATGAGAAGAGCTTGTTGTAGAAACAGAATGTCTATGTCTGTTTTGGACTATATCCGACTCTTATGTGCTGTCGACACTACAAGGAATTGACATCTCACATATTTGCCAAGTGGAAATTTATGCAATACGTTACAGGAAAGAGTTTTGGGACACGTCACACGAGTGTTTTACCCTTGATGTCTAGAACTTTAAAAAATATCTAGATTTTGTTCTTCCTATACTCAGAAACTGCTCGTGGATGAGAAACAAGCCGCCTCCCTTTTGCTCGTTCGGAAACTCTCCTAAGGCTTCTCTCTCAGCCCAAGGCTGGCTGGAGGTAGGACAGTGATCCTGTCTGTCTTCAGTTAGGAGTTGAAAGGACTGTGTGGCGCTGTGGCTGTTTAAATGTCCGAAGAGGTCAAAACTACAGCAACACGTAGTCTATAGAACAACTTTATTGTAAGACCAAAGTGTTTCTGCTCATGGAGCCCCTCTCAGTGTGGAGAGGGCAGCTCACACTAGCATCGCGCACCCTCACCATTGAAACAGTTTGCTCACTTAGATCTGGTTCAGCAGGTTTTGTCCATTCTGAAGTAATTTGTTTGTTTTTTTGCTGTGGCAAATGGAAGTCAGAAGGTCTAATTAACATTCCTGAGAGATCCCTAAATTCATTTCTATAAGTCTGGCATGCAGACACCCTGAGCAAGTCAATCTCCTCTGTCGTCCAGCACGTTTATACTGCATGATTTAAGCAAGTTTTCAACCAGACAGAAACCGCTTCCCTGAGGAAACACCTGACTGAACAGATACCTGGAAATCTACACCAGCCAGCAGACAAATAGTACGGCTCAATGTTGACAGTGACGGGTGTGTTTCTCTACACCCTCACAGAACATCCTGCTTCTTTGATGGAGTCTGAAAAGGTCTTCTAGTAATAATGAACTCCTATTAAATCTTGAAAAAGTTATCATATTGCTTCAGTTTCTCAGTAGTAGTAGCAGTAATAATTAGTCACGTTCCTTGTTATTAACGCTACTCCGTTGTAGATTTGCCATGGTCCTCTTCCTCACTTCTTCACTTCTTCCTTCTTTCATGTTTTAACATTGATCCACTTTCTCTTCCGCGTGCGAAGGATTGACTTTTGAAAGCTGTGTGCGCTGTGGGAGCCAGTGTTATTAGTAGAGACATTACCGAGTACAATATCGTACATTAGTGACCTCTTGGTGTCATCCGGACAAACAGACATATATACACTGATTGAGCCCACTTTTAGTGTGTTTTTAGTTTTCAATTTGTTTTGTGAGAAAGTAACAATGCTGTACATGTCGTTTAAAGTGAATGTTTAGATTTGACGTCACTGTGTTTCTTTCGAGTTGAACACTTCTTTTGTCTTCTATTTGTCTCTGTAGAATTGCTTTTCATTGTTTTTCTTTTCTTATTTATGTTGTTAATGAAGGGAGGATATCGATATCCAAAGTCTTATTTGTTTTATGTGGCAGCAGTTTTGTAGATTAAATGATCCTCATAGCAACTGAAGAGCAGTTTACAACAAGCCGACTGATTACTTAGAGTATCATTTTCCAGAATAACACTCATTTTCTTCTTTTGTAGCTTATCTGTATTTGTCGTACACAAGTAGCACTCCAGCTCTGCTAAAGTAGGAAATACAGGAACTTTGTGGTTGTTTGTGTCAACAGTTGGATTGTTGTTGTGATTGAACCAACCAGGCTAATTTATTCAATATATTTCCTTCGATTCCTCAATCAAACACTTAGTTCATTATGTATTTATACATATCATGAGACGGTGCAATATGAGCTCAATAATTCTCTCCAATTCTCGTCCAATTGCAAATTTCAAAGGTTTCAGAGAATCTGCAGGTTAACAATCGTAAAAAAGGTTTTTAATTAGCTGCGTTTGAAGCCAAAAGAATAAAGCTAAGAGTTAACACAATAGTTATTGTGTCAGCTAAGGTAAACACAGTTCAAAACAGGCTGCTTAAGTCAGACTTATTCTTTGTTGTAGTATTTAAGTTTGAAATTCAGCTTTTGGACTCCAATTAAGGATTAAAAAGATGTTTTAGGAACCTTTTTAAAGAGTTTTAATGAAACTTGAAGATGCTCCTTTTAAATCAGATTCCTCTTGATTAGTTTCATGTCATGTGTCCGCTGAAATGCCACATTGTTAAAATCCCTCTTTTCCTTTTTTTTGTAATTGTTCCTCTATTGACCAAACATGCAACAGTGTCTGAGTGAATGCACGGGGACGCCTGAAATACATAAACCTGGAGTCTAGAAACTTCTCGCTAAAACAATGAGAAAATAAATAACAAGAACCGATGTAAGTGAATACAGCGACCAGATGATATCGAAGCATTATTTTATTTATTTTATTTTTCTTATGTTTTTATTAATCTATTAACAATTAGCTTTCTTGTCGAGGGGATGTATAGAATTTTAGATGTGAACTATTTTGACAATGATGTGGCAAAATGACAGACCTGCTGTATATACACGCAGTGGCACAGTGCATAGAGACGTAGAGGTTTTCTGTTCTTAGCATGGACTCATGTCAGGCAGATGTGTGGGAACATGAAGTATATGATACACTGTTGTAAAATAAATGTTTCTGTTGCTTCAGAGCTACTTTTCTCACTGTCTTTGATTTAAAAATGGGAAATACTTTTGTATTATTATCATAAAATGTTTGAATCTGCAATTACTTTACATTTTCATGAAATGTATTGTTGAACGTTATCAGCAAAGATAACTATTATAATTATTATAATTAATGTTAAGTGTCTACTGAAATCACACAGAGGAAGCTTGTATAAGAAGAAAAGAAGTGAGCAGAGATAGCTGCCGCGCAAGGCATATTATAGGATGAAGTGAAGTCTCATTTTTCATCGGTAGAAAGTCACAATAATCATATTGTGAAATAAATTGATGTGATAAGCGATTCCAAATAAAGTAAAACATTTAAACTAAATAATTATTAGTTACTATAAGGAACATTTAAAAACGCCACATTCCTGGCCAACTATCCCAGCTACAATTCCCTGTAGATACCATAATATCCAAAGAATTCTACACATCACAAACCGTATATGAGCATAAACTACAGTAAATGGCTGCTATATAAACAGTGAATGAATGACAATTTAGTAAAACACTTAAAATGATCAAAAATAATTATATTCAAAGTAGAAAATACTGGCTATAATACCTAAAAATATATTATGTATGTATGTTATAAGCCATTTATTAAATGATTATATCGTGTTTAGGAATGCTTGCTACACGTAGAGGTTGACTGACTTTTCTGCAGTGGTCCCGTTAGTTTGTATTCATAAAAGTGTCTCAAGATTAATGTGGTAATCATTATTATAATTAAAAGGCTACAGTTAGCACCTTTAAGAGGACCTTGAGTGTGTGTAACAGTAGAAAGAGGACAGCCTAGCATGGTCTTAATGCGTCCACATACCAGCCACTGCCTGATATGGTGTGTGTGTGTGGTGTGTGTGTGTGTGTGTGTGTTGGGATTATTTCAGAGGCACTGGGCTGAAACCTGACTCCCCCACCCAACTCAAATCAGTCCTCTCACACCGACTGGCACATCGCAGTGGATGGTGAGGAAGCTGCAAACAAACAATCACAGCAGTCGCTACTTGTGTGGATAAAAAGAGGAATGGAGTGAGTGTTGGACGAGCGAGAGAGAGGTTGTGTGAGGAAGAGGAGGACGAGCAAGGAAGAGGTTCTAGAAGGTGAAAAGGTAGAGAGACTCCCTTTCCATGACCAGGCAGATTTTGTGTCAGCGTTCGGTGTCACAGGAGCTGAACGGGAGAGATCACAAACTGACTGCTGCTTCGTTTCTCTCCTCGGATTAACATACTTTTCTTGACCTCAGCTTTCAAATATGTTTTTTGTGTGACAACGTCTGTGATTTTTCTGGCTACATAACTGGACATGAAAAGTTTCACCAAGGCAACGAAAGCCTGACTGAACTCAAACTGTCTGAGTGAGTGCGTTGGGGATTTCCAGAAACTGAGACAGACAACGTTGCACTCTGTTGTCTGTACGAGCAGCAGCTTCATGCAACACTTACCCAACCATGAAGTTCCAGAGTAAATGAAACTGTATCCGGTGCTCTCTGTGCATGTAAACATCCAAAACATATTGACAAACGTGGAAAATACTTGCCCTGAAGACCTGCAAGGAGATAAAGTTCAGCCTTCCTGCTCGTCCAGCAGGACTCTTTCTGTTGATGCTTTGCTCACTGTAGGATCTCAACTCTGCTGTGATTTTGGATACTATAACAGAGAACTGGATTTCATTGAGACACAAATACATCTCAACAAAATTATTACGTGATTGACTCTTAAGACAAGCAGAAAGGCCAGACACCAAAGGAGGAACGCCAACTGCCTCCAACTTTGTATTGACAAAGAGAAACTAACTGTCAACAGCCCGAACACAGCGACCGTCATCAGATGGAGAGGAAGGTGAGTGAACAGGTTGTTTTGTTTCAGCTTTGACTGGAATGTCAATGCTGTTGTGTTTTGTTTCTCTCTTTAAATTTGTCCTGTTTTCTTGTGTTGACTGTCTATTTTATTGCATTTCCCTTGCCTTTTAAGAAAAACTTAAAGTCAGGGACAACATTTTAGATTTATTCATGCGCTTACTCTTACAGGCATAGCTTTTATGGAAAGTATCAAACAAGGTGATACAGAATATATACTTGTTACTGTCAGACAGTGTGGAAAAAGAGGATTTTTCCCAACTTAAAGCTACTTAAAGCTAAATATGGAAACTGAATGTAAAGGACAAGCAAATGTGAACATTGTGAAAACAATATTGTGAATTTGGTAACTCCAATGACTAATCTACATACCTCAAACTATTTCATAGAAATTAACCAAAACAATTGTCTGCCTGGGAGAAACTTAATGTATGTTTTAGTCACTATAGTCAGCACTGACTGAAGTTTATACATATTTATAATAATTGTCACCAGTGCAGTCCCTCACAAACTAACAGACTTGCTGGCTGACAGCAGCAGAACAGTGCGTTCATTCACTCAGTTCTGGTGCCGACAGGAGGAGCTGAAGTTCGGCGGAGCAGCCATGTCTCTGCCGGCGGAGCTGAGCTTCCTGCAGGGCGGCGGGGGAGCAGAGGGTGAGGCGGCGCTGGCAACGCTGGAGAAACAGCTGATCTGTCCCATCTGTCTGGAGCTCTTCAGCAAACCGGTGGTCATCCTGCCCTGCCAGCACAACCTCTGCAGGAAGTGTGCCAATGACCTGTACCAGGTCTGTGAGACGGCAGTTGTGTGTGTGTATGTATATATATATATATATATATATATATATATATACATGTTTGTACTATTGTTTCTGTATATACAATCCCTGTATGTCCACACAGCTCTGTACATGTATGTGCTGGAACACACTTATCTTTTATCACATACCTATGGCACAGCATTGTTCACAACACTCACACACACATACTCAAACAAAGCCTGTGTCAGATTTGTGTGTGTGTGTGTTTGGGTTCAGTGGATTATCGGTGTCTAAAATGGGATGTGTGGATGTATAACTGGTTCGCTCATGTACATGAAAATCCCCTGCCGTGAGCTATATTTACTAGGGGTGGGAATCGCGAGAGATCCCGCGATACGATATTATCACGATACTTAGGTCACAATACGATATTATCACGATATTGCGATATTATCACGATACTGTGATATTATCACGGTACTGCGATATGCTGAGTATTGCGATAACATATATTGCGATTTATTACCTTTTTTCAACTGCAAATGATGTCCCCAAAGGAAAACTGTGTAAAAAAGGTTTTATCTAATAAGATAAAGTTTTCAGTCTGTTCATCTCACTTCAATCATTTTTATTGCAGCAAAATGGGATTGTCAAGCAGACAGACTGACCAACACTGTCATAAATGTTGCATGCACCTGACAAACTTAACTGAATGCAAACGTGTCTATAACTTCTATAAGTACGATATAAGAGTTATATAACTGGTATAACTTGCGATGCGTGGACGTCGAGGGCAGAGAGCCAGTTATGCGCTGCACTCTCCCCATGAGTCTGGCTGTTGTTGGCAGATTTAACGCCTGTTGTGAGGCCAGATTGAGCGGGTGAGCGAAACACTTCACATGCAGCCAGGCACATGCACCATATGGTGCAAACAATGAAAAGACGCTGCTGTATTTACGTCAAGATGACGTTATGTTGAGTGTTGATGGAGCTGCTACAATGTTAGCATAGAATAGCACCGATCGATCCGAGCTCCATTGAGAAAGCAAGTACAAATTGGTGTCATTACATAGTTATTTAAAAACGCCGCGACGGCCTTCCTTGTTAAATAAAAATCCAAATAAGTCCAGACGTCTGATTCAAACGCGGACGGCGCATTTCTGATTTCTTTCTCCGATCGATGTCTCTCTTTGTTTTGACCAACTTCCTACCAATCTCACTGACCCATGACCTCTTCTGACCTCACCAGAAAACAACTCAGCACCATCTAGTGGACTGAAAAAGCAATTGATTTTATTTTTCTAGTACCAAAAAGTTTATAGTTTATAGAATAAAAGATCGATACTTGGCTTCCGTGTATCGATACAATATCGCCACGCAAAATATCGCGATACTATGCTGTATCAATTTTTTTCCCCACCCCTAATATTTACTGCTATTGTGCTAACATGTTGAGATCCATTTTGCAGCAGCGGTGGGTAACTAAGAATATTACTAAGTTTATGTACTCAAGAACTCTACTTAAAGGTGCAATGTGTAAGATCTAGCCATAGTTTTTGGTTTAAAACAATAAAAGAATATACTAACATTATCCACAGAATGTGAATAATGTGTTGACGTTATGTCAGAGATGTCTCTATATTGTTTTGCAGAAACATCGACTGAAATGAGTCTGCTAACCAGGCCCGTCCTGTCTTGTAACACTTGTAAACAAGAACACGAGTCATTCCCTTGTTTAGCAAGCAAAGCAAAGTATTGGCCAAACATTTTGACCTCATGATGGTGTCACAATGCGTGAACCCGGTTAATGGAAATCCATCCAACAGTTGTTGAGACATTTCACTATAAAACAAAAATGTCAATCTCATGATGGCTCTAGAGGAAAAGTCAGAGGATCATCAAAATCAGATACATTCATCCTCTGAGGACCATGAACATCTTCAGACTATTTCATGGGAGTCTGGACCAGAGTGGTAGACCAACAGACTGAGATGACAACAACATTACCACCCATAGAGCCACACCACTAGCATGATGATAGCAAAAACAAGAGCCTGTCTTCCACTACAGTGGAAAGAAAAATAAAGTGTGGCATCGTGCTTATGGTTTATCATTATTATCATATAATCTGAATACAACATGTGCGCATGGCTTTTCTTCTTGTATCACCAGAATCTCATTGAAGAGTCTTCTTAGAATAACGATTTAGATCTTGATGTCCTGCACTATTTATAATACCTGACGTCGGTAGTTTTATTACTATTTCCCAGTAGGAGTCACATACACACCCAAGCACACTTTACATGTGTGTTAACTTGCATGTACACATTTCTTCATGCGTGTTTTATGTGTGTGGTATGTGAGACGGAAACGTAATACTGTATACTCCTCCCTTACTGACATGCTCCTGTTTGACTCTGAGAAGTCTGTCCTGCAAAAAACAAACACACACACACACGCCTTCACACTGATACATGCAACCGAAAGATTAAGATATCACCTAAACCTCCCCATCACCTGAGCACATACAGCACAGCTCAGCCTGCCATCAACAGCGTCTTCTAACAGCTCATCTTCCCACTTTCCACAACTTTTAATATTATTAGGGATTATTGTTATGTACTGGGGGAAAAAATCGGATCATTTTTAAAGTCGGACACCGCAGGTGAATAGGGTAACATTTTTAGATCTCACCATAAAACGTCCCCAGCTGACAACTTACATTAAAGCAATTCATTTTCATATTTTAGGTTTTCTGAAATTGTCTGCAAATGAGGCAAATATAATTATGTGCTTGTTTGCATACATTTCCAAAACAGAAATCCTAACATTGGATAAAGCCAGGTTCAAAAACATTTTTTTTCACTTTGTCGACATATTATAGTCAAAACACTTTTACTGAGAACATTTTCTCTTTGTATTGTTCATAAAGCAGGAAATATTGTCAACAGCCATACATTTAATTTAATTTCCCCATGTTTCTGCGAATGAAATGATCGATAAATCAGGATATGAATGATATATGAACAAAAACAAAACTTCAGATTGAATGAAACTGTAAAGTTTGGTGTATGTAAGTGCTACTGAAGTGGACATTTCTGGCTCAGAGTACGAGAGAAAACAACTGACTTTAAAGGACCGTAGTGCAGCATTTTAGGGGATCTAGTGGCAGAAATGGAACATAATATTAATTCATTACTTTAAGACAATCCTTTTTGTTTTGCAAAAGATTGATGAAATGTTATGCTTAAATATGCAAATACAGCGTTATCTAATTCTAACTTTTCATGAATTCAGGAGAAATCTACAGACGCGATTAGACAAAGTGTGGTAAAATAATCACCTGAATGTGTATTTTGGAGGGTTTTTTTCCACTAGTCTGAAAGAAGATGTGTTATGTACATAAAATAGCCTAAAATAAATGTTTTATGTTAAATGTAATTTTAAAATGTCCCATACTTTCATGGTCAGTGTGATTGTGAATCAGGTATTAACATGCATTCTATGGGGTATTATAAAGGTTTCAATCAGTCTGAAATGTAACTCATTGGAACCCTGCAGAAACCCTTCTAAAACAGACTATTTTGGGATATTTTGTAAAGACTTGGAAAATGGATTATACAACAGAACTGGTTTAAGGAGTTTCTATGAAGATTTTGATTATTTTCTTTGATTGTGACATTGTGTCAATATAGAAACCGATATAAATTCTAGCCGGCCGTAAACACATTGTAAACCATCTCTCTCTCTCTCTGAGTGCTCAGTGTTTGTCTCTCGACCAGCTGATCCCTCCGCCGGGCCCAGCAGCAGCTGAAGCCTCTAAAAGGTCACTATTTCAGGACGCGTTACACCTCTAACCTTCCCGCCGCCTTTCTGCTCATCTGTCCTTTTCTTCACTCGTCTATCGGTCTTCCCCCTAAATCTCAATTCCCTAATTGGTTTCCACTTTGGCTCAGTTTTCTCTTGGGATCTCTTGTTTTTTGTTTCCGTCTTTAACTGTTGAACCATCGACCCATATTTCTGTCTTTTTGTCAGTAAACTGCTGTAAACTGAAACTTACTTTTTGGTTCCGTCTCTCCAGCTCTCATCAACCTCATGTCAGCTGTTCACTTACTGAGACTAAACAGCAGACACAGTCAGAGACTAGCTGGTGAACATAGCAAAGTATTGAGCAGCTAAAGAGACAGATAATTCTCTCAGGGGTTGATAGAGACCAAATACACAGCAAATAAAACATCATCAAAAGGAAGCAAATACGACTTCAATGGGATGATCATGATGCTCAGTGTCTGCTGCTTCTATTCTATTCATATATCTTTGTTATTATTTATTAATATATTTTAAATCTCCTGCGGCCCAAAAGACTTTGCTAATGACTGATGTAGAGACAAGGAGAGTAAACATAAGGTACTCTATGAGTGTTGTGTGTGTGTGTGTGTGTGTGTGTGTGTGTGTTTGTGTGTGTGTGTGTGTGTGTGTGTGTGTGTGTGTGTGTGTGTGTGTGTGTGTGTGTGTGTGTGTGTGTGCAGCCCTCTGAGCCGCACTGTGTTTTCATGCTGGATGGTGAACAGGGGATTTTGTTTTTACCCAGTAACCCGTCCTGAACCAGCTCTGACTTCACCCAGGGAGACATTTGGGAGACTGAGACTAAAACTGCTGCTCATTATTGAAATCCCAGCATGCGGCTGTGCTGTAAGACAACATACTCCAACTGTTGGGTGTTGACAAGCAGTCGAGGAGGGTTGAATGAATAATTACAACATCCTGACGTTGTTTATTTCTGTGCAGCCCTCCTTGTTCCAGGCTCGTACCACCATGCAGGTGAACAGCGGCCGTTTCCACTGTCCGTCCTGCAGACATGAAGTTGTGCTGGATCGCCACGGAGTCTACAGCCTGCAACGAAACCTGCTGGTGGAGAACATCATCGACGTCTACAAACAGGAAGTCAGCAACAACAGCAAAGCTGCAAGGTGAAAAGAGACGACTATAAGAGAATTACGATAAAGAATATACCTCTATAACATAAATACAGGTGTTTGAAGACGTGGTGTTTCTTTCTCTCTCTCTCTCTCTCTCTCTCTCTCTCTCTCTCTCTCTCTCTCTCTCTCTCCAGCCCCGTCTCTCCTCCTCCACTTCCTGGTCAGCTGACATGTTCAGACCATGAGGGTGAGAAGGTGAACATTTACTGTCTCACCTGTCAGGTTCCTACATGTTCTCTCTGTAAAGTGTTCGGGGCTCATCAGTCCTGTCAGGTGGCTCCTCTGACAGACATCTATCAGAAGAAGAAGGTATATAACATTCTTCTATAACGGTTTTCATGTTTTGAAAGCTTTATACATACTACGTCTATTCTATCTACATCTATCCTTCTGCTATTCCTTCTATGAAAATCTACATGCAGAGATAGTAGCCGAGGCTGTTCTTTACATTTTTGTCAAAGTAATGTTACTGGTCTGAACATGGTAGTTGTGTTAATGCTTTTTAAATCAATCTCCACTTTCAAATTCACAGCCGAAATTGCGTTCAGTATTAAGTTAGGTATAGTGACAATTATAACAAGGAAGAAAGTCCACAAAGGGCTGGTGGGATGGTTCAAGCAAACACAGGACTTTCACCCAGGAGACCTCTGTCTCTGTCTGTGGAACCAAAAGTCAACATTGACTTTGTGTTTGTTGTAACGTTGTTTTCTGGCGACCTTCAAAGATTGTTTCACTTTTGATTTAGTGAAGTTTTGAATGCAGTACATTTACTTGTAGCGGAGTATTTTCACAGTGTGGTATAAGTACTTTTACTTCAGTAAAGGATCTGAATACTACAGCTGCAACACTTCACCTCTTAGTGGTGATTCAACATCTCTCATCATCACTGAAGAGTAACCAGTGAATGAATGAACAAGAGAGAAGTTAAAATATTTAAATCTTAACTCAAGGACTTAATAGTTAATTCCTATTTTATTCTCTTAATTAGATAAACATTCTAATTAAAGGAGCGGTTTAATGACACAGCTCACCCCGGTTAACGTCTCAAAAGTATCGTGTTAATGATCTGTTTGGGTTCTTATGTAAAACCTAGCATCTTCATTTGGCCTAGGTAATTACAGACTTATTAGATTACTAAAGACTGCAAATAACTAATAATCATAAGTCTAATTAACAACTTAATGTCCTTTTGTTTCTCAGGATGAGCTGAGTGAAGGAGTCAGTTCTTTGGTGGCAGTCAACGACAAAGTCAAGACATTCATCAATGAGCTGGAGGAGACTTGCAAAAACATAGAGGTGTGTTGTGTGTGTGTGTGTGTCCGTCCATGTGGATTATTCTCCCACTGAAAATTGTCCCCAACAAATGCACTATTCCTCTTGTTAATGCAAAGTAAAAAATAGCGAATCTGCAGGTTTTAGCATTTAATTAATCTCAAATTAAATAAGTGTCATCTCTACGACAGGAGGTATCGTTCTGTGTGTGTGTGTGTGTGTGTGTGTGTGTGTGTGTGTGTGTGTGTGTGTGTATGTAAAGGCTAGCCCATACACTATTTACTGCCTGTATGTAGTTATACCAGTTTTTTAAATATGCTTACTCATTTTACAGTCTCATACATTCTGTTTCTAGTTCTAGTAAAGTGTGAAAACACTGAACAGAAAAGCTTGCATTTTGTTTGTGTGCACTCACCTTCATTCCTCTCTCTGCAGGAGAACTGTAAGACTCAGAAACAAAGTGTGTGCGAGACGTTCAATCGTGTGTTTTCGATCCTGAAGGAGAGACAAAAGGTCAGATGTTTTCCTGTTCTCAGCACGTTTTACACATTTATTATTATTATCACATTTACTGTATTTCTCTGAGGGAAATATTCTATTTTTGGAGTACATTTATCTGACTGCTCTTACTTAAATTCATTAGTGGTTAAAACAGAATAATATAATATTCTATAGTAATGCAACACTTGAAGAGGAGCCATTTTACATAACTGAATTGAATTGAATATACTTTATCTATTTTTACTAAAGAAAAAGGTCTTCCACCACTGTTGATGAGTGCTATTTTAATGGACATAGACAGTCGTAGCAGGAATATTACTGATATAATACTGATGTCATAATACTGATAGCAGTAGCAGATCTGAATAAACACTACATGTCAACATATGAATGGACTCCTCATATATTTGACTTTATAATATTGTTGTTTTTCTCCCAGAGTATTTTGCAAATTGTAATGTTAATATATGAAATACATGTCAGTACATTGTGTATATTCAAGGTCTATGTCAGCAGTAAAAGTCATAGCAGCAGTAACAGCTCTCATAGTTGTAGTGGTTTATTATTGTCTTCATCATCATCATCATCATCATCATCATCATCATCATCATCCTGCTGAAGGTGATGACGCAGCGTATCAGCTCTGAGCAGGAAGAGAAGATAGGCCACGCCCAGGCGTCGGTGCGATGCTATGGAGAGAGCATGGAAGCCAACAGCAAACTGGTGGAGAGAGCAGTGAGCAGCATGGAGGAGCCGGACATGGCTGCTTTTGTTCAGGTGTGTGTGTGTGTGTGTGTGTGTGTGTGTGTGTGTGTGTGTGTGTGTGTGTGTGTGTGTGTGTGTGTGTGTGTGTGTGTGTGTGTGTGTGTGTGTGTGTGTGTGTGTGTGTGTGTGTGTGTGTGTGTGTGTGTGTGTGTGTGTGTGCGTGCATGTAGATAATAATAACTGCAAGATAATAGACATAATAAATGTCTCTAAAATAACTCCTTATCATTTTCTCATTTCCTCCCTTCAGAATTCAAGAGAGCTGATCACAAAGTGAGTATTGTGACGAGATTTGTTGTGTTTTGTTGCCTACTGGATGGTTTTGATACAGCTCTTTCTTTTCTGAAGTAAATCATTTGTTTGATTTTTTTTCATTCTTTTCCGTTTCCTTTTCTTTCGTCCACTCTTTACTTTATACCTTGTTTTTCCTCTGCCTCTCCTCAGAGTGATAACAGCGACCGGCTCCTGTCCAGCTGAGACACTGAAACCAGGTTATGAGAGTTTGAGCCACTACATATTCAACTTCAGCAAACAAGAGAGGGCTCTGAAGAGCATAGACTTCCTCAAAGGTAGGAAGAGGGACTGCCTGGGAAACCACTTTCAAACTTTATCTTCATAAGACACCATTTATTTTGCATGGGAGACCTTTCAGCTGCACCAGTTGCACCAACAAAAGACATTTCTGTCCACTTTGTGAAAGTCCTCTTCTGAAGCGCCATAAATATTGACTGCAAAAATAGCATGACAAAGTAAAAGTACACTTTATTTGTACATTTAGGGAGCGGTTCCTCTTTACGTATAGTACGCCATGTTGCACCGCCATGTTTCTACAGCAGCCCAGAACGGACAAAACAAACACTATCACGAGAGCAAGCCTTTTGCATTTTTACGCAACCTGAAGGCCACCGTAGTTTTGGGATACAGAGGAGTAAGCGGAGGGTTAGTCAGTTGGTTGCAATCTGCAACCAAGCCGCTAGATGCCACTAATCCTACACTGCCACTTTAAATATGCAAATGGAGCACATTCAGTCTCAACAGGTATTGTTTTCTCTCTGCAGTTGTGCAAAATGTTCCTGAAGAACCAGAGGTGGAAAAGGAGCCTGAAGAACCCAAAGAGCCCTCTGTCCAGATCGTAGAACCAACACACCATCAGGAAATCTCCTCACAGAACCCAGAATCTGTTGTAGAACCAGTTAAAGAGCTAATCCCAACACTGATCTCCCCACCAGTGAAACCAGCTGCACCAACATCAGCCCCAGTCCCACCAGCTCCAGGTCTGGTGAGGGACTCTGTGGAGCCTGCAGGGGCGGTTCTGCAGCCGGAGACCGAGGACCCGAACTTACATGACAGAGAATCTGGTCTGATGAAGAACAAAACAGCGCAGAGAAACAAGCCGGCAGAGCGCTGTGCAGCTCCTGATCCTGTTAAAGAGGGAAACGTCTGTGAAGAGCAGGAGGGAATGAGCACACAACAGGTACTTTCAGCTCATCCTTTTATGTATTATGCCATTTAAAGGAACCTGTTAACTAAAATGTGCGTAAATTATTAATTTGATCAAATATAACTGTCGATGGATGTCCTACTTTTACATTTCTTCAGTCGGGTCTAAAATCATCAAATTTGTAACTCCAGTCCTCTGGAAGTAATTCATACTGTGAATCACAGCTGATAGTTCAGTTAATGACGTGATCGTACATCTCTCGTCTGTTAAAACCTCAGGATGTTGATTGAAATGAACTGAAACCAAAAGCTGCACAAAAGGATTAAAATCAATCTACAACATATAATATAGGCTTAGGAAATCAGGTCAGTTGTTGCTATACTGGGCTTTAAAGAAAATGTGAAAATCTTCCGTATGGCTTTTTAACCGTCTTCCTTCACATATCAGTGTGAGACAGTAAGTGATGCAGGTGATTGGACGACACAGAGTGAGACAGAGGACAAACATGATGCTCAGGATGAAGAAGAAGAAATGCAGCTGGTGAAGGAAGAAGGAGATGCTCCCTTTTACCCCAGCTGGTACGAACCCAACAGCTGGCGCAGGCTAAGCTTCCATCCTGCAGAAGTCCCAAAGGTTTGTGATGCACACCAGAGTTCACAGCCAGCTGGGGGTTCACGTTCACGGGCCGAGATCCAGACTGAGGTTGAACGTGCAGTGCAAGTCGTGTCTGATCCCCAAATACAACCACAATCTCCACAGAGTTTGGTAACACAGACTCAGACCCAAGAACAGAGCATGTCTCACCCCAACCAACATCCACCTGGACCACAACAGCTCCCACTTTCCCCCGAGCTTCATTCTCAGCCACACTCTCCTCTCCCTCGACTCCCACACCAGTCAGAAGCCCAACCTCTGTCTCATCTTCAGTCTCAACCCCAGAAGGTACCTGTTGAGCTGGGCAGCGCTAATACACCTGTTCCCCATGTGCGACTAACTAGGCCGACAGCAGGAGAAGAGGAGGATAAGGAAGAGGCGGAGGAGGACATGCAGGGCTGGGTGTGCCTACCCGGGGCTGTGGAGAAAAGCTTCATCCTCGTAGAGGGCGGTTTCGATCTCGGCGGCGGTGTGTCTGATAATATTGATAGTCCGTCGTCTGTGCCACCGCAGCAGGCTCGTTCAGGGGTAGAGAGAGGAAGCTCAGTGGTGGACAAACACAACTTTGATGTCAGTGATAGGAGGGTAGAGGAAGCAGGAGAGAAAGAGCAACATGATGAGGATCGTTTAGATCTAAAATGTGCTTCAGGGCTGAAAGATAAAGGGTTGGATGACGCTGAGAAAATGAATGAAGAGATGGAGGAAGTAAGCGTGTGGTCTGATGAAGGGAGAGAAAAAACTGAGGCTTTATCAATCAGGGAGGATAGATCTGAACCACAAAATGTCAGCTTGGATGCAGGAGATCACGGTGTGGAGGCCACAAATAGCTCGGTACAGGGAGACGGTGACGCTGAGATTGAGGCCGTTAGTTCAGAGTTTGAAGAAAAGAAAGAGGAGGAAGGAGAGAACAGCGAGCAGCCTGAAGACTTGAAGACTGAAAGTGGAGAGAAAATAACCTCCCCTGTCTCTCTCCAGGTCAGTGCCGTCTGGTTTTACCTTCATCATCGTCATCATCATCAACCGGGCTATTGCACTCTTCACCCACCTGCTCCTGTGGCCACATCTCCACATTGTCTTCTTCTTCTTCTTCTTCTTCTTCTTCTTCTTCTTCTTCTTCTTCTTCTTCTTCTTCTTCTTCTTCTTCTTCTTCTTCTTCTTCTTCTTCTCTCTTCTTTTGGATTGTCTTGCTGTTCATATTCTGCAAAGTCACTTTTGCAACTTGGCTGAAATTGCTTCACCACTTCGGTCTCTGTCTTGTTCTTATGTTGGGAATTGAAGGGAAAACAGTTTACCTCATTTCAATGACGAGCAAAAATACTGAAAGGAATATTTTATTCAGCAGAAACCTTTGTTAGCATTATGAAACAGTGTTAAATAATAATAATAATAATAATAATAATAATAATAATAATTGTATTTTATGTATTTTTTATTAATCTACTGATGATTTTCTTGATTAATTGATTGATTGTTTGGTTTGTAAAAATCAAAAAAATGTGAGAAATGCCATCACAATACCCAGAGCCCAAAGTGTTGCCTTCACCATTCTTATTTTGTCCGACCAACAGTGTTAGAATATAAATATATATATTACAAATTAATACAAATTAATAAAATGATCAGAGGAAAAGCAGAATATGTGTAGTGAAATGTTTTCACATGAAAAATGATAAAACAAATGTCAAAATGTAGTGAAGGAAAAAGTACAATATCTCCCTCTGAATTATGTTGAAGTAGAAGTATGAAATGAGAAGAAAACACTCAATTAAGTACTTAAGTACTAGTAGTACTAAAAGTAGTTATATTGCACCACTGGATAGTTATGAGTCCTCTTTCCTTCCTCCTTGCTTCTCCACATTACAGTCTTTTTGTTGCAGCATCATCTCTCCATCTCTCTCTCATCTCCTCACTTTGCCCACTTCTCTCGTTCCTCCTGTATGTATGTCATCTTTTACCTCCTCCTTCATCCACTGCTTTCCCTCTGTTGCCCATCCCTCCGTCTTCCTCCAGGCTGTCATTCTGCTCTTCTACCTGTTGGCCTTCCTGATCTTCCTGCAGAAGGTGTGGGCTTCCATCGGCTGCTTCATTTGCAGATAACACCAGCAGGAGACACAGCCATCCTCACTGCTGCACAGCTCAGGTATACCCCCTCTCCATACATTATGATGTATTTGTATTCTATATATATATTCTATGTATATACATCTATCTATCTATCTTTTCCCTCTTGCCTCTGCTGGCACCTTGTGGTAGAAATATGTAGTTACATTAAGTCATTAAAGAGTATATTTCTATTTTAAATCAAATATAAAAATGATAATGACATATTGACTATCTCACCTTAAACTATAGCTATATTGTATTTTTTGTTGTTGTATATTCTTGATGTTTTAATGCTCCAGCAACACTGACATCACTCATTACACCCCTCTGCTTTATGCTGTGTGATAAGTATTGTTAGTATGGTTGTGGAAATTTCATAAATAGGCATTGAAGTGCTTCTTTTGACTGCATCTGTACATGTTGTTGTGTATTTAATGTGAAGTGTAATGCATTATATTTTCAAGTATCTGAAAATAATGTTTTGTCAACAAGTGTTTTTCTGCCATTGTCAAAGTGGAAATGTCAGTTTGGAGCAAAAACTCCTCATAGAGTTAATTCTCGATACTCAAGCACTGTACTGTAGTACAAAACGGAGGTATCTGTACTTTACTTGAATATATCCAATGCATGATACTACAAGAGTATACAACTTCTGAATTGTATACTCTTCCCGATTATACTTATACTACTAATATACTCATTTAACATTTTCAATGCAGGACTTTTACTTGTATTTTCACAGTGTGGTATTAGTACATTTTACATTTATTAGTACATTTACTTAAGTAAAGGATCTGAATACTTCCTCCACCAACAAAGTGTTGTTTTTATGTTGAATGTTTCTATGTGATACTGAGTCTTCATATAAAGTAATCTGCTGTCCCCCTGTGCTCCAGATGGAGACTGAGACATGGAGTCCTCCTCAACCCTCCTCTTCCTCGTCTTCCTCGTGTTTTAAACCTAGCGAAGCTCCTCGTCGACCCAGGTACTGCTTCTCCTGGCTAAATTCCCCCCGCAAGTGGAAGTAGAGGACAGAGAGAAGCGTTTCGGAGATGATGCCTTGCTGAGGAGAGAAAGAAAGAAAGATGCACTCCAGAGTCAGTTTCATCAGCTCAGCGCTGCCCTGAGACTCAAAACATGCTTTGAAGTTACACTCGTTTTATCAAACAATGTTTTGTTCTAACTATGCATCCAGTTTAAAACAAAAAAATAAAAAACAGGAATAGATCTCTTGCTGGATCTGTGTTCTTAAAGGGGAAAACTGTTCTCTGTTGGGCTTTTATTTTGAAAACGTATTGAGAGGAAGAAGCTGTTGCCCTTCACACTAAAGGTCTTTACACCTGTCAAGTTTGTTGTTTCAAGTTGCAGTAGTAGTCATACTGCAGCGTAGAAGAAGTAGTATTTGGAGGAGTAGTAGTAGTCAGTATTGTAACAGCTTTCGTTGTGGAATGTAACTAAGTACATTAACTCAAGTACTTTACTTTAGTGCAATTTTGACTTACTTGTAGGCTACTTTACTTGAGCACTTCCATTTTATAATACTTTATACTTCTACACCAGTCAGAAATAAATGTTGTACTTTTTATTCCACTACATTTAACTGACAGTTTTGGTTACTAGTTACTCTTTACATATAAAAACATTTCAAATGGTGTAGTACTATACTACTAATAGTATACAAATTATGTAAATGTGTCTCCATGTGGAAGAACTAAAACATAAAATGCTCCTACATGTATTCATAAGTGATACAAATATAATAACCTATTATAATATAACGCTGTGAAAGGAGCCATTCTGCATAATGAGTGCTTTTACTTTTGATACTTGAAATATGTTTTTCTGATAATACTTGTGTAATTTTACTGAGGTAACATTCGGAATGCAGGACTTTTACTTGTAATGGAGTATTTTTAGTTTATGGTATTTCTACTTTTATTCAAGAGAAGGATCTGAGTACTTTTTCCACCACTGCTAGTAGTTGTCGTAATTGGGAAAATATGACCTGTTTTTATAAATGAAGCAGCACTAGTATTATTAGCTCAGGTAGTTGCAGTAGAAGAGGAAGTGTGACTTTTAGTAGCTATAGCAGAACTAGTCCTATAGTAGGATGTTTACTCTATTAGCCTGTTACTGCACAGCCTCAGGATATGAACACAAATGATGCAATACCTTTTACTGCATTTTACTGTTCTATCTAATGAAACAGTTGAACTCTTAAATATTTAAAGTCTCATGCTGTGGCAGATTTTGGTAACTCGAGAGGTTTTAACAGCATTTTACAGGTGATATGTGCAAGTAGTTGTTAACCAGTTTGAGCCACTTTAAAAAATGTCACATGTGATTCAGTGTGGTTTGGTATCGAAAACATTTATGATTTTTTTATGCAGCTTCAGCAACGTTTTTACGTGTATTTGTGAGTGTGTCTGAGCACTTTCTTTTTGAGTGTTTTGTGTATGTGAGCTGGTGTCAAATGCAGGACAGAGTGTTTCAGATGACGTATTGGTTTTGTTTGATACGTGCATAGATGAAATAAATCACTTTTACGCACTTGAAGTGTTTTGTGTATAGAGGAGGCTTTGCATAAATACACAATACATAATTAGTTTACAGCTCGTGTCAAATAATTTGGTTTGGGACACAAACCAAAATATTTGTGTGACGTGCTATGACTACCCCGGAAAAGAAATTCTCACAACTCCTGTAATGTAAGTAGTGGAGAACTTCCTGTCTGGAAGACACGCCTTTAAAATAAAAGCACAAAAACGAAGATCACGTTTACTTACTAATCATTCAGGTCAATGCACACTTGAAGATGAACATTCAAACATATACTTTTTTTACTGCCAAGTTTAAAGTTCAATATATAATCACTCCATATACAAATGATTGTTTAATGTAATAATAATAATAATTATATTAGTTATAAGTTCCCTAATTATTCAATGTTATACAAGGCAGCAAAACGTCTTGGCATATATTTTATAATAAATCAGAATAGCATTAAATATGAGAAAGTGTATGCTAATTTTTTTCTGTGACCACTGTTGTAATTTTGTGCCACATTCACCCAAAACTATAATAGCTCAATATGTTATGATGAAAACATTGTTTTGCCTAACATCATGTTCAGTATACAATGCCACAATAAGATTAACAGTGTGGATCATGAAATATAAACAAGTTAACGGTAAAGATCGGTTGGTTTGCATAAAGAAATGCATATACCTGTTTGTACAATATTTCATCTGATAGAATCTTAACCAAATCAAGGTAAGTTGATCACATTACCCCACCGCAATGGCTACCTGTATATTTAATAATGGATTTTAAAATTATTTTACTAGTTTATAAAGCTGTAAATTAGCTTGCTACTCCCTAAATCAGAGATTTTCTTTCATTTTATGTTGCAGCCAGATCACAAAGGTCCTCCGCATGCTTTTCATTTGAATGCTCCTTATGTGCCCTTTGTTTTTATGCCCCTAAACTGTGGAACTAAGTACCTCTGGAGACTGGACTAGAATGACAAACTCAAATAATTTGGAGTAATAAGTTATAGCCTTAGTTTTTAAGCTTTGCTTTTAACATTATTTTTTATCCCTGGTGAGTCTAATATTTGTTCACTCATTGACTTTTATTTGTTGATTTTGAACATTTGATTGGATTTTTCTACTTTTAACCTTAAGTTTTGTTAAATTGTTTTACATGTTATTGGTTTCTTTTTTTTCTTTATATATTGCTTTATATATTTACTTGCCTATTTATCTGTCTATTGTGCGGCAACAAGTGAATTTTCCTTTTGGAGATTCAAATCTTATTTTGAAATTCCTTACCGGATGTACCTCTCTGCTAGTTGTCGTGAGCTTTACAAAGAGCCGTTTAAGCTGAGCTGGCTGTTGGGCTGTTTAGAGTTTCTGTTGACGACTTTATTTGAGTGGGAGTCTGTCTCTAAAACAGGAAGATTAACACACGCCGAGTGGAAAGCCCACTTAACTATTCTGCTGTCCACATTCCACACCCGTCGAGGTTAACTTTGAACAAAAAAAAAGTTGTTCCAGGTCTGTGAAATCGACGCCGAAATGGACGTACAAGGTAACGTACAAGCTAAAAGCTAGCAAGCGTCTAGCTTAGCTTCAGACATTCGTAAAATGTTTGTTAGGCATACAGAATACAGTTATTATAAATAAATCCACCAACACGTAGCTATTAATTTAATCATGTTGCTAGTTTGTGTGGTTGAACGATTCTATATTTTTAGAGACTATAAAACATGATGTCGTGAGGACGGGCCCGCTGCTATAACTGACAGGAGTAAGTGAAGGCGTATCGTGTTACTAACGCTAATGTCACAAACTTCTCTTCACAATTTCATTGGGTCCACTGACATTGATTCAGCTTACTTGTGAACAATGTCGTCATATCTTCTGTGAGACTGACAGGCGTTTAAATTCAAACGAGCTGAGCTTAAATCTTTGTAAACAAAAGGACGCTCATTAATGCTAAAACGTTAGCTAAAGTTAGTTTAGTATTGGTGGCTTTTCAAAGTAAATCACTAACTACCCTCTGCTTCGTGTTTATTTGAATACATGTTTGTCAGTGTCGTCTATTTGAATCGCACTTTAGTTCTCATTCAAATTTGCTGACTAACTGAGCGTCCATCCTCGGTGTTGCTAGCATGCTAGCTGCTGCTTTATCACTGTCACTATTCACTCTATTGACAGATCTTCACTTTCATCTTTAGCCAGTGGTGGTAGAAGTACTCAGTTACTTTAATTAAAAGTAGTAACAGGCTACCTCAGGGTGAAATCACTCTAATACAAGTAAGTGTTTTGTTAAAAATCTTACTGAAGTATCAAAGTAAAAGTACTCATTAGGCAGCAGACTGTCTGTGTGATATTCAATGCATTACTGTTTACGCTGCTTTTCACGTTTAACTACTGCTAGCAATAAAAGGCAGCCTGTGCTGTGTGACAATACTACAATTACGGTAAATTGAGGATATGATTTAATTCCGTATCTTCAGGTCATCATGTCTGCAGAGTTGTCCTCTTGAGGCTTCTTGTATCCCATAGTTTGTATTAGTGAGTGGCTGGCCATCATAGACATGTCCTGTTTCATCAGGCTGTGCCTTAGGATGAGCGTTTAAATGATTATGGTCTCCTTGAAGCATGACAAACTAGAGTGAAAAAGGGCAAATCAAATACTGCCACTACTGTTCCCTTATTGATGCTGTGAGGGGGGGGGGGCTTTTACCCAACTGATGCATTCTCACATGACACTGGCATCAGTTTTTTTTAAGCCCATCCTTAAAGAATATCATTACCAGGTATCTGAGAGGTGCCTTGACTTGCTTTCATGGGTCCATTTTAATGTGTGGCGATAATCATTTTGTTTTCTTGTGAATAATTTGCCAAACTTTAAGAAACACCCACAGTAGATGTCAGATTTGGATGCAGTCTAAATCAAAAGAGAGATGCACCACAGAGTCCATTTTTTTTACATCCATATCAGCAGGACAAGAAGGAAAACAAAGCCAATATGAGGCAAATCATTCCCTATATGCAACAGAACTTGATTCTGGGTGTTGCCAGATGGCCTTCTGCAAAGTGTAGGAAATCCCTAATTGATGGCTTGTCCCACACACAGAAGAGTATCTGAGATTGACCTCCAAATCCCAGGAAGAAATGTGTTTTTCTTTCTGTTCTCATATGAGCCCTGTTGTTTCTGTCGGCCACGATGAATCATTCTTGGCTGAATCAATACACCTAGAGGGTGGAGCAACTTGTAATGCGGATGTAATTGTTGAGACTCTGGATCGCACGGCGTCACTATCTGCAGATGTTCATAATCTCGCTCTTTTGCAACGCTACTATGTGTTTGTCTGCTGTGTGTAGCATATATCCACTGACAAGTAAACTGTACACACACTGCACTGCTATGTTCACAGCTACAACGTTACTGCTAATTTCATACTCATTGTCACACAAATACACACTCTCTCTTGCCTGGACTCTTGTCAACATTACACAGGACTTACAGCGCACTGTCGTACAACCCTGACCCTGAGCATGCCAGGCAGACACACAGCTGACAACCTCTCAGCTAAACTAACTGATGTGGTGGAGACTTACTGGGAAAAGTGTCCGCTAACCCTTTCGGAAGCCGTCTATTTATTGTGTAGCTTTAGTTTTCCGTCATCTGATCGACATTTATAGAGACCACCGAACAAACAATTGTATAACGAATGTTGTTGGCTGATGGCTGTTTGAATGTTGGACTACAAACAGAACGGGCGTGCTCAACTCAGCCGTCTTTAGAGTATGCTGGGTGCCAACCCAAAAATCACAGAATTGGCAGATTAAGACGTCAGCACTCACACGTGTGTGTAACAATTGCCAATTAAATGTTGGACTATAAATGCAAAGAGTTTATTTTCACAGTTTCAGGCTGAAGCTCCAGTTTGTTTGTCTTCCATGCCGACTGTGCCAAGCTTCTGTTTTTGCCAAAGTTATGACGGTGTCCTCGGGTGAATGATGAAAGCTGTACTCATTGGCAAAGTAATGCTGACTGTGGCAGGTTTCAGTTTAAACAATTTACATTTCTGTGCTGTCAACTTATATTTGAGAACTTACAGTTTACACCAGAATAGATTATGGTCGTCTTTTGTTCTTTTTGGGAAGTTTATCGTCCTCCTTTTTTGGTCCACTGTATTGTAGCTTTCCTGTTTTCAGAAAGCGAAAAGGTTTAATGGACCTCAGACAGAAGGGTCTGAAGTTACTTTCCCAGAGTGCAGTTCAACTCCCGGCGCCGCTAATTGACACTTTCTCTTCCTGTCGGATATCTGCTGCTGGCAACACTGGCCTTTCCCTGGCCTCGCTTTCTGTGTGTGTATGTGTGTGTAATAGATACTGACAGAGGAAGCATCTTAGTAAAGCACTCTGAGCTTTTAACACTGATCTAAGTGTTCAGCCCTCTGCTGCGCCTCCATATGACGGTCCCATTAACTTCTCCTATTCTTCACCTTGTCCCCCCCCCCCCCCCCTGTTCCAGATATCAACCTGAACTCTCCTAACAAGGGCCTTGTTGTGGATCATTCAGACAGCCTGTCCGACGTGCCGGTGGAGGGAGTGATGGAGGTGGGGGTGGGAGTGGTGGAGGGGGGCGCGGTGGGGAACCCAGCAGCAGCCAACCCTCTTCCACCCGGCCTGACGGAGGAAGAGGCTGAGGAGCTCCGCACAGAGCTCACCAAGGTAGGGCCCAGATGTTCCAACATCACCAGTGTTTACATGTCACTAGAGGCAAGAATAGTCTTGGGTTTTGTGCATTCTGGAGGGAAATACCCATGAAATTACTGCCATTCAAAAGTTTGGGATCACCTGCCACAGATGCCTACCTAAATGCCTGCACCGCCATGGTATATGAATCTGTAGCCGTGTAGAGCGCTGTGAATGAAGAGGAAAACCCCATACATAACCTTTTCTGGTGTCTCTGTTGTGTTTCAGGTGGAGGAGGAGATCAACACCCTGCGTCAGGTTTTGTCGGCCAAAGAGAGACACGCAGCAGAGCTGAAGAGGAAACTCGGCCTCAGCCCGCTCAACGAACTCAGGCAGAACTTCAACAAGAGCTGGCAAGACGTACAGACCTCCAACGCGTATGTATTCATCCCACCGCATTGTCTCAACACATGAGACAGAAACTCACTGGAAGTAGTCCCTCAGATATGATGTTGTTCTTGGAGAGGTTTTGATTTTTGATTTTTCTGGTCAAGTCCTTCAGTAGTTCTTAAAACGTTATGAATATATACACTATGCAAATAAATATACACCACCAACTTATCATGACTCCTAAAGTTTGTTTTTGAATATTCGATTACAAAAATGGGAGGTCTTAAAAATGGCTTTTTACCCGTTACACTCGTCTTTTTGATTTTTCACTGTACATTTGGTTTATACGCCCTCTGGCGATAATATTGCAACAAACGGCGCTTTTGAGCATAAAAGTCTTTGCATGCTCAGAGCTTGCGCCATCGGCGGAGTATCGTGCTACGGTGTCAAGCGCTTGTAGAAACAAAGCTTTAGCGGGGGGATGAAAACCTCGTCGAAGACATCTCTGCCTCTACTTTTTCAATCAGAGAATCGCATCTAATGCCCACATTACAAATGATTCTAGCAAGATGGAAGAATAACGTAGGAGAACCGTCCCGTGAGATCAGCACTCCCTGCATTCTTTCTCTGATAACAGAGATAACCGAGTGTTTCATCATGTGGTGACTCATCCGGCTGTTTTCTGACTGATTGACTTCAGCTGAAGACAGAGGTGCTTCATTATCAGATGTAATAATCATGCTTTTAATGATACTGTGATCACGATTGCTAATCAAGCTCATTTTTTTTTTTTTTTAAACACAGCAGTCTCTCTGTTTTAACTGATTTCTGAAGATGAAACCACGTATCGGTTTACAAAGAGTCTCGTCACCCTTTCTTGTACCCACGTCAACGTTTTCTGTTCATAATTCAGCACGTTTGACATTTGGTGGTTTGCAAGCGACTCTGGGTATTCAAAGAGTTTTATATACTTCGTTTCTATTTTATTAAAAATGAAGTCTAACCTCGCAATAATATTATTAATTATATAGTAATAATAAACGTTATTTGTATATCACATTTCATGAAACTAATTAGACGTACACTCTGAAAGTTTGATGTCTTGCTAGTTGCAACAACATTGTGAGTGAATAACAAGTTGATTTGTGTCCTAAATTCTTGGTGAATAAGTTGTTGCTTCTTGCGCTGAGCCTTAAAAAACAGAAGAAAAAACAAAGGATAATCACATAATTATCCACATTATTTAGTCAGGTGTAACTTAGTTTATAACAACCACAGCGCTTTGAGATTCTGGTTTTGTTTCTAACCCTGGCTTCGTCTTCAAGCCAGCTTGCTTTAACCTCCTGGATGTTTACCTCAGCAGTGTAACACCCTCATGTTTCTGTTCCCTAGCTATGTGAGAACCACTGAGAAACTGGGCGAGTGGAATGAGAGAGTTACCAGCTTGGATCTGTGAGTCTCTGTTTGCCGCTCGCTCGCCTGCTGACGTCTGGGCTCCCGCGCTGTTTGCTCTCTCACGCTCTGGCTGTTACTCAACCCTCGGTCCTCGTCCGTTCTCACCTTCTAACCGCGTTTGAGAACTCTTACATTTCAACAGTTGGTGTTTAACTTCGTGTGTGCTTGCAGGACGAACGTCTATCTGTAGTCTGTTCATTCTTTTTGCCCGTGTTGAACGCGATGCTGTAGAGGAATGCTTTACGAGCGTACGTTAATGTGCTCAAGCTATTAGTTTTTATATTTCATATGTGATTGAGGTCAACGTTTAACGTAGTATTTCTTTACGGTCTTAGGTGCATTTTCATATAGTTCAGCAGCCTTTCTTTGACCCTGTTCCGGAGCGTTTCCAGGTCTGATGAACCTTCTCTGTCAGACTGTTGCACATGTAGCTCCAACTTGTAGCACTGCAGTGGGATTTGGTGTGTCTCTGTTCTAACCGCTTCAGTTACACAACTCATTCACCTGAATCCGTTTGGCCTGTGACTCACCTTTTAGTGTTTGCTAATCAGATTTTTTTTTTTAGAAGCGTTTTTGTTTGCTGAGACGTGGCAGGGTTTCTCCAATGGAAGTCAGAGCTGACATAAGTAGAACTACGACCTGTTGTCTATCACCTTCCTGTTATCTATCATTCTCTGCCTTTTTATTTCCCTCATGTGTTATTTTTCTGTCTTTCTCTTCAGTTGTCTGTCTCCACCTCCTCCTATTGGTATCATTTGTCTGTTTTTTCTTCCTCTCCCAGAGGTCAGGTGTCCTCTCTTCTTCCACCCAGAGGTGCTGACACACGTCCTCCTCTCTACTTCCTCTCCAAATCAACGTTCTTCTGTATTTAACATTTTCTCAGACGCTTCTTTTCTGACGTTTAGAGACACTCCCAGGGACATTTTCTTAGCTGTCAGATGAAGGGTGGAGCTAAGGAGTTGTGTGTAGATAAAGGTTTAGAGTGAAAAGTCTTTGCTGTAGTATAATCGGGTCACTGATGGTTATTTAGCGGGGTAACAACAATCGTCCAACAGTTTTATTCTGTTGTCTGTTTACCTAGATTGCACAAATTGACCATTTGTGTGTTGAAAATCGGACTCATTAAGCCACACTTTGGTAAGAGTTGCATCATGATTTGAGCCTGAGGGCTGATTAGCTAAATACAATCAATTGGCACAAGCAGCAATTATGTAATGATATAATAACCAGTGTTCAGCTGATGCCCATTGGTAATTACCTCGATTTGAGGGATTATGAGACGATGGGCCCCTGGGCACAACATGGTAAAGCTGCTCTAAAGCACCTTGTTGGTGGTTGAAAAATGTTCCTGTGCTTCAGTATTATTGTATTAAAACGTCCTGCCAACACAGAGCCACGCCGACACGCCTCTCCATGAATATTTAACATTATTATATGAAATGCAATAGAAAATGTCTTTTTCTTTTCTTTAGCTTGGGTATACAGCTATATTATGTGGGTACAAATCTAAAATACAGATTCATAAAATTAAATCAAACTTGGTATGGACTTATGAAATATGTGAAATAGGAACTCAATCTGAAGGGGGACCGTTGTTTCCGTGTCTGTCTCACCTTTTAATAAACTCTCTGGAGTAGAGGAAGTCTCCCTAGGAGTTGGTTTGAGGTGGAGATTTATTTTTACCGTGCTTCTGTTCGGCTGCTTAAAGAATCCAGACTATGCAGTCGGCGAGAAACGCATTAAGTGAGTTTTTCTGCTTCTGTTGCTGCGAGATCTGATGGAATCTTCCATGTGGCTGCCTTCAGATATGAACTGGATTGGCAAGCTCACTCGGCTAGTTAGCCTAAACTGACTGCTGACACTATTCTTGACTTTTACACACTCCTTCACAAACAGCGGCAGGTGCACCGATCTTGGGATGGCGTGTTTGTTCTACACTCAGAAATAGACTTGCTTGTCTGCTTACACACTTCTCTCTCTCTCTCTCTCTCTTTGTTTCTCTTTCTTTGTCTTGGGTTTTCAGTCATGCTCACTGAGCCAGAAGAATTGTGGATTATTACATATTTGCCTAGAGTAGCAGAAACGCGAGCAGGCAGGCGCATTATTCTTGGTTCAGGCCTTCACACACAATGCCAAGTACAGCACAGGAAAAGTGTGCGTTTTTGTCTCTCACCCACGACACGAAGGCAGCCCGGTCGTGCCTGGAGACCAGACGGGCAGCTCAGAACTGCTGCTGCAGGAACAAGTGGGAGGAAAGGAAAGGAATGTGATGGAGGAAGGAAGGGAGGTGAAGAGAAGGACATGGAGTTTTGCTCTGTAACATGATCTCTGATATCCAGAGAGATGAGCTGATCTGAGCTAAACAAATGGGTTATGAATTATACGTTGGAGATGCAAAGACACAGAGTAGGTTGCATTGAAATCTAGAGTGGGTGCAGTCAGTCAGCTGTTGTACTTGATTTTCAAGTCCGTTAAGTGTGCTTTATTAGCAGCACAGTCGAAATCAAACAACAATTTATGCCACAGAATGTCAGGCGAAGGAGAACGTAAACCTCACCACCTTCCCTTTAGCCATATGTGTATTCCTCCTAGAATTGTAGTTCCCTCAGTATGTAACAAGTATTTTCTGATAATATCACACTGGGATGTCGGTGTCAGTCAATACAACACAAGCTCTCAAGCTTTCCTCAAACTAGCGGTCATCATTTACTTATGTTGTGTTTCACTCGGCTTTTATTGTCAAATGAGCGATCTGGCAAAACTCTGACTGAAAGGATTTTCCTTTTTCATTGAAATAAAAATGGCAACAAAATGTGTAAGAATCAAATCAATTATAGCGAATGAATTTGCTCATATGTATGCCTGAAAACTAATTATTATACTCTATTAACTCAATAAGCTTTGCGCTGCATCTCGTAGCGCTGTCCATTCAGAGGTGCTGAGAGTTTGTATGTTGTAAATGTTTTGCCTTTTATTTTATTTTATGTTTGCTTTGCTGAAGTTTATTGCCGCATTAATAGGTAACCTATAGGCCGTAAACCGAAAAGCCTAACCGGTCAAAAATAATCTGTGGTTAACTGACCATTGACGTCCATAACTCTGACTTCTCTTTCTACATCGTTGGGAACATTTTAGTGAAACGGCTCGTAGAACTTCTTTCTCAAAATAAATCCAAATGTAAAGGAGACAAAAACCCTCTTTACTATTCAAAGTGTTGTGTTTTCTGCTGTAAAACCAATCCAGCAGTTAAACAGTGCTGGTGTATTGACAGACGGGGTGTATGCAGTCACTATGGCTGTGCTGTGTAAGCAGCATTGTGCTGATGCAAGTCAGGATATAGAGACTGGCCTTGTTTGGAACAGAGCCGTCTACAAGGAGAGCCGTCTCCTGTTAATGTAGTTTTGTATCTTTTCTTTTCGTATTTGACATGTTTTAACACTGATAAACACTGATGCACTATCGTTTGGAGTTTGGTTTAGTTTACTTGCACAATGTAAACAAATAATTACACATACGAAGACAAATAATGTCAAATGAAGAGGCAGAAAAACCCCTTAATGAATTTGAAGCCTCCACTAAAATTTCACTGTAAAACGGAAGACGAGATTAATATGCAGGAGGTAATATAACTACATAATAGTGATTGCAAACTATTTAAAAAAAAGAAGTATATAATTACAATAATTATTGCCAAAAAAAAGTGTATTTGTATAAATGTGGTGATGTAAATATGTACGCGAGCTGGAAAGAAATCTCTGGAATGTTATTGACCCACTTTCCTTCAGTAGAATATCTTAAATGTGTGTGTGTATATATATATATATATATATATATATATATATATATATATATATATATATATATATATATATATATATATATATATATATATGCACGTGTGTGTGTGTTTACACTGCTGGCTGTGTTGAGTGAGACGGTGTTTGGATCAGGAGTCTTATGTTTCAAAGCCTCCACCAGATGAGTGCACAGTTAGACTTCCTGTCATTCTTGTGTTGTGTTGGCTGTGCTTCCTTAAATGCTCTATTGTTTTAAAGAGAAGTCGGCACAAACACACTTCCTCTCTTTTTCTAGACGGCGTACAGGCCGGACTCTGTGCATGTGTGTGTGATGAAGCTTTGTTACTAATCATGAACAGGCTGTTCTGCCTGGTGTGTGGTCCATTAACCCTTTTGGTGCTAATACATTTTGATTTGTTATGTACATGTTGTGGATTTCTCGGATACGTTGGAAACCCAAACGCAGTCCTGTCTGTTAATAACATCATCTGGAGGCTGGTTTACTTCAGTGGTATGAACCCAAAATAAACAGATTTGTCTGTGCTTTAATTGCAATAAATGGATAAAAAGGATGCCAACATATTTAAATAATGTCCATTAAAGTCTGAATTCCTGCTTTGTTGCGTCTGTCCGCAACAAACATCTTTGCGGACAAGATGTTTACTCTTGTTTTTTTTAAAAGATGCTATGCTAACATTGTAGCTGCTCTATTAGCAGTCAAAATGATGTCATCTAGACATAAATGCAGCATCAACGTTGATACTCTGAGTGCCCACAGAAGGCTACAATATTGTTATCCTCCATTATGTGAATTTCGGGCATTCGCCCCATAGGGATCAGCGATTCCACACTATTACATGTTTACATATTTTAAATGTAATTTTAAACAAAAAAGTATATCTAAATGCATGTTGGCTCCATAAAGTTTATATTAACAAATGTGTTCTGGCGGACTGTAAACAGTTTCCCTCCCCGTTGACCTGGTTTAATGTGAGTCATAATCTGTGTTCTCCAGGACAAAATCAAATTTCATATTTGTTTTCTTTTACTGTCCTCTTAAAGCTTAAATTCACCTAGTTCTCTCCATTCTGTGGCAAAATATTAGATATGAAATGTTTTTTTAATCCTTTTTATTATTAGCTGTATGGGGAGATGAAGAGTGTTTGTTCACGATACCTCTATGAGTTCACATTGTGTTGTGTGTCTAATGCTGTTATTTCTCCTCTACACTCCTAAAAGAAAAACTTTCCTCAATGAAGTTGGTTTTAAATGTTAAAAGACGTCCACCAAAACCTTCAAATCCAATCGGTGAACCAGTTGTTAGCAGTCTGTTGAAGCTGACACTGTACCTCTACTACTCTACTGAACTCTATTGTGATCTCCTGTACTGTATTGCGAGTGTGTGCCTCTCCCCCTGTGTCATGATCCTGCTGTTGTGTCTTCAGATATCTGTCTGCCTCAGCCACTTTGGATGACATTTCCCGCTCTGAAGCGTGAGTTGACCCCTTTCTTTTTTGTGTTCTCCTTTTATCTTCGTAGACGAGTTAAGGTTTCTTTAAGTTTGCTTTGCTTTTCGGGGAGTTTTTTCCTCCTTTTTGTATTTATTGACTATCCATCCTTTCTTCTTCTGTTTTGCTGTTGCGGTAGTGAGGGTGCTGGTTGTGTTAGTGGCTGTTAAATGAGTTTAAATGACTTCTGTTAAAATGCTGAAAGAGCAAGTACCTCAGTAAGTGTTCCTTTTAGTGTGGAAGGTCAGCCATGTTGAGTGACACAGTGGTGAGCGTTGGTATTCAGCCTCACCAGCTTATTTCTAAGATTGTGTTTGCTCAGCCTCTGTGAACCATCTGCTGCTGAGCCTTGATGTGTGTTTGGGTGGATCAGCTGATCATGACGATGTGTTTATGTTCGTTGTGCGTCCATACAGACGGTGTTTCAGCCTGTTGGTAGCTTTTGCCAGTTTGGATGTATTTGACTCTCTATTTCCTTCTTTTAATTTATTTTCATGGATCACTGATCCACTACGGTTTGTCACACCATGCCTGTGTATTAATTATGAAAGGTGAGCTGTGAAGCAGCTAACTTATCTTAACTGGGCATAGCAGAAGGACCGGAGAGATGCTAATGCTAACTGTTTCTCCTCTGCGGGTGTATTTTTAAACGATTGTATGAACTTTTTCTTTGAACTGAGACTCTATAATATGTAAATCAATCTTAGATGTAAGGTTACTCATGGTCGGTTTGATTTTTAAAGCGCAACTTAACACAAAGCTGAAAAACATATGTGCAGCTGTGACCACCAGTAGTGGTGTCAGTGTGAAGGCTTCTGACCAGACCAAGTTAGGACAGAGAGACATGGCCAATTAAAGAAAATGTAACGAGATTAAAACATGATTGAAATATCATATCTTTTAGGATTTCATGTGCCTCTCTATGACGGCAGACTTGACGGCTTTAAACACTTTAGTCTTTAGGTGTGTTTGGTGGAAGATGTTGTGTAAACTAATCTTGCATACGGGTTGGGCCATCTTTTCTGTTTTCATGTTGCCCAATCGTGGTTACTCAAAACAGGAGCTTTGGAATAATGGAAGCATTTCCAGCTTTCTGCAATACAGTTAAAGTATGAATAAACATGCATGAAAGAGTGAACACTTCGGTTTCAAATGTTTAAACATTAAAAGTCTCTGTGCTTTAGTGCGACTATACCATAGCATCATGTTCCATTTAACATGATCTTATCTTTAATATCACAATACAAATCATATCCAGAGCTGATATTTTTTTTTAAGTAAGTAGAGCATGTAAACCAGAGGCTGGTGGTTCTTCTTTTTGATACATCAGCCTTTAAATGCCTGTGACTGTATTTCTGTGTGAACATTAACCATCGGGGTGGTGACTACTGGACTTGTTTTGAGGGATGAAGCACTAACTTAAGTCGGTCTGTGTTCTCTGGGCTCTATTGGTTTGGTCTAATGTGCCACTCTCTTTTTCCATCCCTCCCCTCTCTCATTCATCTACCTTGTTTTTCTCCATTTCGTTTCTTTCTGCTCGCTGTCTGTCATCTTTTCTTTCCTCTCGCCATCTCTTCTTTCTCCCCGACATGTTTTTTCTTCTTTCTTTTCCATCCTCCTTTTTTCTTTTTTGCCATCCCACATCTTCTTTCCATTCCGCTCCAACCATCTGTTCTCCTTTTTATTTTCTCCATTGTTCTCTTTCCATCCTCCTGTTCCCTCCATCCATCCTCCCCTCTCTTCTGCAGGTACAAAAAGACTCAAGAGACTCTCTCCCAGGCGGGACAGAAGACCAGTGCAGCTCTGACCACAGTGGGCACTGTGCTCAGCAAGAGACTGGGAGACATGAGGTATGACGCTGCACAGCCGCTGTGATACTCTGGCTACGATACAAGAACAAATGAGCCGAGTGGACCGTGTTGAAACGGAAAGATCTCAAACCTGGATATCATACAATAGGGCTATATTAATTCTGGATCAACAAGGTGAAAAAAAGAGATTAGAGCGTTTGAAAACGTGGCAAGATAAAATATAGAATATGCTATATAGGACGAGGGCAGAAGCAAAACATATTTTAGTCAAAGAAAAAATCCATATCGGTGTAAGTGTACGCTTTATTTATAACGTTTTCACCGCTTTACCTTACAGTCAGACAGCCCTTTCTGACTGAGAGCTGAAGCTGTTAAATCTATGCTCTCTACAAAGCTACCAGACGCCTTTTGACAAAAACAGTAATTTGACTTTGGTGAATTCAAAATAACCCTTTTTAAACACCGAAGTCACACAATAACACAAACTAACTAACTGATGCACGAGGGCTGTCTGACTGTAAGATAAAGTGATGAAAATGTAAAAAATATAGCGTGCACTTGATAATGTCTATTTTAAATGGCCTAAACACGCTTTGCTGCTGCCATCGTCCACAGCAGTACATTGCTTTGCTACAAAACCAGTATGAGAAACGTAGCAAACTGTTTGAAACCAGCTGAAAAGTTGGTGACGGAGACACTCCGCTCTTTTTTTCTTTCTTTCTTGTGGCTCTGAATTTGTCTTATTGTACAGACTAGTCGTCAACTTCTCATGTCCACTAACCTTAACCAGTAGCTGTAGATAATCTGCAGAACTGACTCTAACAGACTCTGGTGTGTGTTAAAATTACATTTGTTGACTCACACAACTGTCTGTACTGACGTTCATGTTTCCATTTCAACATTCATGTTTGCTCTTTATGCAAGTGTGTTTGTGTGTGCCTTTTTCATTCATTGACTTCTCATAGAGTATGTCTCACTAACTTCATATTTCAGCAGTTTTTACCTGGTTTACTCTTTGTGTCTGCATTGTGTCCGTCCCTGCATGTTGCATGTTTTTCATTCAGTCGCCCACCGTGTTTCCTCTCTGTCTTCAGAAGTTGTACTCTGATGTTGTCGTATTTCCCTTTTCTAAACGTCCTCATTTTGCTCATTTAAGTTGATCTCACAGCTGGATGGGGAAAATGTTATTTCAGCTTGTTAGGCCTCCATCAGTGACTACGTTTACATGCACACTCGTAGTCCACTATTATTCCGACTAGACCAACCAGCCAATAGTTTGTCAAGCTGGAGTAGAGATGCATACCCAAAAGAAAAGCACACATTTCTGATCAGAGGGAGAAACACGCCTACTGTTCAGCTTTATGAAGGACTTGGATATCAACAGGTTTTGGGATATGCGCAAATATTGCAACGCCGACCTTTTCAAGAAGCGTAGTCAACGACTCAGAGGAACCACAAAACAAAATCACACTACTATGGAGATAAGAAAGCAGAAGCAGAGTCTCTTAACATTCCTGATTCCCCTGCTGTGTGTGTGTGGTCCCTGTTAACTGCTGTTGGTTTGTGTCTTGATGCTGCTTTTGCCTCACGCTCTCTCTCCCCTCCCTGTTTTTACTTGCTGCCTTGGTTTGACCTGCAGAGCTCTACCTTTCTCTAATTCCTTTAGGTAAGACTAACACGCCCGCTTAGAGCAACTAAGAGTTTGATCACACAAAAGGAAATTTGTTACAGAAATTGTTTTTAGCTTAAAGCCATTTTTGCTATTTATACTTTGACTTGTTTTTTTCCCCCAACCTGCTCTTATTATTTTCTTACTTTAGATTGCCTCAATAAATGTAGTCCCCAACACATAGAAGCTTAAAGAAGCACATTATCCTTTGCTGTTACTTAAACAAAACTGTAGTTCTTTGAAGGAATTGTTAAATCTGCATTATGTTAGTTAGTGTGTGTGCATGTGTGTTTGTGTGTGTGCCACTACTTGCTTTATAACACTTGCACTTCTGTCTCCTCTCTTTAATGCTTACAAAGTAGCAACTATTCCATTCGCCACTCTATAAGTATGCCAGCCATGAGGTAAAGTAACACACAAACCTGCTCACTGTACTGCTTCCGTCTGTCAAGTGTGATACACATTACTGTCTGTACTAGCAGTACTCTGTACCTGCAGTACTCTGTACCTGCACAGCTGCTGTTGGTCTCTGTGCTGTTCATCTGTTGATGCTTGTTATGGTTCTGCCTTCTTTACAGATTATTAACCATGAATTCTTAAAATATAAAAAACAATTCTTTTTTTTCATTGTTTTATACATTTTTAGTGCATGTAATGTTCATTTATGTGTTTACTTTTTTTTAATATGACCTCGTATTTCTGTTCTGCAGGAACTCTGCGACCTTCAAGTCATTTGAGGATAAAATGGGGAACCTGAAGGTGAGCAGACCGTCGGGTTCACGTTAAATACTGCTTTGTTCTCCGTGTCATTGTCAGAGTCAAATCACTTTTTAGTGCCACAGCCCTCCCCTCGCATCATGTTACCTCACTGTAGAAAAAAATAACACGGTTATTTTATATTAAGACGGTTCTTGGGTTTGATAAATTAACCCAACATTTTTCATTGAGGTTTTTGAATGAAGCTTTGAATGTCTGTCGTCATCACCCTAAAAACAATTGCAGATTTGGGTTATTCTGGTAAAATAACTGTAATTTATGGTACTGTTAGATTGCTGCTAGACCGCACCCTTTTACATAGGTATGTGCCTCCCTATGTTGTTGTTGTTGTTGTTGTTTTTTAACTGCAGTGTGTATTGTGGATTTCATGACACGCTGATGGATTTTAAATGTAGTCAAAGTGTCTTTTCCCGACAGGAAAGGGAAACTGAGTCGGTGTATTAATGCAGACGATCAATAACACTCTGGTCTCCTTCCTCTCTCACTCTCTCTCTCTCTCTCTCTCTCTCTCTCTCTCTCTCTCTCTCTCTCTCTCTCTCTCTCTCTCTCTCTCTCTCTCTCTCTCTCTCTCTCTCTCTCTCTCTCTCTCTCTCTCTCTCTCTCTCTCTCTCTCTCTCTCTCTCTCTCTCTCTCTCGTCTCCTCAGTACAAGGTTGTTGGCCCCAAAGATAACGGGGAGGCCGCCTCCCCCACCGACACCACCCCTACTCAGGAGAACCCGTCCTTCTGAATGCATCCCTCCTCCTCCTCCTCCTCCTCCTCGCTGCCACCTTCCTCACGACCTGAGACTGTACTGTTAATCGCCTCACATCGCAGAGTCAGCCCTGACCGTTGACCCTCCAGCTCACCAACTCGCCACCGCTCACACTTTGCCTCGGGGTCTGTGGAAGCAGACGGGCGGGGGTGAAGAACTCGTTTGGTTTGAGGTGGGATGCTGGTCCCCCAGCTTCCATTCTTCTGCCTTGCTGCTGAGGAAAAGGAAAATGTTTTTGTTGATGTCTAAACCTGAATAATTTACAGACCGTGTTTTGTTACACCCCCCCCCCCCCCCCCCCCACCCCCCTGCCTCTACTCCCTCCGCAGTTAGACCCACACCCCTTCGTTAGTCCAAATAAGTCAAAACTGTTGTCTCCTGCACTTTTCAGACACCTTCTTTCACCTGTTTCCGCAAATCACCTGGCTAAAAAAACAAAGGTAAAAGGCATTATTAAGACGTCAGGCTCTTAAACTAAATGAGGAACTTCACATTTATCTTTGGGTTTGGGTGTTTGTTTAAATACCGCGTAAGTCAGAGTTTAGGAGCCCGGGTATCTACAGACTGAAGGTGGCGGAGCAAGACGGTGGTTTATACTGCTACTATTTCTGTCTTCTTGTTTCTGAGTACTCATGTACTTGAAATCCTACATTCACACTGTGAGCACATGCTAGTGTCACCACAGTATCTCCACATATTGTCTCTCTAACTTGTACAGAGTTCTCTTCACAGCTCCGCGGATGGTTGGAGGCTAGCGGTTGTACTCGTGTGGAGGGGGATCCAGCACATTCTCACTCCTCTTAGACCTTCCACTGCTACATGCATGTGCATATCTCATCTCAGTTGTATCGTACGAACCACGCAAAGAAAGACTTGAGGTCTCGTGTAACACCCTAAGAACACCCACAGGATGTAAAAACAGGAAGGAAAAAAAACACAACCTTAAACCATTTTGTATTACAAACTATTTTACACTGCTTTGCAAAAATGTTTTTACATAACTTTTATCAATATGTATAAATATAGATGAGTAAATATATTGTCTCTGATGCTGCCGAACGGTAGTGATCAGGTTCAGAGGTTTAAGGAAGAATCAGGGGAAGGCTAAACAAACTATGGGTCAGTTTCATAGACATGAGGGTTTCTTCTGTCAGGAGTTTTGTTTCTCTTTTAAGTACATTTGTGATCTGAAAAAATGTTAAAATGTTTGTGAAACTGACTCATTAATGAGCTGCAGTCGTTTTGCACCCGTCTGGGTTTTTAATCGGACGAGAAAGAACATAATCAAAATGGTTTCATTTGACGGAAGTGTACCGCGACGGTTTGATCTCTGCAGCGTGTTAACGCCGCCATTCGCCGAGTGAGACTGAAGCCTCTAATGCTTTGAAATGTTTTGAAACCACTTTGACTGTGCTTCTTTGTCCCCTGGTTTGACTGTAGTTCCCATCCTGTTGTTAAAGGGATAGTTTGGGTGTTTTTGAAGTGTGGTTGTATGAGGTACTTCAGATAAGTCGGTGTATTACTACAGTAGATGGCGGTCAGCACGCCCCCAGTTTGGAGAAACAGGCCGGAGTATCAGCACAGGAGCAAAGCCGTGTACTGCTGCGGACGTGTTTTAGACACTTTGAAAAGATCAATAGGGAACTATCATTTTACCTCTCAAGACACGGGAGTTGCCGGTCTACTGATACCTCTGACTGTGTATAAGTACCTCATACAACACTACTTCAAAAAGTGAAAATGATCCTCTTAACATTCAGAACTCGATGTGAGACGATGCTTTGCTTTGTACACTACCCGGTGGATGTCAACGCTTCTCTATCAGCCTTACTCACTTTAAAAGGTTCACTTGTTATAATTTAGCTTTAGTTTATTTCTTTCTTTTGTTTTTGTTGTACAGACTGGTTTGATTGAAGGAAGGAGAGTTGGCGTTTAAATATTTAGAGTCTGTCTGGCCACAAAATGTGTCATAAAACCGTCTCGCTGCCATTAGAGGAGACTTTGCTAACGACCCCTTAATGCACTCCTGTTAATAACACACATCAGATGCTAGTAAATGCCCTACTCGCACACTCGCGCTGCATGAGGCCAAACTAACGCACACCTTTTGTACAAGATCACTGTTGCTCTTATCGTCGTGCACCTGTAGTGATGAAACGGAAGCTCTTACAAACTACACAGCCTCAGAGACAACGACCGTAAACCTGAGAGTTGTGCAGCGCTGCACTTTTCTCCTGAACCTGAAAAACAAGAAGGTTGAATACTATTGATGCTGATCGTGGTCGATTTTGCACTCGATGTTGCCTCTCGCATTGCCGACTGCAAAATGTTGCTCTTGTGTCCTGGCTCAGCTTCAGTACAATGTCTCCAAATGCCAATGTGTTTTATTGAGGCCATAGAAAAGGATGAATATGAATTGTTATATTTTGATGACATTAAATGATTTCTGCCAAAACTTACATCCGTTGAATGAAAATACACACCGCTTATAAACAACCCCCCCCCCCCCCCCTCCTCCCCCGGCTTCATAACTGCAGTGTATCATAAGTGTATTTTCTTGTTTTTGTTTGTGTTGGTCATTTTACTAGTTAATATATTCCTGTTAGGTGAATTGTTTTGGTTTTCCTTTTGTTAGGAGCGGTGGACATTTTGGTATTTGTACAATTAATTTGCCATCACTTTAAAAAAAAAAAAAAAAGTTGCCAATACCTAAAATATCTGTTACAAAATCTCTTCCTGCCTCTGAATCTCATGGAGTCTCTTGACTTTCTGCTTCGCCAAGATGGAAAACACAGATGCCCACTACAAAAGATATGAATCTCAAGTCGTTTAAACTCCTAAAATCATATTTTTCTGACGCAAAGCGGAGCAATTCCCACATACTCTGTTTTTTGTAGGGCAATGATCTCAATGTACTAGAAAAATGTGGTTTTAAGTACTGAATGACATGACCCCCCCACCCCACAGTGCATATGTCTCCTGTTTAAAGCTGCTATCAGTTTTGTAGACGTGCTGGATAGAAAAAGGAGGACGCTCTTTTGATTTGGGTGCCAATGGGAAGTGCAGCACATCAGTGCCAGCCGCTGCAGAGGCTGGAGGACAGTAGAGTACTTTAAGCTTTATTTAGGTCCTGGGCCTAACTGATGTAGAATATCAAAAGGGATCAGATTTGGACGGTTATGGTGAATTAATTATTTGGTTTTCTTGTATATGTTTGGATATCAATAAAGCATTCCTTTAAATGAATGAGTAGTGTTTGGTCAATGTCTTTTTTGCTCTAACCAGAGCTTTTGTCTTTTTAATTTTAGTAGTTTAGTTAGCTTATGGTCGTTTTTAGAGGCCTCAAACGGACCGGTCTGTGCTCTGAAACTGATGAGACTAATTGGAAACAGCATTACCTACTAATTGAATGTCATTAAGTTCAGTCTTCATCTATGATGACAACAAAAAACACCATTATGTTTTTATGTCATCATCTGCGGTACCTTTTATAAGTTTTTAATCGTAGAATGATTGTTCTTCATGTTGGTGTGTGTACTATAACAAGAGATTAATAAATGGTGTAACAGGCACTGTATGATATCCGGTAAGTACTTCAAATTACTGAATTATATGCGAATTAAGTACATTTGTCGCTCGTCATAACACTATTAAGTTCATACTCAAAACAGTAGTTCCCTGACCGGGAATCGAACCCGGGCCGCGGCGGTGAGAGCGCCGAATCCTAACCACTAGACCACCAGGGACACACATGCGCCATGCATCATAATGGGAACTAAACACTCTCAACAGAATACTGACGTCTATATTAGCCACATTTATGTAAAGCATACACAACATCGTCGAGAAGATTGTAAGTAGTTCTAGTTAAGTATTTCTTAGTTAGTCAATAAAATTAGCTTCAACTTTACCTGAAACACTACGTCTGTACTTTGTGTAGTACATTATTTACTTGTAACAGTGTTTAGATTATATTGCTACTTTGCGTTTAAGTAGAGATCTGAGAATTTCTCCGACCTCTGGATTATTATCTAATTATTAAAGGGTTTTCTTTCATTCACACCCGTGTGTGTCTCTCTCTCGTCAACGGAAGTTCTAACTACTTGATCATCACGTGATGTCACGTGACGTCATATAGTTCTAGGAAGTAACAGGCTGTACGGTTGTCGTGGCCGAGTGGTTAAGGCGATTGACTAGAAATCAATTGGGGTCTCCCCGCGCAGGTTCGAATCCTGCCGACAACGTCAAGACGTTTTTGTCCACCATTACAGTAACAAAGTCAATAATCAGGTCGGTGGACTGTAAATAACATATAGGTTTACCTACAAACTACACAGTATGATGATATTTATTTATATGTTTTACTGTTTTGAAAATAATTTAGGGAGACTGAGATCTTACATTTTGATTGTCACCCGACTGCTTCTCTGTAGGCTTGTTGTTGTGCATGTAACAATAAATAACTGATGGCAAAAGATGATTTTCAATACGTATCTGCAAACAACAAAGACAAACTTCACATGTATGTATCCCTCTATCTAAGCCTACTATATTGAATTTGCAGTTTGGTGCAATTTATGTATTTCACCACAAGGGAGAGCTCCTCGTACGGTGCTTAGTGCTCATGTCTCTGTGATACAGTCACTGAAATGTGGTGAATTTAACCTCTTAAACCTGAAACAGGAAACTAAAACGGAAGTTTGAATCACACAAATTAGAAATATTGCATTATAAAAAATAAAAGGAAATTACTAAATAAAATACATTAAATATGAAAGACAAAAGAACAACCCAAACGTAATGTGTGAGTCATCTTGTTTAAAAAAAAAGAAGGTATTATTGTTATTTTATTTTTCCGAATTTGGAAAGAAAATACATTTTTTGTGTTGCACTATAATTTGAAACACTCTTATTACACTGATAAAATATGCTGAATATATATCATTGAGAAATTGTGTGCGACACAATACTTAAACACACAATACTTAATCACATTCATTGACGAGTTAGAAAAAGATCTTTAAAAAAAAGTTATTAAATGTTAAATATATAGTATATAATAATAAAGCGGCATCTACAATCCTGATGACGGGAAATCCATTTAATAATATAATATTTAATATATAATAATAATATAAATCATAGCCTCCTGCAGTTTAATTTCTTACCCTTCCATCTCTTTTGGAAACATATAAAAGAATGATTTTTAAGCTCTGACCTTTGGTACTACTTATTTGTGTAGTTTTATTTCGTCAGTGTGTTATACGCCCCGCCCCCTTGACTGCAGATTACGTCACCAACCCCCTGCTCTATAAAGTCGCGAGGTGACCGTTTCATCCAACAAGAAGCCTCGCTGGCATTCTGTAATCCTTGGAGGGTTACACTCACCCAACTCTTATGTTCCGATGGGCCCCGTCTCCTAGCGTTTACTGCCCCAGCCTCGACTGAGTTGAATTGGGTGCTACGGAACATCGAGCACGTTTGGGTCCCTAAAGAGGTACGTTGAGGGTATCCCCAATGTTATACATATGCATACCCTTTCTGGCTGGTGGGGCGAGCTACTGCTAGTAACAGCGTCTCAGAGTCTTTGTTATGTTTATTTATACAACCTAGAATAATAAACGTTATGTATGTCGTTATATATGTTGTTTCACTCACAGAATACCAACGGTCATGTTGCCGGTGGTGACTCATACACTGTTGTAACTGACATCGTTAAAGTGAACAGACTGTTGAGATTTTCTTTTTGTCTTCGTTGGAGACAAAATGTCCCCGTTACCAGAGATAAGGGGTCCAGCTTTACGATGTGTTGTCTTATCCCCTTTAAGACAGCCTTTTATTTAGCAACCCGTCCTTCTTAAATGAGGGTTTTGTTTAAGTTTGCATTATTATATTGTTTATTTATTTTGAATGGTACAGAATAACGTCAAAATGTCGGTTTGGTGCAGTGACCATCTCATGTAAACAAGACCCCTGCAAAACATGGGGTGACGTCATTACATGAACGATAACAACCTTCTGGTTGAACAATGAAATGATGTAGCCCGTCCAACAACAACAAAATATATATATACTGTAACATAATACATTATGATGTTTATTAGATCTGAAAGGATTAGGTAATAAATATAAATATAAATAAATAAATCAGAAAAATAATTTAAAGCACAAATACCCCAAAAATCTGTGATTCTACGAGTGTAAAATGCATATCTTTGGATTTTGGACTGTTGGTTGGACAAAACATTTAAATAAGTCAACAGCCATTTTTCACTATTCTACAACTACTTGATCAATTGAGGAAGTTATTGGCACACACATCTATAATGAAATGACAGATAGCTTGGTAATAATACATATTATTTGAAGCCCCTGTCTTGGATCCCTTTGTGGGCATTTGTCTTGAAAGGAGTATTGAAGCATGTCTCAAATCCTTTGCTGAGTAATGTATCCCAGCCAGTTGTGATCATACTGTTGTTTTTCCTCTCCAGGTTTCCATCAAGCACAGCATACAGCGACCAACTACAGTAGAATGGCATCCATTCCAGCAGGCGGTTCTCTCGTGGCGACCGCTGACTACTACCGAAGTGAGGCTCTCTCCTTTTTATTCCCTTGTCACACCAGTGCACAGAGCCAAACCGACTTCTTGTCTCTTCACACAATACTATACTGGAGATGAGTCATCATTATATGGCTTGACATTTGTCTCAGGGTGAATCATTTGTTTAATACTTGTAGCATAAGTAACCTATTCCTTGTTTGTCATGAATCGTTAATCGAGTACTACTGAGTTTTAATGCTGTCCAGTCATTTCCTGCGTTTCACAAATATTAGATTTATAGGTAAAATAGACAGATATACAGGCCGATAACAGGACAAAAATTGATTTGAATCCCTCCGCCGCCCCTCTCATTTTAAGGGAACAGATGGATATTGCATCAAGGTTTTCTTGTGGGTCAAAGCACTAACTCTTCAGTGTGATCCATAAAATCTTTACTTGTTACTTTTGACCTTTTCAGTTTGGTTGACTATGACTTAATCAACCATTTGCTCAGCGCTCTTTCTGCTGATTCTCTCCTGCAGGGCGCATCGGTTCTACATCCAGTAGCAGCTCGTGTGGCAGTTCGGAGTACAGTGGAGAGGTCATCCCTCACCATCCAGGTATGTGTTTGTATCCATGAAACAGAAACAAAACATAGAAGATTCAAGTCTTTATGCCAAAGAGAACCTCAGATATTCACTGTGGAAAAGCCTCCATGGGAAGTTAAAACTCAGTATACAGAAATTGAGTCAGGAAATAACGAGAGACAACTTAGGTGTGCTCCGATAAAATTCGTCATTTAAATGTTTTTTTGAGAGAACTCTGTGTCTCTGTAACAGATACAGGCGTTTCTGTCTGTTAGAGCAACTAGTCAACGCCCTGTGTACATTTTGTGCAACAGTTTCAAAAGATGGTGATGTTACTCAATAATATCGCAGGCAGAGCTTCAGGTTCAGACACCTCGAGGATCGCTGTGGTTAGGTCATGACCTCTGTTTCCTCAGAGCTACTACGGTTGAGTCATCCTGGAATACGCACGGTCTGATCTCACTTTTTCTTATCCAGCAGAAACGTGCTTTTCAGTCCTGTATTTTCACTTTTCCTCCCAAGATTAAGGGATTTCTTTACTCCCATTCAGTTCTCTGGTTAGAATTCAGATGTCAGTATTAACAGAAAAATCAGCCCCTGGTACACCACTATATCCCATAGGTCCGGTTAAAATCTGCTGACTTCACCAGTAATCCTGGATCAGTGTTTCATTGCAGCTTGACTGTGAAAACCGCTGGGTCAGCTTTTTAATGGTGTCAGGGCGCTGAAATCTTTACACAGATACACTCCACAATGCTGCAAATGAATGTAGGTGAAAGGGGAAGTGTGTGTGTGTGTGTGTGTGTGTGTGTGTGTGTGTGTGTGTGTGTGTGTGTGTGTGTGTGTGTGTGTGTGTGTGTGTGTGTGTGTGTGTGTGTGTGTGTGTGTGTGTGTGTGTGTGTGTGTGTGACAGTAGAATGCACATGCCTTGCATTACTAAACAAAGAAACAAACAGGGAAAATATATGATGTTAGACTGTATAGTATTACATTGTAGTACTTAATTACAGGGTTTACATTGTTTGCTGGGTGTTATAACAAAGTAAGCAATTAGTCATTTAAAAAAAAAAAAGTAGTTTATTAAAATGTAGGAAACTAGTTCACATTGTAGGCTGTCAAGAGGCCCAGTGACTATATGTACACAATACATCCCTCTCTGTCCCCACTTTGACAATTGGCTTGACCTAGAAGTTAATCATGACACACAGCCGTTGTCCGGTACATTTCGCTGCCTGTGTGCAAATGGAGCTGTTATTTAAGTGGTGACACAGTGAGGCAGAGTCCTGAAGGGGGAAACCTGAGTCATGTCTCCCCTTTGGAGTGTAGCTGATGAAACACACACTCAACTCAAACACACACTCTCTACACACTCACATTGGGTCGCTGCAATGTTCAGTCTGCCGTCATCCACTCTGTCCCGGGGTGTTAAAATGTCAAATAAATACACAAAATGACACAAACTCCACAGTGAGGAAGTTGAATTAAATGGACAGCAGGCGCTGTGTTTCCTGTATGAACCCATGTCTTCATTATCTGCCTCCACAGGACTCCCCAAGCAGGACTCAGGACATTGGTGGTCCAGTTTCTTCTTTGGGAAGCAGCCGGGTATGACCCCACTGACTGAGGAGGCACAGCAGAAGTAAGTATAAGTCAGCTTTGTACATTTTGTTAAATAAAGCTGCCACTGATCCAACCTTGCTAGGGTCAGAGTTAGTGGCTCGATGTGTAGAGCGTTCTCTTTCTCCTACTATCCTCATGTCTGAGTGCTCTTGGGTAGATTTCCGGTTTGTCCGGTGTATGAGTTTTAACAGGTTACATTTTGTGCAAAACTGGTTGAACTGGCATTTGTCATTATGGCAGTAGCAGCCTATATCAGCAACCTGGGCAGACAGCGTCACAATGTGCTACATCTAACTCATTACATTAGTAATAAGCAATATGACAATATGTTTAACATAGTATGTTTGTTTTTGAACTCACTAAAAGAGCCATTAGTGTCAGACAGGTTCTGGAATTAAAAATGCTTTTCTAAGATGTGGGAACATTTGATAAAACCTCAAACCTCTCACTCCATCCACAATGTAGATTATTCAGTCAGTCCTGGTTTGGTTGTATGATACGGCCGAAGGCTATGACTTGTCCCTGTGTAAACTAATCACACTGGTCACACCCTTTCTATTATACAGTATCAAGAATAGCTTTTCACACTCTCTCTCTCTCTCTCTCTCTCTCTCAGGGCGGGGGTCCAAGGTGCAGTGACTAATGGTCAGATCACCTGCGTTGCCAAAGAGATGGTGATGCAACGCCAGGTGAGTGAGAGTAGTGACGCAGGGAGCCCCGCCTCCTCCTGATCCTGATCCTCACTCTGATCCACGTCGCTCCTCAGATGGGGAGGGGGGGGGGGGGGGGGGGGGGGGGGGGTGAACCAATGACCAACGCTAGGTGACGGGAGGATGTCCCGTTTACCTTATTAGTTTTTATTTTATTTTATTTGTTGTAGTTATAGGGCTGCCTTACTTGTTTTTGTTTCTGTAACCGTGTGTGTGTTTTTTTTATTGACAACTAAGAAAAAGAAGAATTTAAAATAAATACAAAAAACAAGAATATGATGCAACTGATAAACTCCCTTTGTCTTTGTTTTTTAACATTTGTACTGTATTTGTAATACTGTGTTGCATAAACACTCTGTGGTGTGGTGCATACACATCAACATGCCTTTGTTAAACATTTTTCCCTTTTGTCACCCTGTGATTGCAAATGCAATAAAGTAGACTCTTGCAGCCTAATGTTCTGTGTCGGGTTCACGTCTTTGCTCTTCTCACGCACAATATTTAGAGCAGAAATGTGCCTTCAACATACAACAACTTAAAAATAAGTTGTTTTAAAAAAAAAAAAATGATACAATAGAAAAATAGTTTGAACACTTTCTCTGAAGTTTAAAGAACATGATTTTAACTCTTTTTATATCCTTTATTACAACAAGTGACATGTCCATAGCGGTTGGTTGAAATAGCCCTATAAGGACCAGGAGGTGAAGGAGTCGGTGTTTGCCAGCAGCGGTTCATTTGTTTTGTACAGGGCTTTTCCAGGAACAGAGTAAACACCAAGAGAGCAGCACTTCACGTCCTCCAACTGCTGCTGCTGTTGCTGCCGGTGAACCCAGAGTCTGGAGTTGTGTATCTGTTTGCTCATTGGCTCCCATCTGGAAACTGAGTACAGTTGTCTCTCAGGATTAAAAAAACAAAACATTCCTGCACAAATAGGGCTAAACTCCTCCCACCAGATTGTTTCAACATCAGTTTTTTGCATCTGAAGTTTCAATCAAATTTGAAATGGCAACATTCTTTGGATGCGTCTTTGATTTCAAACATTTCTCACACTTTAGGAGTTTGCCTTGACACTAAATGTACTTTCAAACTAATTGTATATCTAGAGAGAGTAAAGAAACATTAACTTTAGAACCCAACATATATGGGAGATCCGTGAAAATGCCAATCATCCAGTGGTGGAAGAAGTAGAGGTAGCGATACAACTCTGTAGAAATAGGTACAGTTACAAGTTAAAGTTTTACATTCAAAACTTCCCTTAAGTTAAAGCAGAATGTACTCAAAGTATTCAAGTATTTATTGGGCAGAATAGTCCCCTTTTAGTGAGTTACATTATTAAATATCATATAGTCGGAATATTTTTACTAATGCTTTAACACAAGCAGTTTTTCAATGGTACAGCTGGTGGAGTTGGATCTAATTTTAACTACTCCATATGCTGTTGGATTGTTTAGTCTGTAACAAAGTATAATATCTTGTAAATATATTTCATGTTTTGTTAGTACAATCATAATCTGTAAAGTAACTAAAACTGTAGATAAATATAGCTGAGTGAAAAGTACAATATTACACTCTGAGATATAATGGAGTAGAACTATAGAGTAGCACAACAATATAATACTTCAGTAAAATACAAGTACCTCAAAATTGTACTTAAGAAGCGGACAGTACTTGAGTAAATGTACCCCAGCGGCCATATACAGTATATGTATATTACGAACATTATGAATCGATCCTACTATGAGCGACTGCATGTCCCGCCCTCCTCTGCCTCTGATTGGCGCAACCTGATATTCTTACTCTAATACTAACCAATCTCCTTCCTCTTGACTAAACCGAACCAATCCAACCAATGAGGACAACGAGTACTAGCCAATCAGGAGGCACCTTTAACAAGGCGGGGTATTTAAACGCGTCAAATCTACGTCTTCTGTGTTTGCCTGTTGCACACCTGCTGCCGATGCTAATTAAGGTCAGCTCACAGTTACAGTTGTAAACACCCTTTTTTATGACAACTACCGCTCATGTAGTATCATAAACAAATAATAGAATAATTTAGTGTCTGCTACTGACGTTTAGCTAACGAGCTAACACCTATAGACTGTAAAGCCGGAAGTGGGAGTTTTCAGTCCTGCCGTTTGAGACCACCATGAATAATCTCCCCAGGTGTGATTCACTTTACAAAGGTAGGAGCTGCTGCAGCACATGTTGGTGTTTTTGTGTGAGTGGATGTCTTGGTTCAGTTTTTTGTTTATCTGCTTGGCTACTCTCAATAAGCTTTGACGTTCATGTCTTTTGGTTGTGGTTGGTGTTTTGGTATCTGCAGGCTGAAATGCTGCTACTTCTTATCTATTTATCGACCTATCTGTGGGAGGCATATTTGCATTGTCACTCATTTATTAAGGGCCTAAGCACGAAAGTGCCAGGGGCCCATTGGTACATTTGACTCTGCTGCTAAACGCCATACATGACTCACTTTGAAAACATTGACACATATCATCATCTTTAACATACGCCTTTATTTTGAAATTCCCATGGCAAGTTTGTATTACCATTTCCGTCCAAGCACACCTGTTTCCTACAGAGTAATATAATTGTGAAATCACACATTATTGTGTTTATATTTAAATGTAACCGATTGTGTTAAATATGATATTGTCTCATATTGATCGCAGGACCCTGAATTGATCGATTAAAAATGGTATTGTGGCAGACTTTGTGATATCAGCATATATTGTATTGTCCAAACAATGGATATAATATTGTATCGTGATGAAACTTGTGACAGCTAGTGTTTCATATTTCATAATACTATATTGATACATTTTTATGACCCAGATATTCTGGCTGCATTACTGTAAAACAAGTAATGTATTTATTGCCAATTCCACATTCAGTTTTTTAAAAGTATAGCCTTTCTGTTTATGTGTTTACTTGGGTGTTGAACTGCTGCTTACAACTGCCTTTACAATGGCAATAGTCATTATATTCACAGGTGTAAATAAAGCAGAATTTAATTTAATTTATATACCCGTCTAAACAATAAACTCCTCACTGCATCCCTTTTATAATCATAGGCTGAGTTAACTGCAATAAAACAGTGTTATGGTCAACAGGTTTCTGATTAAATGTGTATTAAAATACGAGCAGTGGTCATCACATGCACACAGTAAGGGTGATAACGATGCAGAAAGAAAACCCCGACTAACTTGAGCCTATTTTGTTTCCCAAAATTACAAATCCACAAACCCGCTTTATCTTCTGACTTATACAAGTTATCCTGACATGCAGAAAAAAATTCCCTGCTGACTGTAGTGCAGCAAAAAAACCTGACGTATGGATTTTCCAATTTGACTGTGAAATGGGTTCGTGTAAACACCGCTGTCCTCTGTTCCCCCCTCCGGCCTCTGTTTGTCTGTATGAAACAGAGGAAAGACAAACAATACTGCAAAGTGGCACCTCTGCATGACAGTGTTGAAAGGTTGAGGGTTTGTTCTGCGGCTCGTTTGAAGAGCTGCAGTTTTTCCGCATCACTGGGTGCTCGGAGGGTCAACGAAAAGTGGGAGAGAAGGAGGCGATTTCATCTCTTCTTCGCCTGGATCTTCTTCACCTGTTGTCAGACTCCCCTCCCTGTTTCTCTGTTCCACAACATCTGTTCTTCCTTTGACTCCCTGGTTGTAGTGCTGGGCGATGGTTGAAAACTGTATCATGATAGTATTAAGAATATCAATTAATAAGGAAGTTATGTTTTAAGTTTGGTTTGTTTGTTTTGTTTGTCTGTTTGTCAGGATTAGGGAAAAAACCTACTGGCCAGGTCATGAAGCTTATTGTAAGGGTGTAGCATGGGCCAAGGAAAAACTCACAACATTTTGGAGCGGATCAGACTCACAGACTCACGCATTCTTTTTCATTAGCCAAACGGCTTTTAGTGGAGGTTTGTGCCCTCAGAGGGTCTCTTTAGACAGCCTAGTTTATTGATTAGTCTGTAAAATGTCAAAAAGTGAAAAGTTCAGTCAGACCAAGGTGATGTAATTGTGTGTTGTTTCCAACCAACAGTGCAAAACCAAACAGAAAACAGAAAAGCAGCACATCCTGAAAGTTCATAAATGATAATGATGTGTATCCAGTTTTCTCAGTTTCCTGAATACAGGACTCGAGAATGTTGAGAATTTGGTGGTTCAAGTCTGATGTGGATTTGATATTCAGGGACATTTTAGTTGTTTAAGGAACAAATTCTGATCCTACAGTGGCTATAATCAATATGTTTCATATTAATCACATTACTACTTCTATGTGAAAAGGTTTTCTACACCTGACTCTGCAGCGACTTAAATATGTTTGTTTTAACGCTTGGATTCTTCAACAGTTTGAGCCTCTTGTTTTTCGACATTCTGCTGTTTACTAATTTGTATTTGCAAGACCTTGGAAGGCAAACCAGCATAATAATCCTACAGAGATTAATAAGGAAGATAATCGATCCGTGATCCGTACAGAATGTGAATCACAGATTAATTACACAGTTTACCTTCGGGATCTATAAAAGTTATATTTGCTCCTTTTTGTCTTTTGTGCTGATCTGATTTTTGATCCGATCCGTGACTCTGATCCGTGACTCTGATCCATGACTCTGATCCGTGACTCTGATCCGTGATACGACCTGAACCGTGATTTTCAATAGCACACTACATTGCCGTCCCAATGTTCAAATTTCAAATAATAAGTACCAGCCTTGATAAATGATTATCAAAAGAGTTGCCAGTTAAGTTTCTGTCGATCAACTATTGATTTAGTTGACTAATCATTGCAGCTCTAAATTTATTCCCTGTCACTGTCATCAGTGTCAACAGCTGCTGAGCAGCTGGCTTCGTTCTTCCATATTAAAAAAAACAACACCACTTAAAGCCAAATTTAAATACACGTCTGTGAATTATGGCAGGGAATCATAATATATATTTCATTATCTTCAGTTCATTTATGTAATGACCCGCTGCAAACAATCTTACAAAACACAAACTGTGAATTTTCACAGTACTCGTCCACTGAAATGATCCTTTGTGAGGCTCAGTTTTAGGACTAGTTTCCTCATTACATTTACATTGTGCACCATTTGAACCACTTTGCTTCATTATAGAGCTGCAAGTAAGTTGTCTTTGCCCAAATCCAACTTTGTGACAATACAAACTTTTGACTCCACTTGAGCCCTCCAATTTCCACTTCATTTCCACTTCATCCTTTGATAGTAAATGTTGAATTTAAGTGCCTTTTTACTTGGAAATCGTCTCCTTGTCTGAGCTTGTCTGTTCGACTCAGGCTGTCAAATCCTGAGCAGCCAAGAGGCCTCAGAAATGGGGACGTTAAGGGGACCTGCTTTTTAAAACTTCCTTTCAGTCTATGAACAATGAGGTGCGCTTGTTTCCTTCTACTTGACTCCCCGGTCAGCAGGACTGGTTGGTTTGGAGTTGGAGAAGTGAAGAGAAGAAGAGCCGAGGACAATGTTGACCCATAATCCATTGGTGCCGATGCCACCTGGGAATCCTGGGAAGAGAGAAACTAAAGAGTTGAATCGTAAAACAATTTAGAAATATATTTTTGTAAGGGAATCGACCTGTAAGATATATAATTAATGGGATTAAAAAACTATTATGTAGGAATCTACCGTTCTGTTTTATAGTAGTAAACGCTGCAGTTTTTACAGGTCACTGGGTGCACTGGTTGCAAACTGGGGAAGTATCAGATTCTCTTCTTCGGTCTCGTTCTCACATGCCTAACCCTCCTCTTTTTAAATATCTGTTCTGCTTTTGGGTCACTGATTATTTTTGAGACTGATACCGCTGACATCGATCACTGTAGTTTATTTTGAGTGAATCCCACATGCAAACGTCCTGCTGCTATAAATGAACCCCAGAGCAAGCAACCAAATAAGTATGGTCATCCCCGGCTGATAAATACACTCTTGATCTCTCGCATTTAATAAAAACTACAGTCCCCAGTTGTTTTAGGAATCTCTTTTTAGAGAGGAAAAGTTCTATTTGTGGTCCCTTTTTGATTGATTTATGTCTTCAGTAAAAGAGAGTGAGCTTGGCGCTGAGAGCTACAGACGCAGTAAGGAAGTCTGAACGTGATGAGAGAGACATACCTCCACTTGATTGAATTTACTGCATATCGACCTACTTACTGAGTGTACAGCCATGTCTTCGTACATATAGCAGGAGTGCTTGTATTTAGTCTATTTGCTTGTAGACCTACTTACTCATTTACACACCAGGGCCAGAAAAGTCCTTTAAAAGTTCAGGAGATGTCTTTTAAAGAGGTCAAACCCTCACTGGTAATCTAACTATAAAGCAAGGAATGTCTGTCTGTTTGTTGGTCGGATCTACTTCATACTTGGCGTGTTTATTGCTGAGGACCCAAAGATCTGCAGTGTCGAAGTGAAGACCAGATGGTAGTAGCGCTATAACAAGGAACTTTTGGCCTGTAACCTTTGAACCTTAAGTCTCAAAAACTAAATTCTTTTTTTTCTGGATTCTGGATTTTGTCCATTTGCAACGAGATCGATTTTTCGCCATCTTGAGTTGTGTCCAAATAATTTTTTTCACTACTCAATCATCCCCAAATTTGGTACAGAACATCTCTGGAACAAGACGAAAAAAGTAACTTTTTCAGATTTTTGACGTATCATACAGTTTTTTGTATTGTTGGTCCTCAAAGTTTGCTCAAATGCTGGCGGCAGGGCTTACATTACGAAAAAATTATTTTATCCTGAACTCTGCAAATCCCTGCAGTTAGAAGGCCTTCCTTCAAAAGAAGTGTACCACATGTACTGTGTCTGTGTGTAGAGTTTTACCTGGAGGCGATGCCATGTTGACCCACAGGGTGACCTGTCTCTGATTGTGTCTGATGGAGTCGTTCTGACAGCTGAACATTTCATCAACAGGCTTCATCTGCTCCGGGCCGGGGGGCAAGTCTGAGAGCGAGAGAGGCAGACGCATGTAGTCAGTACTGAGTCATATTATTATTCTACTCTACGCCGTTTACATACACCACACCTTGCTGATTTTGCTGCTTCTAATCACACCACTATGTCGTACTTAACATGTGTTTGTGTCTTTAATTGCACTTGTATATTTTCTATTTTTACTTATTTTAGTTTCAATTAATCTTATTTATTTATTTATTTACTTCCTCTATCTTCCTCTATCTTCTCTATCCTCTATCTATTATACATTTCATGGGCTGGAACGAGTGAATTTTGATTTTCTGCTCGGATCAAATTGGTTGTACAGTAGAAAATGTTCTAAGTATTCAACCAGATAACATCTCAGTTAAGACAAACAGGGTGTTATTTTTAGAGTTCAGCCAGCAGGGCCAAAGGTGAAAATGGGTTTAGAAGGCAAATAACCCATGCATATCCTTCAGTATACTGCTACCTTTACCCTGCATGAAGGAAACACACACCTCAGGCTTGAGGCTTTAAAAATACTGTTGTTTAATGTCTACTCTGTGTGCGTTCATGCGTGCGGGCCTACTTTTGTAGAAGTGGTTGCAGGCGAGCAGACAGGCTGGAGAGTTGACGCTGGTCATGGTGTGTCAGATGTGTGGAGTCACTCACCTACACAGAGAGAGAGAGAGAGAGAGAGAGAGAGAGAGAGAGAGAGAGAGAGAGAGAGAGAGAGAGAGAGAGAGAGAGAGAGAGAGAGAGAGAGAGAGAGAGAGAGAGAGAGAGAGAGAGAGAGAGAGAGAGAGAGAGAGAGAGAGAGAGAGAGAGAGAGAGAGAGAGAGAGAGAGAGAGAGAGAGAGAGAAACAAAGAAAAAAAATGACAGAAACAAAGAAAGAGAAAAGCTTTTTAATTTGCCGTCATTACAAACTACAGTTGTATCTTTTGAATGAGCCATACGTCATAATCCTGACATGCATTTCTGAGTCTTGTGTTGATAGACTGGATGGATGGATGGATATTAGTGTTGTAACGGACCAGTTGATCCGTACTTATCTCTCCTTCCCCACGGTCACATGCATGTGAACTGTTAAATTACACATTTGAACCGTGATATTGTGAAATAAAGTTTTACTACTGATTGCTATCGGCTGATATTCAGTAGAAATATGTGACCATGAGATCGGCAAGAATGCTTTCTAGTCGCAGATCCCTGATAATGCTACATTGTGAACAACAAATTAAATCCAGAGCAAACTGTTGAGGAGGTTCCATTGATTTACATTGTGTTGCATTCATTCTCTATTCAGTGAAAATGAGTAAATTATAACGTTATCACCATGTGTTCAAATGTTATCTTGTTTTTGGCAATAAACTTGAATAAATACAGTCTGAAGGAGACGCTTTCACAGCAATACTAAATAGATAATAGAGAGGGAATTATGAACTTTAACTTACTAATACTAACTTAAGCAGCTTATAATTATAAAAATCCAATCTTTTACTTTCTAATAATTTGAATTATATGTTTGTATGCAGATAACATTAAGTTGACTGTAACAAAGTAAAAGGATAATGCTTTACTAATGCAGTGTGGAGGGAGCTACAGCTACATTTCATTGTGCCGTCCTGTATTGTATAATGACAACAAAGCTCTATCTTGTAGGCCACAGTGTGCTCAACAGTATCAGCACATAGTGTTGAATTGGGAAACAACCTGCGTGCCTACTGTGGTAGAAATAAAGTGTTGGTAGAAAACAGAAGATGCACTGTTGAGTCAGCGTGATCATAGAGAGAAGAGAGCGCCACCTACAGAAACTACAAACTGCACCATCAGAGAGTCTAAAATGATATCAGAGGGAGACGTGGAGGAAAGATAGAAGATGCATACTGAGCTGAGCTGAAAGTCCAAATAAGCAAACAAAAGACTCGGTTATTCCAATGAACCCAAGGACAGTTTGTTCATACTGTCACCCGATGCTGCTATTATTAGATAATGAGTGAGTGTGTGTGTGTGACCATCACTTTTCAGTTTTTTGTGCTGATCTTATCACAAGGGAACAACGAGTGGCGACAAAATGAAGAACATGAGTCTCCCTGTTGAATCCCCCAGTTTTAATTCCACATACTCTAGTTGATATCTCGTTTCAATGTTGATGTTGAAATATGTTCTCGTGAGCTGAAGCAGCCCTTTCAGTATGATTTACATAGATGTACGTCATTTTGTAGGCACATGTATCACATGTAGACATAAAAAAGTCTCTTGGGGCCGTAAACCCAACAGGAAGTCACGTCAAGTGTATTTTTGACAATTTCCAGGCGCTGGACTTGAATGAACGCCTCCTAGAGGTGTAACCCTACCGACTTCTATCTAAAGACCTTTGTGATGAAAGGTTTTTCAGTAAAGTTATTGGTACTTGAAAGTTTTCATGAAACGTTCAAGTGACTTTAGTGAAGGGTCAATTACACTTGAGTTGAATGATGAAATTATGTCCATGCAACTGTGAACAACTGTCAAATGTGGATCACAAACTCTGTGGTCTGATCTTTTGGTCGAAGATGACAAAAAAAGTTGTGAAAGAAATCTGACCTGCTGAACTTAAACATACAGTGTTAGGATATACCAGTATACATTCCACAATCTAGGAAAAACCAGGACATCTCTCACGTGACTACCTTTATTTTTCTCTCTTGTGTAAGGGGAACCTAAACACAGCTTACATAAGGCGGGTCTGTCAGTAAGATGTAGGGGAAAGGTCTCGACCGCCCACTGCTGATTCAAAGTCCTATAGAGTCTGCCTCTCCTTTTCTACCCTCAAACCTGAAACCCCCCTCTCTTTCTCTCTGCATGTTTTTCTATCTATCGATCTTATCCATAGATAAAGAACATGAAAAAAGGCATCAGCTCAATAGGAAAGAAAGACAGAGGGAAGGAAAAAGGAAAGACAGAATTAAAACAAAGATAGGAGGAAAGATGTATTTAAAAAGGAAATGAGTAAATAATAAGACAAGATGACAAAATGAATGAAGGAAGAAGGACGTAAAGGAAGAAAGACAAGACCTAGGAAAGAAATAAAGAGGGAAGGGGTAATGAAGGAATGAATCAAGGAAAGGAAGAATGAAGGAGGGAAAGGATGAAAGAGGATGGGAAGAAATAAAGAAGGAAGGAGGGAAGCGAGTAAGGAAGGGAAGAGAAGAAAGACAAAAGGAAGCAAACAAGGAGATGAAAAGGGAAAGAATGAAGGAAGCATGACAAGGAAGAAAGACGATCTAGGAAAGAAACAAAGAGCGAAGAGAAGGAAGTAAGGAAGAGAAGACAAGGAGGGAAGGAAATAAATAAAGAAGGAAGGAAACAAGAAAAAGACGAAGGAAAGAATAAGGAAACAAGGAAAGAGATGACAGAGGAAAGGATGGAAAGAGATGGAATTAAAGAAAGGATGAAATAAAAGAAGTAAACATGCACAGACCTACCTGAAATCTGCTCTTCACCCTCAGCTAACCGGCTACGACACACAATCCTTAAAGTTTCAGATATATATCCTGCAGAAAATTAACCCAACATCTGCAGGTTCCCCTCTGAGGGGAACGACCATTTCATGTGTAGGAGTGGCTTGTGTTTCTGCCAAAGAGTCAAGTGGCATCCAAGTCAAAAGGTCAGCAGCTGTTTACCTCACAAACACACAGCTTCTTCTTTTAGCTCCAGTGTGACCTACATTTGAGCTGGATGTCATAGACCAAAGGTCACACTGATGGAAGTGGAGGGTCCCCTTCCATCGGCGGGACAGTGCAGACTTTTTTATTATCCCAGGATCATCAGTACCACCTCCTACAACAGCTTCCAAGTCACGATGTGAAACCTGTAGACACACTACGTCATAAAAAAAATAGTTTCTTCATTATAGTTTTTAAATGCTAGCTCACGGCAGTAAAGGAGTTCTTTAATCTCGAGAACCCCGTTTTTATAATAGCCTGCCATGATGTAATCCTGTGTTGTTACTCGTTATACAACTCAAGAACAAGAAGGGCCATGATTTGTACTTCATACTTCTTCCATCATTGCTCTTTTCCAACAAATCCAAATGCATAACTATTTGCTTTTAATGGTCATTTCCCTGACGTGTCACTGACTGAAGTATTGATAATATCAGTTGTTGTGCTAAAGTCATATCGTTATTTTTCTGCAGGGAACAAACAAAACAGTGATTGGAAAGCTGCCTAGGATTGAACTAACATCTCACAACACTTGCTTCTGGTCTTGGCTGTTGAACAAAAGCTCGTTCTGCCTATCAGCAGAGCTCAACCTCACTCTCTAATCCACTCTCACTTCTTCTCAGTCTGACCGGTGTGAAGAAAGCTGCATGATTCACACAGAACAATTCATCTTAAATATAATCTGATTAGAATATTTTGATGAGATTTCTTCTTTCAGTGAGAAATGGCAGGTGGGGTCTGGTTGTGAACACAAGACCACTATAGTAAACTTAACAACAGCAGCATGACCTGCAGCTGTGAATGGTTGTTTCACTCCTTTGTTATACAAGAGCAGACTTTGCTCTGCACCCTGTGATACAACAAGTCTCTATTAATCCTGACTATGAGATGAATACCAAGGTGATATGCCTTTGTCAGCAGACGGTTGAGCAATAAGGTCTTAGATATGAGAGAGTTTACAAAAACAACCTCTAATCCCCTGACCTCAGTGCACGTTACCTACTACTGGATTACATCAAACAGTATCTCTGCACACATAATCATCAAGGCTTTACATGCTCCCCTGTGCAGCCGCTCCTCTGCAGAGTTAACATGGCAAGTAAGTATACTTGACCTACTTGTTGCACTTTCTTGTTACTTCTTACTAATGTTGGTCACTGGCATATATCTCATATATCTCATATATCTTGAGATCCTGTTTTGTTATAGTCTCAATAAGTAAAATGAAAATGTAAAAACTCTTTTGAGGTAGAAAAAGAATAAGCATATTTTTCTTCTCTTCTGAATTTGTAGCATCTTTTAATTTTGGGGGGATTGAATCACTTATAGATGTTATTTGAGATTTTGAAAATATATAATTATATATTCTAAAATGTTGAATTGAATTAAAGTTATTCTTAAAGATATTGATATTCGTTGGTAAAATGTGTGAGAGACGAGTTTGGAAATAAACATAAAACTTTAAACACTAAACTCATTTTAGTGGTGGATGATTCAGACTTTTTTCCACAAAGATTTATAGTTTTTAGTTGTTTCCCCTCAGCGGTGCTAAAGTGTGCGTAGGTATCTAGCACGTCTGCTTACGAGTGACACAAGTAAATCATTTATATCGCGCCTCTCTAGTCTTCGGAACGCTCGTGGTGTTTTACACTACTTTTTTAAAACAATTATCCATTCATACACACATTCATACACTGATGGCTGCCATACAAGGTGCCACCTGCTCATCCGATTCTAAACTAATCATTCACACGCTCACACATAGATGGCACAGCCTTCAAGAGCAATTTCAGGTTCAGTCGCTCGCCCAAGGACACTTTGATATGCAGACTGGCTGATCATCTGATTAGTGGACGAAAATGAATCAATATTTTGGGCAACAGAACAATGGAGCTCTGGCTCACAGGAGGAATATATATCAGGCATCAAATATTTAATTTTGAAAGTTGTAGCCTTCAGTCCCAACCGACGCTGACTCAAGTGACATCATTTGAGGACATTTAGGACTTTGAACACTTCACAGCTCACTCTGGAGACACTTGAGGTTTTATACTAGCCTTTTTCATATATGCAGTACTCCCCAACACCTATAAACAGACTTTGATGTGTAAATTCTGAGTTGCCCTTTGATAGCAACCGTGTCTACCACACGGGCCAAGATTTTGAGATTAACATTGTTTATGTATTCATAGTCTGATCCTCTGACGGCTTGTGTTTCATGCCCTGTTGGGACAATCAAATATTCTGAGAGAAAACTATCTACATGGCTGATATGAATGCGGCCTAACATTTATGAAAATAAAACACAGGCTGTAGAAAATTCAAAACATATGTCTCAGTTTCAGACACGGTCTTGGGTGAAGTATAAAAACGTAACTGGAGCTGGTTGAGAGCAGAGCTGCACTCGGGCCAAGAGTTTTTAGTTTGAACAAGTCACGAGCCATGATAAGCCAAGTGTTATAATTCATTACATAAATTAAACCTGTCACATTTTATGACTTCTGCGCCACCAGAAGTCTAGTACTTTAAATCTGGTCCAAGCTATGACTAACACTGCTTTTAAGATCATTTGTAATTTCATATTTTTGTGCAAGCAATACTTAAAAAATATGCTAATCTTCATATTTAGTGAAGTAAAATAGATCATGTTAGTTTTCAGGAAAGGAAATACAAACTAAAACTACAAAATTTCCCTTCACTTCCTGTGCTTTTCACAATAAATACTATCCTTGGCACCCTTCATTTTCTTCGCAGTCTGTAATTTGTAGTTAAACTTTGCAACAAGGAAGCACTTTTACTTCTCAGCAACACAGTTGTAGTGTTTACTTCAAACAGGATGTTCATGTGCGACTAAAATGTCAAACGTCAAGAGGACATTTCATATCGCCTACAGTGTTTTAAAGCTGACCCTAGAAAAAAAGCCAGAAAAGTTTTAAAGTCTCACCTTTGGTCGATATTTGGTTATAATCAGGCTTTTTATATCCAATCTCAGATCAGTAAAGATGCAGAAAAAAGACCAGATGAATCCAGAAAGATATTGTGATCAAAAGTATAAAGCAGCAAGAAGTACATCCCTGAAGCTTAAGTTACTGAAGAGGCAGACCGCTCTCTTTCCTCCCTCCTTCTCTCCCCATGAATCTCTTCCTGTTACTCTTGTCCCAAATTCAGCATCTGTCGTTTTCGACAATGATACACTCCACTACGCACTATGTCTGTTGGGTCAGTTATTATCGGGCTGTTAATGTGTAGTCTGAACCCGGCATAAGTAACTCCACTCGTCTTCATGAGCAAATTACCATCAGAAAGTTGTTTTTAAATGTATTGCTCGAATAGTTTTAACTGGATGAAACTTACAAATAATTTGCTTTTGCTTTTGGGTTTTGCTTTTAAGTACAACAGTGTATTAGGGCCATTGTAGGTGAAAAAACTCACAAATTTAAATCCATACAGTTTACAATCATATATCCTTCTGCTAACTTCGTTAGCGCGCCACACTGAGTGGATCAGCGCGTGTCTACCCTTCGCTGAGAGGCGTGGGTAACCCGCTGAACCCCACTCGTGATATTAGTCCATTTTCTTTTTAAATTATTACTTTAACAGCTCAGGGATGATCGAGCAACCTGTTTGTGCACTTTTTGAAGATGTTTTGCACTGTGAATTTGCACTGTCAGTTCTGTTTTTGAATAAAGGGTTGGAAATTAATGCTTTTTTAAAAAAAATGTTATCCGATTCATCGATTAATCGAAAAAATAATCGACAGATTCATCGAATATTAAAATAATCGTTAGTTGCAGCCCTACACAAAATACATTTGTTTTGAGAGAAACTGTTGAAATACTGCTGGTGGATGAGCTGTGAAGAAGATCTTTATATAATGAGTGCGAGTGTGCTGCCCCTCTCTGGCCAAAGCCGAACATTGCACCTCATAGTATTGACTTTATCGACAAGTAAGAAATGTATTAAAGTAAAATGAGTTTGTTCAAAGCTTCTGGCTGCTGGTGTATTTCTCTCTAAATGTTTTGAGGTTGTCGTGACTCAACATTATTAGTTGGAGCTGTTTATCACATTTGCTTTACTTTGATTTCACTCGGCACAAATTCAATGGAGACACTTTAGTTTGCCTCTTTGTGTAGCTTTTGACCACGTGATCCTCATCAGCAGCGTGAAGTGATGAGAAGCACCATAGCAGCTACTAAATGGATCTTTAGGTGAGATTGTTTTGTCAAGTGTTGTTTAAAAGGTTTAGCATGAACTTTCACACACAAATTAACTATTTGCATATTAATTACTCACCCAGTGTTACCTTGAATTCCTGAAGAAAACTTAGTTTTCTCACACGCCTCCAGAGTGAACAGAGGATCAGAAACTGAGCGAAACTATATCAAAACTTCAGTTTCAAACTCTCACACAACTTTTTTTTTAGCAAAGATGCATGTGTTTGGGACCTCCTTAAATGAGACATGGAATATACTGCATGAGTTGTGTGAGTTTGTAAACTTATGTTTTGATATAGATTTGCTGTAGTTAAACGCGGCCCCCATTTACTTCAATTCATCAAGAATTGAAGGTAACAGAGGGAGTACCTGATATACAAATAGTCATTTTGAAGGTGAAGTATTCCTTCAAATGGTGAGAAGAGATGAAGGATACATTTAAAATTCACATTAATCTCAAACATTCAGTTGATACTAAATCTCAACACACATGGCTTCTCATGGTTCTATATTCTATTCTATATTTCTCACTATTCGATCGAAAAGATAAAATACATTAACAGCTGTTTTATTAACTGCTTAATCTTTGAAGTCATTCTTTCTTGTACTGATGCCAATCTCTGGTTCCAGACCTTTTGCTGCTTTTCAAGCGTTAAAAACCCAAATTACCATATTTAAACGCCTTTTTTTGTTCTACCAAGGGACCAAAACCCGAATAGAGTTTAGTTTATCACGGAAGACTAAACAAATCGGCAAATTCTGACATTGTACAAGCCAGAAGCAGAGAAATATTTACATTTTTGGTTTAATCTCTAGAAAATCATCAGATTATTCGACAATGAAAATAATCAATAGGCCTAGTGGACTGAATAAAGTACATCAGGCGTTGCATTTTTGCACATTGCAAACAATCAAAGTCTTTCTACGCAAGAGCCTGTAAAATCAGTTTAGTTTCCGTTTAAGCACGAGTCCTCAGTGAAAAACTGTCGTGATCCCGGCTCAGTGTCTGCCTCTCTGTGGTGCTGAGGTTGTGCTGCAGGTTGTGGAAGGTGGCGGTCAGTTCATCTCGTAGGAGCTGCTGTCCAGTTTCAACTTGAGGGACTTAAAGTCTGGCCTGTCGTCAGACTCGGCGCTCCAACAGTTCAGCATAATTTTGTAGAGAGAGTCTGGACAATTGGGCGGAGCTGGCATCCTGTACCCGTTGGTAACCTGCTGATATGCTTCCTGGTTGCTATATGCTGAGGGAGAGCAAGGGATGGAGTGCAGAAGTGGTGAAGAGAGGTTAAACATTTATTTTTACCTGTAGATACACATGGAGGCTTTCTCTGTGTACTCCTGTGCAAGCTTTCGTTGTGATGGAGGTGATCTTGAAGAATTAACTGAAGCCCTGTTTGCACGGGACTAATATTACCAGGGGACCTCATGTGATTTAGTAAGTTAACCCCCTACGTCTGTGTTTCGTGAGGCGCATTCTCATGGGATAAGCAAAGCCTTGTACCTGAATTGTAGGCCTACTGACATTAATCTCCAGCTATGAAGTCAAGGCTTTCCTTCACATCTGAAAAAAGATGACCACCCCAAATCACAGAGATGTGGTTTTGCACGGGACTAATATTGTCACATGACCTCTGTCTTTGCCGAAATATGGTAGGGTATTTGCTGTAGAATTTTCTTTTGAAAAAATTATAGAAATTGCTGATTTGCACGGGATTAAGATCACAGATGACCTCCGCAAATATTAGTAATGAATGCTAGTCCTGTTCAAACAGAGCTTAAAGGAGACATAATATGCTCATTCAGGTCCATGCTTGTAGTGTGGGTTTATATTAGAACATGTTCACATGAATATACCTGTATACAACCTACAATGCTCTCTATTTAGCACCGGCCTCTTTAAGCCCCCCTCCCGATAAAGCCAAGTTTGCTCTGATTGGTCAGCGTTGGGTGTCTCAACTACATGGAGTTAAGCGTCACTTCCAACAGTGACCATATAGTTGTGAAATCACCCTTTATAGGGAAATTGGTTATTTATTTCATCATCTTCTGAAAACTCAATAAATATATTCAATCACTTTGGATGAGCAGATAAAATTGGAAATAAGAATTGAACACTATCTGTAGGACTTCGGCTTGATATTTTATTTTTGTTATAACCATATATAATTGATTGAAACTGCTATAAATTATATTTTTTTAAAACCTCTTATCCAAAAACCATTTAATTCCACCAACCTGGGTAAGGAGCGCCTCCATAGGACAAAATCTCATAGAGCAAGACACCAAAAGACCAGACGTCTGACTTGTTGGAGAACTTCCCGTGGCTGATGGCCTCGGGAGCGCTCCACTTGTAGGGAATCTTTTTATCGTCTGTGATGTAGAACGGCTCCTGGATGACAAATCTTTGTCTTAAAGCCCCGCAGCAGCCTTGAGTTGACTTCAAAAAGACATTTCACTTCCTTCCTACCTTGATCACTCTGGCCAGTCCAAAGTCAGCCACCTTACAGATACAGTGCTCCCCCACCAGGACATTTCGAGCCGCCAAATCTCTGTGGATGCTGTTCTTCTCCTCCAGGTATGACATCCCATCAGCCACCTGGGCACCCATGTCAATGAGTGATGCAATGTCTTGATTGTGCCCCTCTGGACCTACAAAACGACAGAAATAGATTCGCACTGAGAATTAGACCAAAGTGCATTTATTGTCACTTTTAATTCTAAGTTCTAAGTTTAACGTTCAAGTGCATTTTTGCCCTTTTCTGCGTCTGATTGTATTTATTCATGTGGCAAAGTATGAATGCGCTTGAGGCCAATGTGCTGGTTATGAGTGCCTCTAACATCCAAACCTCCTCAAGGGAGTTAAGAGAGAGGAAAGGGAAAACTTAAGCCCAGGATTTAGGAAAGGAAGGAGAGGAGGTTTTCTACCTCTGAGGAAACTCAGCAGGCTGCCTTTCTCCATCAGCTCGGTGATGATGTAGTAAGGGGCTGAGGCCATGCAGATAGCAAACAGAGAGATGAGGTGACGATGGCGTAGACTCTTCAGGATCTGAACTTCCCTCTGAAATTCACGGTGGTTCATCTCCGAGTCTGGGAAGAGAAAGAGACAGACGGAGAGAAAATTGGGGGAGAAAACAAAAACGGATGAAAAAGAGGAACAGAGGAGGGGGAAAAAAGCAAGACACGAGAGATGAAAACCAAGGAAGCCACATTGAAATCATGTCCATTTGACAAATAGGACATACTTATAACAAAACTGGGGCGTTTCCTCAGAAGAAGGGCACCATGAGGGCAACAGATGTCACATTTATTACAGGTAGGAGATACCTTGGGGTATATCAGGGCTTGTGTATTAGCAAGAATCTGGGTTACGATTCAATATATTGCAATACTGTAAGCAAGGTAATATATTATCTAATTTTAAGAAAACTCAAAGTACAACAGTGCCATATGCACTAAGTAGAAAAAAAGTAACTTTTTTTAAGTCACAAGGAGAGTGGGATCCTCATTTCCATATGTCACAGTCCCTGTAACATCCAACAACATAAAACTAGTTTTTGTGCAATTTGAGCCACTGTCTGCCACAAATCTTTGCATGCAAACTGTTGATTAAAAGTCGATAGTGATTTTGAGAATCTATCAGAAAACATAATCGAGATACTCAATTTTATCGATATTTTATTACACCCCTAATATCTTGTGTAATCTTAATTTTGTATAATGAAGTCTCTGGATTACCTTGAATTGGATTAATACATGTCTAACCTGTATTATTATTATGTTTGATTGATAGTTAATTCATAAAGCAGTATCTCAACCGAGTTCATCTTCCATGCATTAACATATTTGTTTCAATGACCTAATGACTCATCATCCACAACAAACTGCCCTGAGTTTCAGTCTACAGATACATTGTGAACAGTGATGCCTGGAAATATCAGCTCTTTACTTCCTGTTTTATACAATATTGCTTTACAATGAGTCATCAGAGATACTTGACAGACTGCACTTTGCTTCATGCTTCTACAATAGCTCACCTGACCATTCCCATTTTACTTTTTGAAGTCGTTTGTTACACACAATTCATTATTGTGTGATTATTTCAACAATAGACAGAGATTAACATGATGAATGTCTACTAAACCAGGAAATAAATATACTGATTGTTGCACAACACGGCATACGTTTTTGATGAATAGTATAACTGTGTGTCACTTCCACACATAACAACGCTGCTTGAATAGCCAACTATGTGTCAGCAAAGAGAAGTATCATGGGGATTACCATGAATGATCTCTCGTTATTCTTGTTCTGTCTCTCATCAGTTTTACTGAAATGTATTACTCCAATGTTATCGAAAATGCACGTTTGTATTCTTAGACAACACAGGGAGGAAAACAGGCGCTCTTTACCAGCAGTAGTGGAAAGTAAATAAGTTAATTCACTTAAGTACAATTTTGAGGTACTTGAGTATTTCAATTTCATGCTACTTCATACCTTTCAGGGGGAAATATTTTTCTTTTTACTTTACTACATTTATGTGACAGGTATAGTTACTTTTCAGAGGAAGATTTTTAAACATGATAAACTCGTACAACACATCGTTAAAGATTACACAAGATAACCAAAATCAATGTCTATTCCAGGCCTCTTGTCACGTTTCAGACGTGTATGAATGGAGAGAAAGTCGATAAAATGTAAACCAAATTAGTTTTTGTTTCTTAAAAACCTCACAGCCTTTCAGATTTATCTCGTGAGCTTTCAGAGGTACCCGACCCCAAACTGGAGACCACTGGTTCCCCAATATCGTACTATAAATAATATATAGCAGTACAAACCTTCAGCCGCCGCAACAGTAAAATCTTGCCTACACATAGATGCATCAGTATTAATAATCTATTAATCATTTTAATGCTTTTACTTTTGATTTATCGCATACATTTAGCTGATAATACTTATGTACTTTTAGGTACAATTGTAAATGCAGCACTTTTATTATATTGTTCTATTTGTACTTTTGTATTACTTTGGTAAATAATCAGAATACTTATTCCACCACTGCTTAATAGTTTATAGACAAAACCATCCACCACCTCATTGGAACCCATTGCTCCGACTAGATCACAAGATGAAAACAGCAAATTACTCTAAATACTGTATGTTTTTATATAACACTTCACGCCCATCTCCTCTGTTTTTAGTGGAGCTTTTGCCAAACAACTCCTCATGATCCAAAAATCCATCTACTAAATAAAGCTTCATTAGATCAACAAAGATGATGAAATACCACTTTTGATGATCTTGATGGCGACATTAATGTGGTTTTTCCAGCGTCCCCGGTAGACTTCAGCAAAGTATCCAGTGCCCAGCTTCTCCTCCAGGGTGAACTCATCTTTCGGGAGCTCCCACTCATCCACTGTGGAGTGATTCAAATCTGGGGTGGCGGGCTTTTTCTGAAGGAGGAAACACACATGGACATACTTGTATCTAATAAAGGGACACAGATACAGATACATTATCATCCATACATATGGGCTTCGGTTATTAAACTAGTATCTTATGAACAATCTTTGATTTTTTTTTTTCCATCACTGCAAAATTTGGAAATGTGATATTTGTAAAATATATCTGTACGGTTTGATGAACTTAAGTATTTGACAATTATTTTCTTGATGAATTGTTTAGTCTGTAATAGTGGGAAATGCCCGAGACAAGTCGCTAGTGTCTGTGTGACGTAAATGATGTCATCAGAGGGTGTACGTGTAGGCTTTGTGTGGACATACATGTACGCCAATCTGTTGTGACCGTGTCTTTAGTAGGAGTCATCAAATGTCTCATTTTGTCTAACCAACAGTCCAAAACTCATGATATTTAGTTAATCTATCCCATAAAACAAAACATGAGCAATTTAGACATTCAGAAGCTGAAACTGGGGAATATTTAGGCATTTTACTTGAAAAACGACCTAAATGGTCGATTATCAATATAGTTGCGGATCATTTTTCTGTTGATCGACTAATGGATCCTGCTCTAGTTGAAAAAGTCTTGTTATAACGGGGCACCGCCCTGGCTTTAATTCTTTTATTCAGCCTGACATTATGTTCATGTTCCCTCATTTTGTTGTCTTTAGTTTTGCCCAAACCAGTTAGTAACGAGTGACTCATCTGTCCCAGCGACATAACTTTAAGTCCACTCAGAAGCTGTTGTAGTGGCTGATAGGAACATTAACTTCGTTTTTCTCCTAGCTTTAAAGGAAATTGGAAAAAATTACCAATTTCTTTTAAATACTGATGTAGATGTTTTGACAGGCATCTGGGACTTAGTGTCACATTTTTCTTTCCAGCATTGTAGTTTCAATCCATTTTGCTTTTTGCAAACTTCAACATTTTTGTTGCATGATTTTTTTTCTGTGAATTTTACGTTCAGGCTTAGTTGCAGGAAAACAATTTAAAACATCTACAAACACATCGATGTGCAACGCTCTAACAACATCTGTATTTTGAGTGAATTCTTTGTCCACAGGATTTGTTTTCACATGACAAGAAATAAGGTTGATAAACAAACAAGCAAAGAGATGGAAACAAAACCAACAGAGGCTGTCCTACCCTCTTGCACGGGTTTCCCAGTGTGATGGTGTTCTTCAGGCTGTTGGCGCAGTAGAACTCCACCAAGTCCATCAGAGAGCTAAATTGGTGGTTGTACGCCACGTAAAAAGAACCGTTGTCTGTTTTGAGGACCTTGAAATGCTTCACCTGAGTGCTTGACCTCACTGCGGAGAGATTCACACACACAAACAAAGTCAAAATCAAGACCGTAATAGCATTTTTGAGGTCTCTTAATATCTGTTACCAAAGCATTGTAGTTCGAGCTTCTAAAAAAACAGCCCCAATAGATTTTCAAAGTAAAATACCAAGAGAAAATAAGTTCATTGACATGATTACACTTTGATTTTTCTACGGATGAAACAAATGAGATATAACGTGGTAATGAGTGAGCTTTAGATATGCCGGTTTGAAATTGACCAGACTAGCTGTTTCCCTGTTTTCAGTCTTTGTCTGTAACAAAGCTACCTTCTGCTTTGAGAGTGGGGAAGCAATTCTCTAATCCTGACTTCCTATCATGACTTGTGTGCATGTGAACGGCTTCCGTTCCTTCCTTCTAACAAACTACAACCCCATAACGACGACTGTTTCCCCTTTATATCACTCAATACTTCCCACACATTCTCATAACAAACACACCCTGCAATGTTATTTTTAACTGAAGTGTAACTCCCCCCCCCTCACTCTATTTCAAACCACTGCCACCACACAGCTCTCGTTCTCTTTTTGGGCTTCCTCCATCACCCCTCTCCTTCTTATCTTACCCGAAAGAACGTGTCCAACGTCGTCTTTCTCACTTTGTCGGATGAGGAAAGCTCCGTCGGCATTTTCTGATCCCAGCAGGTGGCCCTGGGCCTCAAAGCGGTTCATTTTCCCAAAATACCACCTAGATCAAGACAGAAAGCCAAAAATGAAAGTAATTATTAGGAAACCCTTTGAAAATCAGCCTGTCTACGAGAACTGGCAACAGTTTTTGTTGACAAAACAGTATCTGATATGACAACAACATATCCCCCGGGGATCTGGTTTTCATTTTTCAAGGTATACCTTTACTGGTCAGAGTATCTAAACATGTCAAAGTCTTTATAGAAGCAGGTGCAACAACAGTACGCAGTACAGTACACAAAACAAAGAAAGCATTTGCTGCCAACGCTGAGCTTTCTGCCTGGTGTTACAGATCTTATCATCTGTAAAATGGTCTTAAAATGTCAATAATATTGTTCATCGCATTAATTTCTGGGACAATACATCATCCAACCAAAGGAGTTATTGTGACAGTAATAAAATAATAATATAGTTCAAGTAACTCAGTATCTATATTTAATTTCAGCCTTCCAGCAGGTGTTAACATGCGGGGAAAACTTCACATTACACACTTCCCATTCTGTTGAAGCAATAAACAGAGAGAGAGAGAAAGAAAACAAGAAGTGGTGAGGCTGACTGACGAAGTGTTTACGTCACCGTTTGCTTCACTGCTAGAAGACACAGATATGGCACTGACATTATGAAAGGTGTTATTGACATTTCTCAAAGTGTTAACTCAAAACAGAAGTTTGAAAGTGTTTATGCAATCCAGAAAAGTAAAAAAGAAAGAAGTGAAGATGTAATTCTTCATGATATAAAGTATGAATTCCCACTTAGAGACTAAAGGACATGGATGAGTGCCATCAAAAGGTGGCAGGTTAAGGAAAAGTGTACTCCAAACAGATGAAAATATTACATTTGTGAGGAAGTGTGATGACTGACATTTATTTGTTGAATGTTCAAGTTTTATAGGAAGTTTTTGCTTGTTTTAGGTCTTCTGTAGATGAATAACTAGCATCAAAATACAGTTTTGCTAGAATATAATTTGCACATTATTTCACATAAAATATGTGTTTCAGGCCCAAAATTGACTCTTCCTCAGGTATTAGAGGTATTGACCTCAGCTTGAAATGTTGTAGGCGTCTTTCAGATAAAATAAGATAGAGATTATGTTAAAGCAATAGCAATCCATTACCAAAGAGCTGCAGTAAATCATACATTTGTTAAGTGTATCATTTTAAACTGTCTGTTCTGTGTATGGCCATACTTCACAATGCTTCCTGTTGACAAGAATGTCTTACATGCCGAGAGGCTTGTAATTGATATCTTGTTTCATGACCTTCGCCCCATTATTTAGTTAGAATGTAAATATATTGTCCGATTGTTAAGCCCATGATTTGTATCGTTGGGATTGATTCCTGTTATATGCGCCGAACTGAACGTGCATAGCAAGTCAAATGTACAGTCAATTACGACTTAGATTCTGCTGAATCAGAAATGTAATGTGCGAAAAGTTAAAGAGCAGTCTGTTTCCGAAAGTATTCAGAAGAAGTGAACCACCCACTGTTGCATCTGTAGGGACTCGGCCCGCTCCAGGTAGTTTTGGGGCACGATCCCGGTCTCCAGGACGCGCCCGTTAGTCTCGATCTTGCGCGCGGTCCACCAGTCTCCGCTGCGGTTGCTAACGCTGAACAGATCTCCCTCCTGGAACGACAGCTCATCCGGGTGCCGGGATTCAAACGGCCAGAGCGCCTTGTAGACGGAGCCTCCCTGGGGCACTGTGTCCGACGGGGCGATTGCACTCGGTGGTCCCTCCACACTGGAGCCGTCATTGCTGCTGTCTACCTCACCACCTCCTCCTCCTCCGCCTCCTCCACCACGTCCTCCATCTTCTGCTCCAGGTTTTTTATCGTTGAAAATCCTCTTCCATAGCGCGTCCAGACATGGGCAAGCTTTTCGCAGACACTCGCCCATAGATGACCTTTAATGTCTCTCTCTTACAGCCGCCTTCCAGACTCCTCGTGCCTCAGAGCGACTCAAAGCGCGTCAGCCGGCTACACCTGTTGGACAGGTAAGAGGACGGAGCGCAAGGAATCCTTGCAATGCCTCTACAGGGAAAACTGCTGCTATCCTGTTGAGAGCGTGACTAACTGCACTCAAGGGACTGACTGCAACTTCCTTATGCCAGGCAATAATAAAACGCACGAGAACCCCGCCCACATGATCTAAAAAACGCGTCATAAATCTTACTGCTCGTTATCGATGGTCCAGAAAGATACCGGTAGACTACCGGTGTCCAGATTACTTAACCACCACACATCCATCTATTCAAATGACTAACATTCACCTAACTAACACTTTTATACAGTTTAAGGTACTTTTACTTTACTTGAGTTATTCAGAGGCAAATACTCCAAACTAATTTACTTTCTAGTTATTTAGTACATTTGGATTAACAGGGGTGGATCTAGAGATATATATTCATAGGGTGGCATGGAGACGTTAGAAGCGGCATAAATATAGAAATTTAGATAATATATCAATATTTGTAATATTAGTCATACGGGTCTTTGGAATCGGAAAGTACTCAACTGTAAAGACTTGGTCTGAAAAAAGACATATTGGTTCATTCTTACCACCATAGAATCAGATATTTCTGAAATGAGAAGCCAGCAGCACATAAAGCCTACTTTATCTTCTCTCTGTGTTAGTTCCAACAAGATGTTGTAACAATGGAAGGAGGGAGTGCTGACACATTCAGGCACCACATTGGCAGACAACAGAGCTGTGCATATTTCTGTTGCCCTTAATTCAGAGATCACTGCCAGTAAAATCTTGGCGGAACTAAAAACCACTAAGATGTTCTTGGAATACCTCATTTATTATGCATCTGTTTCCTCTTTATTTGATCTGATTCTGAAAGTTTTGACAGCATCTGCTGCCAAGATCTATAACCTGTCTGGCTGACCCGACACATAAGTTCCATTATTTTTGAGGTTGAAGGTTGACTATTGAACTTTTTTATAGTCTAATAGCTCAAAAAAATCCCAAACAGAACTGCTCTGTGCTTAATTACAGTAACTTAATGCCACGGCTGTTTAGTTTATAGCAAACCAAAATGTACAGTATGCTTTAAAAATAATTTATGTCAGTAATGCAAAATATAAAACCTGCTAAACCACCGTCATGGGCCTTTAGGGACAATCTTCAGCATTTTTAGAAGTACGTCTTGTTTCGACCCGTATTCTCAGCTAACTCGTCTTCGTGTTTGACCATTTCATTTTACTAAAATGTGTTTTGAAAAGTTTTTGTTACGGAGTAAAGGACAGGTCTTCTCTAGTATGGTACTTCATGAAAATAGAGAATTAAGCCTTTTTCCCTCAACAGCGCACAGTGCACTGTAGTCGCCACCTTTTAACGGGTTTCATTTCCCCGCGTACACTTAGTGTTGAAATGTGTTAAGTGTGACGTATTCATTTATTCATTACACATTCTTACTATCTGTACTGTACTTCTTCCTGGGTGTATTGGCAAGCACATGACAAAGACACCAGATGTTATGATAGAAACAGACACATCTCAAAACAATAGTTAAAATATTTTATTCTTTGCACTACTGGTGTTTGGTACCTAAAACATACAACTCAATCTTGTGATTTGGTGATTCTGGCTAAAGTTTCCTGAACTTGGCTTTGTGTGCTGTATACGGTCATGCATAAAAGACAAAAGTTGCATTGTTTTCAAATTGCATTGCAACAATGTTTTACAATTTTGTAGTGTAGAACCCCCCCCCCCCAACAAAAAGGGCTTTCTGTGTATTGGCTGATTCACTGTGCAGGTCTTTTTTCCTCATTCATTTTTGTGTTTTCTGTGGTGCGGACAGTCTGTGGTGTAAACATAGTCACTCTCGTTGTAACTGGCCTCTGTGGGCCTCTCAAAGAGGTTTAATAACGTAGATCCTATTCACATGGCTCGATGGCCCACTGGCTTTTCAAGCACCGGGTCAGCTGGCAAACAATTGTCATATAGGACGATAAAGACAATCCCCATACTATTCTAGAGAAACTTGTATTCAGGTTCATTAGATATGTAGCATGTCGCCAAAAACGTCTGAAATGCCTGGAAAGAAGGTAGGCTGAATAAAATACTTTATTCTCGTGGTTAAGACTGACAGTGGTTAGCCATGCTAGAGGCCCCATGAGGCCAGAAAAACTGGTGGATGTATTGAAAATGGAGTGAAAAGACCAGATGCTTACGTTTAATGGGGTATAAAATGTTAACTTTGTCGTGGGCCATTTTGTCACATAGATCAAATGGGCTATCTCCTGAACAGTGGCCATTTCAGAACATCTCAAACTTGCGATCCTGTCCGACTCAACTTGACTGGCTTTTATCAGCCTCAGCTGTACTGTGCTCATCTGTTTTAACGTGCAAATGATTGGCAATGTTTGTGTGCAGTGTGTTACTTGTTAGTAAGTTTTGCATATATGTTAATTGTCAAGCTAACATGCTAATATTAGCAAGTTACTGTGGAAACAGCTTTGCATTCTAAGCATAGACTGCTGCAGGGATGATGTATTTTTTTTAGGTTTACCCAGAAGTTAGAATTATTGTGGTTCCCTCAACACAAGTCCAATGGGATATTTCCATTAGATTTTGAATTAATGCAAACACTTTGTTAGCTCTGTGGCTGACAATGTTTTTAATACTTACTCGTTTTGTCAGCAAGGTAACCTTCACAAATTAATATCATTTTTATGATTTTTGAAGCAAAAATGCAATCCACAGAAGTAAAAGCTAACATGAATTAACAACCTCGATAGCATGACTTTAACTACAGCACCACTAAAATTCCAACTTGATATTTGACTTCATGTTGGCAGCCGCCGTTTTTGAGACACGTAAAAGCTTCAACATAATGGTATGTACTTATTTATTTCAAGGATCGAACCAAAAACCCATTAAGAAAAACCCACTGGCTTTGAGAAACCGTAAGTGCAAAAATGTTAACTCATTTCCCGGTTTTAGGACTCATTCCTGCAGCACTTTATGTCTCAACATTGTGGGAAATACGCTCATTCCCTTTACTTTCTTAGGACTCAGATAAAAAGATCAAGACCACTATATTTGGATTTTTACTCCCATGCCATATGTACAATGAAAGAGTTATTGGTGGCTGTAATCATTCAGAAATACCTATCCTACCCTTTAACCTTAAAGTTCAGCTGAAGCTGAAGGAAGTCTGGACAAGAGGAAATCGTGACTTGATTATGGCGCAAAATAAAAAGTCACGTGATCAACAAAATTGTTCATCTGTTGGGAAATGCAAAGGTTTGAACCAAATATCATGGCAAGGAGTGTTGAGATATTTCCCTTCAGACAGAAGTGTTGGACTAACAGAGCGATCCACATCCGTGTCCCCAGCATGGCTAAAAACCAAGCCAGCTGTAATTATTGCACATAACCCCAATATTTAGCACTGGCTTGCAGTCAAAAGACAGGTGATTAAAGTCCTGACCTGTGATTTCATAACATGTTTAAGTGTGCACACACAGACATGGCACATACAGAGGTAATAAAATATTATTTATAAAACACAAAAGGGTATAAAATTAAAAACAGTGTGTTCTGTGAATGTGCTGAGTGTTTTCGTGTTTTATTTTTAGGTGTATTTACACATTTCTGTGGCTACTGTCAGTCTTTCGTTTGTCCGCCTTGCTTTCTTTTAGCCTCAGAAATGAATTCTTCTTCTTTGATTTGGCGAGCATCTTCTCTATCTTGAACAATTCACTTCTGTTGCTCCGCTTCTGACGCTCTTCTCCCTCGTTCGGACCTTTTGTGTTTTTAAAGTACATGTACCCTGTTGTGAAAGTGCGTTGCATGGGGGAGGAGAATACTCCGTCCCCTCTCCTTCCATATTTGATGTCCATCCTGCTGCCGATGATCAGCCGCAGATAATCTGCTCCCACCGTCCTCTTCTTCCCCCACGGCTTGTTCTTTCTATACCTCTATAGTCTTGAAGTATATCCTGGCATATATTGTATCCAACTGGCTGTGCAGCGCATGGAAGGAGGGTCTCTTGGAGGGCTCAGCGGCCCAGCAGTCCATCATGATGCGATAAATATTCTGAGGACAGCGGGTTGGGCAGGGCAGCCGAAACCCAGATGACAGCAGATCCAACACTTCCTTGTTACTTTTTCCTAAAGGGGGCGTGACATCAAAGCATTAGAGTTGAAGGAGTTCACTAATTCCGTCACGTTTTATTTTGCAGGCAGGAATGTTCCACTGTGCCGATATCCAGTAACCACAGCTATGATAACATCAGGAATCACTGCAACAGCTCATCTTAGGTGAAGTCAACATGACTCAGCATATCGAATCAAATATATAATTTAGATTTTAAAAAGGCTAAGTAATTGTCACTGTAGTTTTTAATCAAACAAACATGAGGAAACAGTGCAAGCGTTGGGGACTATTTTCAGCTGCGGATTTATCCACATTTGATGCTCTAGTGAGTATTTGGGGCAGCAAAATATACGACAGTGTGTGGTCATTATAATAAAGGAACATGTCACCCAACAGTGCATCATTGATGTGTTTTTAATGGCAATGGAGCTACTAAAAATGAGTCACGAACAAATGCACTATTTCCTTCTTTTTGTGTAACGTTAGATGAAAAAAACTACACCGACCAGCAGTTTATAGAATCTTTTTTTTGCCTTTTTAAAACGTTGTGCTGATCCTTCTCTGTATACTTTCCTAATTGTTATCTTCAGCTTATCCGTTCTTACTGTGCTTTTTATGGGATTTGTTGAATATGAGTAAAATACAGAATATCGCCCGCCTGACATTTAAAAAAGGACTAGCTTTTTGGATAATAACAAATATAACTGATTAAAACTGTAATTTTCAAAATACATTATTCTACTGTATTAACTAACGTCACAATACAAACATCTTCAGTTAAATTACTGAATAAGCTCAGAAGGGTGTAACCACACATGGGACACACCCAGTACATCCTAGTAGTTTAGAGCCGTGCGTCCATTGTGTAACTGGGAGTCGTGCATACATAAAACACATTCCCAATGATTAATAAACAGGTTAAAACACTATAATTAAATTGCTAAAAAGCCCTGTAGTTAATATAGCTCTAATTCTCCATAACAAAGTAGAAAGTCAACACTATACCATCATAAGGCATCTTGCCACGTGACATCATCTCATACAGTAGGACCCCGAATGACCAGACATCGGATTTTACGGAGAACTTTTGGTAAATTGCCGCTTCTGGAGCTGTCCATCTGACTGGGATCTTTGTGTTTCGACTGGCTGTATACACACTGTCCTGTAGAGAAAAATAGTAAAGAGTTAAAATATATATATATACACACACTTTTACTGAAACAGACATTATGTAGCCTTTATGTTCCTCAGATTCATTACATTTCCCTTGAATCCCCAACAGACGGTGTTATTTTAAATGATCCCTTCTAAACCAAGCCCCCAGGAAAAGCACCGAGCTTTGAAGCCAATTAGACATCTATAAACCAAGGGTAGCAACTGTCGAGTAGGAACACTTAAATATCCCTATAATTTAAATCTCTATCTCCTAAAAGTTGTAAAATATACTTTTCGCTGAATCTTTTTCCCCCCTTAATTCGTGCTGTCATTGTGTCATGTGAGCAAGCGGTTTGGAGGAGGAGCTAAAGGAAACGCTTGTGCGCTTAAGATCCCGGTAAGTATACACCCGGATATCAAACTGTTTTGGCTTTATGAGCCAGGGAGTCTGAGTAAAATGTCTAATCTGAAAACGGTCCATTGCTTTAAGAAAAGAACGAAGAAAAAAAAAGACTTAAATCCACATGTTCCATATTTGATCACTAAACTATTCATACTGCAACAAAGGTGACGTTCAAAAGCACACCTTTAACTTCGTGTCACTCTATTGTGCATAAACAGCTCATTAGCTGAGTGAAAATATCTTGGTGACTGCTCTAATAGTGTCGTGTTATAGCAGTACATAGGTTATGTAATGACGCAGATGAAAAATCCATCAATGGTAAAATTACTCTATTTTAGCCACAAAAAAACAAGGTAAAAGACCAGACCAGCAGAGACTTTCTTCATAGAGAATCCATTTATTTACAGTAAATATCTGTCTCTCAAGTAATGATGTACTACTGTTTACATATTACACACACAAGCTTTAAGCGATATCTTTCTGAGCTGATATAAAATCTTTCCATGTCTCGGAAGCTCTCTATGAATAAAACATTCTGTTATTATAACACACAAACAAAGTCAATTATGCAGATTTGAGTGCCGCTCCATTATACTGGACAGATGGTTGGAGGCACACATTAAGTTTACATGAGTTTACACTGGAACAACAAGGCTCACTATACATATTTAAAGAGAATACGGATACAGAATTAGTGTTATTCTAAAATAAGAAAAAGGTTCTTGACTGATGCTCAAGAGACAACAAACATAAACCCTGTGCTTCATACTATGAGTTAATGGTGTCTCTCTTTTCAGACATGCAACCTTACTTACCTTAATAATCCGAGCCAGTCCGAAGTCGGCCACCTTGCAGACCAGGTCCTCTCCTACCAGGACGTTTCTGGCAGCTAGGTCCCTGTGGACGATGTTTCTGTCCTCCAGGTAGGCCATGCCCTCTGCGACCTGACTGCCCATGTAGATCAGATGAGCTGATGTCAGCACCTGGCCTTCAGCAGCTGAAAACACACACAAACTGTCAATAACCCAAATAATCAATGAGTTCTGACAGAGGCACTAACGCAGTATTTAAAAACACTTTACTACTAAACATGTTTTTACATCAAACATGACACTAAATCCACCTTTTGGAGTTAGTAAATTGCATGTACAGTCTCTTTTTTGTATTATCTATTGATCCTGGCCCAAGTTTACAACAGTAGTTGTTATTCTGACTTGTAAATCTATGACGTTACTACAAGGCAATGTCACCCTCATCTCCCCAAACAAAACTCAACCAAAATTCATCCATGGTCTGTGTGGGTTTTCCACTTAATTCAAAGTGGAAGAAAGGAGAAAACTAGTTCTCCACACCTCCAGAAGACTACTTTGTCAGGAGGAGGGCGTGTGACAGCTCCGGGAAACGAACCGCCTCCTCTCGGACGAAACAAAAATACGAGTTGCTTTCTCATTTCTGCCACAAATGATGACCGTAGATGTAGATTGTATTGACCCAGTAGTAGAGGTCAAATGCAGACCCCTGTTTGTTCGGAGCATGTGGCCAGATCTTACACATTGCACCTTTTTTAAAGTACGATATCCCAACTGATGAGCAAAAATATCAAAAGAATCAAGTGCCACGGTAAAGAGGCATTTGCATTCTTTTATTTTGTGGCATTACATTACATGTCGCATCACATCAAACAGTTTAGGAGCTAGATGTAAGAATCTGCACTGTGAACGAGTGGTGCATGTTTTCCTCTTGTCGTGCAGCGCGAGTGACTCAAAATGACTCATGAATCGAAATGTTAATTGTTGGGCAGATCAGCAAATAGATCAAATGTAAGTACAGTCCTGACATGCAGACACACACGCAGCATGAACATAAAAAGAACTACCCAAGGCAAGTTGTCCTTTTGTTCTCTGTCGTTTATGCTTCTTTCACGTCATTAATTTGGTTTTACATTCATAGACATCTTAACAACCATGTCTTCTCCACACATCTTCCCACATTTCTCCGAATTGTCCCCACTGGAATGAGGCACACCAGAGTCAAATCCTTCATTCTGCTCGCTAAGACTCTCTGTGATTAAAGCCTTTTGTAAAACGTCAGAACAATATTTCTATGCCGAGCAGAGCTGCCAGATTATAATTCCATTTGCTTTGGATTTTAAGGAGGAGAGATTTAACCGTCACTTGGCCTAAATACGGCTTCAGAGTGCTTTCAAAAAATGTCTGAGTTAAGGGTTGAATTTCTTAAACCCCAAGAAAAGCTAAATTGACTCCCTGTTCTAAACCTCTTTGCATATTAAAGCACCAGTGTGGCGTTTAGAAACAGGAAATGAACCACCTTGTTGAGGAATTGATGAACTGATTCACCATCAGATTTGTGTAGAAGCGCTGAAATATTTAAAATATTAGACATGTTTTTATGGAGATAGTTAAATATGCACCAAACATTGTATCGTCTCTTGTACATTTTATGGAATTTTATGACTCCGGCTCAGGTTACCTGTGTGTGTGTGTGTGTGTGTGTGTGTGTGTGTGTGTGTGTGTGTGTGTGTGTGTGTGTGTGTGTGTGTGTGTGTGTGTGTGTGTGTGTGTGTGTGTGTGTGTGTGTGTGTGTGTGTGTGTGTGTGTGTGTGTGTGTGTGTGTGTGTGTGTGTGTGTGTGTGTGTGTGTGTGTGTGTGTGTGTGTGCACTCACAGGCGAGGTAGGACTTGAGGCTTCCTTTCCTCATGAGTTCGGTCACGATGTAGACCGGCTCTCCTCTGGAGCACATGGCCAACAGCTGGATCAGCTTGGGGTGATGGAGGCTCTTCAACGCCTGAACCTCCTTCACAAACTCGTCCTGCTTCGTGTCCTCTGGAGGAGTACAAACATAAATGTTGAGAAATTGATACTTTATTTGATTATCTTGGTTGTCCTATTGTTCACAGTCGTTTATGCTTCTTTCACGTCATTAATTTGGCTTTACATTCATAGCCATCTTAACAACCATGTCTTCTCCACACATTTCTCCAAATTGTCCCCATTTCCACAAATAGTTAAAGAAGCTTTTCTGCTTTTAATAACCTTCACTTCTCTTTCTCTGCTTCATGTATAACCTAATCCATCCTTCATCACACATATCACAGCTTTCTGTCACAATCATCATGTTTATGTCCATCCTGTGCATCTCTTCATCTCTCCATATTTAATTTTAGCCTCCTGAATGAACAGCTTTTTTTGCCCTCCTCCAGCGGGGTTGTTGGTACCTTCCTGCGTTGGCCAACAAAAAACATGCAAGCAAATATTCCAGATTAGATACTTTACATCATAGACTGTGTTACATTGGGCTATTTCTTCGGTTTCCTTGCAAGTATCGTGACAGAAAAGCGAAATGTTGCTGCCATGAAACCCTAACCCACTGCTGTAAAAACCAATTCATTAAATAGAAACTGTTAAACTAGAAACTGTGGAGTGTTTCAGCATCAGATAAGGCTTAAACTGGATTTACTGGTCCGTGTCTGGTTCCAAATGATCACAGTCCCTTGTGTTTTGTTTAAATAGTTTTCAAGGTGTTACATTACTATTTCATGGGTTTTTCCTGCTTCAGTTAAAGGTACCCCGTAGAGTTGTTGACCTCTAGCTATGGAGCAATGTTTTGGTTTCTAGTGTATCTTTTGAACGGCGATGACACGATACACATTCCTGCCAATGATTTCACACTGTTCCAATGATCTGCAGGTAATGTTTCAGGAGAAGAAGCGATCACCAACGCAATGCACAGAAGAAGAAACAAGTTCAAAACAAACTTCAATTGTTTTATGAGGAAGAAAATGCTTTTTTTAAACCCTTTAAACCCCAGAGTTATTTCTAACATGAGCTTCCATCACATGCTTTATACTCTGAACAGAATCCTGCATTTGTACCTTGTTTCAGCGTCTTTATGGCCACTTTCTTGTTCTCTGTGGTCCACAGAGCCTCCCACACCTCTCCAAAGTGTCCCTCTCCCAGTTTCTTGTGGAGTCTGAACTCCTCTCGAGGTCTCTCCCATGGCTCCATGTCAAACAGCTCCCGCTGCACAGAGACAACAGGGCGAGTCCAAACTTTAAAACCAAAACAGCTTAAAATAAGTGTGCAGAAAGTAGGTGTTGATTACAACACGTCTTTGATTGTGGACTCATACAATTACATATTCTGGGCACTTTCCCATCACACTGATTTTTATCTTTAACGCTGGTTGTCTGACTGTTTTCTGTTCACAGACCTCTTGGAGAGAAAATCAAGGTGATTGGGTTGTTGACACAACCCAACAGGGTTACATACAGAACATCAGCCGGAGTTTAATTCCCTCCTGATGCAAAAAGGTTCTGATGTGATTCAAAATGTTCTTCTCGTATAAATATTTTCTAATTTAACAATGGAAAAAAAAAGAGACTGTACCATGATTCCAGATTAGTGTTCTCTTTTTTCAGTTTGGATGGTGTGGTGGAAAAAAACGACTTAATAGTACAGAGTGAGTCCTAAATCAAGAAACATCGAGAAAAGAAGCTCGTCTTTAAAGTAGTTATTCTCTGCGCAGAGAAGGTTCAATACAGATCATACAGGATGCAATGCGGTCTGAAGGAGGAAGGAACCCCGAGTGTTGGTTGTGCACGACTTATAAAGGACTTGAGCACATGGTGAGGTAGGAGGAGTCACCTCTAGGACACCTGGATAATAGTGACCACTCAGTGATTAAGTCCACTGATTGCATCCTCATTCAGTCCCTTATCTAAGCTGACAATATCATGCCCCTGATTAAGACACACGCAGTATTACTCAACCTGAGAGGACCCTCACACTGACCATGTCTGACATTCATCAACCTTGTTTATAACTGGGGTTCCTAAAATCTCACAAGACAAAAAGGGCCAAAACACTGAGTGGTCTGACAATAAAAACAGAGAGAAGTCACAGTGGAGATCTGCCATCACAATGGAGATGCAGATGTGTTGACATATCAGCAGCATTGTGTAAGGTAAGTGAAAAACAAATGAATGATTGAAAGAATGAAAGAATGAATGAACAATAGGCTTAATAAATGGCAAGTGAATTCAAAGAGTTTATGACATTTATTGTAAGTAACAATCAGGTGATGAAGATGAACATAAAATAAAAAAGATCAATAAAATGATTGGTTAAAAACATGAATAATACATTAAATGACAAATAGTGATCGTTAACATATAAATAAGATACTATAAATCAACTTGGATTTATATTAAGAAATACATTCAAATGTTGATCAGGGGATACACAAAGCAACTTGTTTCTTCAGCATTGTTGCTTTAATGTGCACAGGTTTACACACATTCAGTTGCCTCGTGTAATGCCTGGTCTACATAGTGCAAAACAAACAGAAATGAAGGACATTTAAATTGAAATAAACAACATTCCGGTTCATTCTGCTGATACATAATTTACTTTATACAGCAAAAGAGTTTTTAGTTGTTTTTAAGACCATGAAAATGATATCTATCATTTGTTTCCGCGTCATAATAATTATATAAAGGTTAGGCACATAGTTTTGTTAATCCGTTAAATTTAAATGTCTCCCTTCATTTATAATTATGCACGACATAATCTCACTAATGGCCTCTAAAGTGACAAATGTAACCACTTGGGCTTTACAGGCAGTTTATTGGGCATTTAAACAGCAGGATAAATCTGCTTTTAGGAACTAAAAGCTATCAGAGGAATCAGACATTTCCTCAATACTATGCTTAATCAGTTGTTATTGACCATGTTCCCTGGCTACATAATTACAGAAAACAAGATGTTGTGCACCGCCAAGTCAATAAAAAGTGATTGAAAGCATCGTTCGTGACTCGTTTTACTGGTAAAACATTTAACTGATGGAGCATTTCAGTCTAAATGTGAGTGTTTCTTTTCTAAAAGCAGATTTATTATTGTGTTTGAAGGACTGATTGATCCGCTAGACTGTGTTTAAGTCCAGCGATGCAGCCGAAGGGCGGCCGTGAAAACACTTCAAGAACGTCTTTGTATAAAAAAAAAAAAATGAGCCTATTTATAAATGCAATATTTTGGATTCAAAACTGAAAACAAAAATGTTTTGGCAGCCTGGAGGCGTACAACTCTTCATACACTTTAAGTTCTGAATAGTTGTGTTTCTTGACAATTGTGGTTTAGAGCTTGATGTATTCACTGCTCACGGTTTGAAACCCAAATATAAACGCGTTTCATTCCAAATAATAAAAGTCAGCTGCTGTGATGATATTTGGGCATTTCATGGCGCTACCTTTGAAATGTTAAAACTTTCTTTCCTGAATCACATTACCAGGTTCAAGAGTCGGGACATTATGACACGCTCACCAAACAATAAAGACATGCAATAAAGAGAAGATGATGTTTACGGTTTTTAAAAAGATGATTAAATATTAAAGTAGAAAATATAATGAAAGAAAATGAAAAGTAAAGCAAAAAATGTGAAAGTGGCGAGAACATTTTCCATCCGTCCTCTTATTTACTGCCGGTTTGCTTCTCGTATCAGAAAATACCTACATGCAGTTGTGTTTTATGTAGTTTGTGTTTGTTGTTGATGTTGATTATGTGTGTTGTATTTGCAAGTGCTCAAGTATGCATATGATGTGTGTGTTTCTGCCTCAGTGTGTCCGTGGCCTCAGACTCACAGCCTCTTCTGGAAGGGAAGAGAGAAGAGGAGGAATCACTGAGTGGGCTCTGACCCAGTAGTAAAAATTATTTTATGTTCCAACACACTTTTTTTTGTCCATGTAGTAAAACCACACCATTGACGTCTTTAATATCTGTAAACGGTACGTCCTATTGCCTTATCCAAAAACAACATTTTGTATTTCCAATCTGATTCTCTCCAAAATGTAAAGAGAGGATGTTTCGAAGAGGTGGTTTCTCAGTCTGTAGTGAAAATGTCGTCTCCCGCCAGGCTCAAACTGATGAGCCATGAATAAAGAATACTCTCTGGGGGTTTAATGTAAGCTGCAGTGCAGAGATAGCGTGAGTAATTACAGCAATGCCGCATGATTTTATTCTCTGGTTAATTACACTCCAAAATATGTTTGCCTCTTATTAATTCATGCATGTAGAGCAACAATAGAAAGATGAATTCAGGGTCTTTGTTATAGATTCCTACAGCAGAGACAAAATCTGCTGATTAAAAACTAGAGCATTTGCTGCCTGAAGTAGACTTTCACCTCTTGAATGATCAGCGGGAACTATTATTAGTCATTATTGGCTGCTGGTTGTCACTGTGAAATACTACAAAAACAGCCCTCCAGCTCTTTCTGAATTTAATTGTATTAATAATAAAAGTTATTGAGGAAAATATCTTTCTAATAAATGAAGAAAGTTGTTTGTCGTCCTTTTGTTGTTCAATTAACATATATTCAAACCAGATGGTGAACCACAAAACTAATCAAGTATAACACCAGAGTTTATTTTGTGATCCGTCTTCAGTAATGTTGAGAATAATCAGATCAGTCCAAACAGCTGCAGCGTCCAATCAAATAACTGATAAACGATGGGGGGGCATGTCGGCTGCTAAAACCCTTCCTGGAAGGCTGCTCTCGTACATCCTTGCTCATGGCTCCTCAAAGATCCCTCCTCGCTCCTCAGAGCAGAAATAAAAGCTTTCCGTGAAGCAAAGACTTTTGGATCGATGGCCTGGTGTCAAGAAGGGCCGCAAAGAAGCCACTTCTCTCCAGGAAAAACATCAGGGACAGACTGATATTCTGGTACAGGGACTGGACTGCTGAGGACTGGGGTAAAGTCATTTTCTCTGATTAATCTCCTTTCCGATTGTTTGGAAAGAAGCTTGTCCGGAGAAGAAAAGGTGAGCGCTACCATCAGTCCTGTGTCATGCCAACAGTAAAGCATCCTGAGACCATGCGTGGGGTTGCTTCTCAGACAAGGGAGTGTGCCTAAGAACACGGCCATGAATAAAGAATGGTACCAAAACATCCTCCGAGAGCAACTTCTCGCCAACACTGCAAATATTGACTCTCTGCATAAACTTAATGTCAATAAACACCTTTGACACTTATGAAATGCTTGTAATTATACTTCAGTATACCATAGAAACATCGGACAAAAAGATCTAAAAACACTGAAGCAGCAAACTTTGTGAAAACCAAAATGTGTGTCATTCTCAAAACTTTTGGCCAAGGGTGTACATACATACATAAATACTGTGACATTTCACAATAATGTCTAACTTGCGCTATGATTTAGTACCATATATATTGAATTAGCCGAACAGTTGTATTAACGTCTGTCATTTAAAATATAGAAAGTGCAGTTAAATAATATCTCAACAATATTTATTGTCAGCTTTTAAATTGAGCCAGATGGATTATACATACACACACACACACACATATACTAATAATACATAAATTATCTTCTCTTCTTATTTCAAGTAAAATAAGGACTGAATTAAAAAATAAAATACATTAAAGAAAGCTTTTGAAAAATGTACATCTCAAAATAAAGGACTGAACTGAATTGACCTGCAACTTTAAATTTAGTTCATTCAGGTGTGAAGTGAAAAAAAGCCACAATATTATATTCTTATCTTCTAAAAAGAGAAATGTGTGTGCAGGGACTTAATCTGTGGTTATTAAACCGCTTGTTTCAGCTCTATTCCTCTCTGTCAACGTCATTGTTGGGCAGTGACTTCATGTGTTTTAGGATTCTGATCATTTTGAGTGGGTACGTTTGCTCAAAAGAGTTGTTCTTTGTCACGTAGCGGTGCTTCACATTGCTGCTTGTATTAATCGCCATAGTCTCTGAACATATGAGACACACTGGTTTTGAACTGCCTGTGGGAAGAATTAACCTATACGAGTCTTTCTATTCTGGGTTCAGGGCTCTGGTCTTTCTGGTCTTGTTGTCCACATTCCTGTTTTTTGGCGAACACCATGTGAAATAACTTCTCTGACTAACATAACACCATTTCTCTGACGACTCAGTCTCTCTCCCCGTCTCCCCCGTGTGTGTGAATCTCACTCGAGTCGGGAAGTTTATCAGAAGACACACATTTGATTGGCTGAGTAGCATCACGTGAGATGATTTACAAGGCATATAATTGGTCGTTGTGTTTCCTGGACCGCTGAACGAGTGCCGTAAAGGCTGGAAAAGCTGCGCCGGTTAAAATAGAAGCGCTCCGTCAAAATAAAATAATTCTTAATTATCTATCGGGTTTAGGTCCAGGGTCCGGATACGTCGTCTGGGTCCAGCTCTGCCTATTAGTGACCCCTGGTCTATATTAGGACTTTTTGACATACTATACAATTACTTTTTTATGACTTTTTTTCAACATCCTATACTATGACTTTTTTTCGACTTCATTCAACATACTATAATATTACCTTTTCATGATTTCTTTGACATAATATATATACACTATGACATTTAATCGATTCTTTTTTGACATACTATACTACGACTATTTTTGCATTATATTAATATTACTTTTATTTACAGACTGTATTATGACTTTTTACGGAATACTTTAATTTGTTTTTCTTGTCAAAAAAAGTCACAATATAGTATTGAAAAAAAAGTAATTTTATAGTTATGTAAAAAAAAAATCATTACTCAATAATTGGTGGAAGTACAGTAGGAGGTAGTGTCATTGGTCATAGTATATGATGTCATAGTCTTAGTTGAGACTCATAATAAAGCATGTCATAAAAGACTAAATCATATTGTATGCATGAAAGTAAGTAAACACACACAAACATTCACGTATTTAACTCTCCTTTTAGCTCCGTTTTGTGCCCCACACAAGTCCTGAGGGAAATGTCTGACTCCTCAACCTCATTATCCTCCAGGGGACATGTTTTGCTAAATGTTCCACTATATTAGCCAGCGAGTCTGTTCTGTGAAAAAAGCTGAAGCAAGGTTCATAAGAGGACTGAGATTGAACGAAACAGGGACAGTTGTTCGCCATAAAACCAAAACAACAAGACGCTAAGACACTGTTGTGATAATGGTCTATATAGGTTTAGCACTACGAGCCACCCCGAGCACATTCCCTATTACACAGTCATCTCTTTAAGGTTAGGGGCAATTGATATAACTAATAACAGTGTGTTTCTGTGAGCATCTCTTTGTGTCCTACCTGCTGGGCGCAGGGCTCCTCCAGCAGCACTCCCAGACTGCGAGGGTTCTTCTGGTAGTAGGAGATCAGCTCCCCCAGCGTAGCGAAGGAGATCTTATCTGAGACAAAGTACGCCCCGATGGTTGAGCGCTGAATCCTGAAGTGGTACACTTTTCCCTCACTTCGGGCTGTAAGAGGGACAAATCAGATTATTTCACTATCAAACTCAGAATTTATCATTTCAGTCTTTGTCACAACCAGAACAATTGTTATGTTTGCTTGGAAGATAAGACGACTTGTGTAAGAGTAAGAACAAGAAGATGGTCGTGTTTATACGGTCTATGGAAAGACAATAAATCTGACATGAATGTGTGCAATTGTGCCTTAAAACCGAGTAATTGAATGTGTGGTCTGTTCTGCCTTCACTCTCAGGCACGTATGCACACACAGAGTACTGATGATGCATATTTCAAAAGGACCAGCACAGTGAAAATTGAACATCTAACGGCAGCATTTTCCCCTGGGACCTTAAAGGACATTGAGGAGGGGCAGGAGAGGGAGAGAGGGAGGACCGTATAGAGGGAGGAAGTGGTCGAAGGGGTGAAGAGGAAAAAATGCAGACGCAGAAGATGGTGAAGCCAGAGGGCGAAAAGAAAAGAATGGAGCAGAGAGAGAAATGAGCTGGAGGTGATGCAGAGGAGAGGGAGAAATAACAGAGGCTTTAAATTCACAGATCTCAGGACGTCCATTAGACAATCGACTGTGGGCTCATTCATAAAAGTATAGTTTGATAACAACAACTGGCTTCCATAAGTAGGTTACTGTGCCTAAAGATTAAACCCTCGTCTACAAAACAATCCAATTCAGACTTTGGTCGGGTATATGGAGTCCTTCTTTTTTCAAGCTCTATTTTAATTTCTATTGGACATCATTAGTTCCTACAAACGTTAGCGGACGGTTCAACATTTTGGTAATTTACTTATTTTTTCTTTCTGAGAGTAAGAAAACTCAATGTAATAAGAAACTCAATGTCAATCTCATGTCTGTGTATCAAGTACTTAGCAGGAGGTGATTAGCTTAGCTTCACATGAAGACTCATTCAGGGGGGGAACAGCTAGCCTCGCTCCCTCCAGAGTTAAAAATCTTCTGTTAACGTTAGCCGTCAGCTCCGATATTAAGCCAAGCAGGATTGTGCTGTCCAACGGCTGCTAACAGCTTACGTTACTAGCTCTCCAACTGACGATTTCAACACATATTTGTTGTTTACAATGTGGCATTATCAGGGAAATGTTGTTAGCACCTCCAGGTCTGATCCCCTGTGCCAACAGTACCAGCGGTACATCAGAAAGACGAGTACAGTCACGTTTTAAAATGTTGGGATTGACTTGGTACCGAAGCATCGGTTCTCGTGACATCCCTACTACAAACGCCTCAAAAGCTCACTTATTAACACAGTTAAGTGAGAGTTAAATACTGCTTCTACATCTTAAACAATCAAAACAAAACCACAACATCACGTGTCAATGATATCTAGATGAAGGAATAAACTGCAATGCCAAACGTCTTGTCCAATTCAGTGCCAGTGATTTCATTATCTTTTCCGATTTCTCTCCTGTTAACGTACCCAGAAGCATGCACGGACACATCCTTAACTAGAGCTACAACATTGGCAGCACTGGACTATAACAGTGAGCAGACCAGATGCTGTTATGAGACAGTGTCACATCGTCCAAACACAAAACTGGTCAGTCTGTCGCAAATATAATTTCAAAAGAGAAATGTTTCCTATTCAACACCAATTGAAGTCGTAGCAGTTTAAAAAACTGCAATCAGTCGTTTTTGCCACCGTCAACCTCCAACATGGCTGCCTGAGGGCATGTTGTGTCACCTCCTGCCCTCTATAGTGGGAGCAGAGAGAGAAAATCGAAGGCGGGGAGATTAAGGTTGACAGTGGCTGGAGGGGGTGATGGATGGAGGACAGGACAGATGAAGAGAAACGGAGAGGAGGGGAAGAAGAAATGCAGCAAGTGACATCAGGATTCCCACCGAAACAAAAGCACTGCAATTTCAGAAAATACATGCAAATACATACACTTTGATGCATTTAGAAAGAAACCCTGTGACTAAATAAATCACAATTAAATCCAAGAAGAAGCATGCTGCAAATACGGAAGAAACGTAAATAAAGAATATCTGTTGCTGATCGCTCATCAAAGCTGTTCAAAGACGAGTTTGAGTTTAATTTCTCATTGTGTTTCTATTATTAGAGAAAATAGCTATAGCTTTCTGTTTTCATCATCTCGAAGTAAACCGTTTATTTAATGGATCCCACAATAAATGAGTTTGAGCGGACACCCTTTTTAAATCCGCTTCAGTGACCACCAATTCTCTGAAGACGCTAATAGTTTCACTGCTGATTTTGAGAATTGGACTCCAATAAGGCTCATCTGCATAGAAAGGGTCAGATTTTGAGCCAAACATTTGCATATTAATTCATTTAAATATGTGCAGATAGCACATGAGCACTGAGACACAGTCAGGGGTGCTTTTCACTCTTTTACGGGTGCTTTGAGGGGAACACGATTTATTTTTTGTGCAGGTTTAGTGGCCGCAACAGCCGTGCAAACCTTTTGTGAACTCGCCCCTTAAAGATTAATATTACCTCAATCACAGACTTTTTATCAGAATGTATTTTTACAACTGGTTTAATTCACTGCATTAGGTTCACAGCAAGCTTCAGCTACAAGTTAAAACAACAAACAAAACAAGAAGGAATTAAAGTCGGAGCGTGAAGAATAGTTTGAAGAAGGACGTGTAATAAATATAACGACAGGATGAGAAACAGAGAAAGATGAAAGAGAAAGAAAATAAGAGAGGAACGAGGTCTCTGTTGTGAATGGATGGGCGGTGGCACTTACCAGAGATTGTGTACTCATCACTGTGACTCTCACTGATGCGGACCAAGAAGGAGCCATCTTTGTTTTGGGAAGCCAGCAGCAGCTTCTCAGCTTTCACACGGTTTATATTCCCATAGTACCACCTGCAAAGCGGACAGATGATATAGATTGTGGGATAAATGGATGATCAGACATTTAACACAAAGAAAAACCACAATCATGATTAATGAAAACAGAAAAAGATGGGAGTAAATGGACGAATGAATGTCAGCCATGTCAGCCATTAATACAACACACAACGGTACACATTTGAGGTATCTGTATTTTACAAGTCATGCTACATTGAGAAGATTGGCTATTTCTATATTATTAATCTTAATGATTGTCATCGGGTCCGATTCCCCGTACCGTAGTATTTTCAGTGTGGTATTAGTACTTTTACTAAAGTAAAGTATCGGAATACTTCCTCCACCACTGATCTGTAACATTGAATACTTTGGAGGGATGTGTTATTCAGAAGCTTTAAGAGCTAAAGTGTCACTGAGTCCTGCCTGTTTGTTCACATACAGAAACCTTTATTGACTTTAAGTTATCAGGGAGGGCGTGTCTGCTCCGCCTGACATTCAGGTTTCACTTACAGTAACAACAGCCTGCTACTCAAGAAACAGCAGAGATCTCTGAATAACAGAACCTAGAAATATTGTACTGTAGTGATACATTTAAGATGAAATAGAATAATATGAAAAATGTACCAGCACTAGAAGTTTCTATGGGAATATTGCAGGATACAGAGTTACAACAGAAGTATAAATATACAGGAGCTGAAACGGATCAACGGAGTTAATCAACTAGTTGTTTGACATTATTCAAGATTTTTTTTATTGCTGTTCTATATCACATCTAATTATTATCAGACATTTTATAGATAAAATGATTGATGAACCAACTAATCAGCAAATTGATCGATAATGAAAATAATTGTTATGTGCAGCCCTAAAGACTCTATTAAGTTACTATAAATTCATTTAAGTAGGTCCTAAATTATTGTGCATCACAGTAATATTAGAGGAATATTATAAAGCTTCATCACAGGAGAAAAGATTTCCAGACTTTATAATTACTAATTAAAACAGTTCTTAAACGGTTACCTCTGTTACACACACCCAGTGTAAGCTTCTGAAACCATGAAACTCATACGGTAAGGTGCAACTTGATGCATATTCTCCACTACACAGAACACATGATTGTATCATGCACTATGACAAGATGAAGCTTGTTTGTCATGAAACTTTCTTTTAGTAATGAATGTGAACATTTTGTATATATATATATTTATTTATTTATTTTGGGGTGTGACTTATCTCTTTTCAGGAATGTTACAGTGATGCTGCAGGAGTTAATACATAGCACAGCATGAGCTCATAACACTGGTGCTTTGATCTTTTAGGTTGCTCATTCTTAGGCTAAAAATAGTTTCTGTCATGGGTTGACGTTCATCATCGGAACAAAGAATAAAGCTTCAACATTATCAAAAGGGAATCAGTGATGCTATTATTGTTTTGAGGCCTATATCCTCAATTTCAGTGTTGTGTTTGAGGACAGTGGGACATGTGGAATCAGTGTTCAATCGGCAGCGTGAACGCAGACAAAAGTCAACCGAAAGAGGCAGAGCTCTGTGCTGAAACATGAGGACTCCCTGCAGGCTGAATGAATAATGGAGGACCTGCAGCTGCAGCTTCAGGGCTACTTTTAGCTCCAGTCTGGTTCAACAGCAGCAGAGGTTGTTGTTTCACCTCCAAACATGAGTGTTCAACTTTGCTTTGGACGACAGGGCGATGCCAGTAGGCATCAAGTTCAGTTTTTAAACTTATTAGGCAACAGACAAATACTATGCAACTATTAATCTTATATCCAAAATGGCAAATATTTCCCTGGTTCCACCTTCTTCAATGTGAATGTTTTTGTTTCTTAGTCTTCTTTGACAGTAAATTAAAAATCTTTGGGTTTCGGAATCTCGGTCCGACAAGAAAAAAACAAACTTGTTTATTATGTCAATTTGGGTTTTTCGGAAATTGATATTGATATTCCTTTCTTCTTATTTCAAAAAATAATTATTAATCATTAATCAAGAAAATAATCCATAATGTAAATACTCGTTAGCAGCACGATACTAACTCAACTAGCTGGATTGGGTATCGGTGACAATGAGGCCAATCTCTTCAAATGAATTCTCTGTTTATATATTATATATACATACATACTGTAGTATCCTGTTTAAGTGATGATGCATTTATAAAAGCCAACATCAGGCTTGATTTGAACATCACTTTCCTAACTTTGTCAAATAAAATGTTACAAATAAATACATAGATATAACTAATTGTTATTATAAACATAAATCGTACACCAGCAACTTTCTAACACATCTTAAAATGTGTCAGGAATTACAATTCAAGTGCACATAAAAGACAATCCCAGTCTCTTCCACACAGGGAGGCATACAGCGTACTGATTAAACAATGGTGTTGGATCGGTACTTAGTATCAGCCAATACCTAAAGCCAAGGTGAAACAGATCAAACCGATCAAAACTTAAAGATATTTAACTTAATATCACAAAAGACTAAGAAATACCCCCAAAAGATCCACATTTGAGAAGGTGGAACCAGTGGATTTTTATACAATTTTTGCTTTCATAAGAAACTACTTAAATGATTAATTAACTATCAAAAATAGTTCCATAAAATATTTCTATGGATCATTTACTCATCTAACTCAATAAATATTAAACTTCAAATGACATATAAACAGCAAACCAATTAAAAACAAATTAAGACTTCAAAACAGCTGCCAACAATTAACTATTGTTCCAGCTATCCAGTATTTATATATATAATTTCAACTGTAGAAATCTATCACAAGTGACATCAGATCAAATTACATCATTTAGCCCTTTTAGTGGTTTTCATGGGTGACTGAACCCGTTTGATATTGTTGTATCAACACAAGAAAGTCTTTAGCAGCAGAGAAGTCAAACCCCGGGCAGCTCCTATTTTTAGGATGTCACAGTTATCCGAATGGAAACACGTTCCATGCTGATGTTCTCATACTCTGTCAAATACAGTCAAACCTTCTGTCCCTTTAAACGCCCCTCCGTGTTTTCAAATGTGTCCTGTGAATATATTCTGGCAACATTTGGGGGATTAATGGATGTTTTGACACATCCTCACTGCCTCACAGCATGTGAAACAACAGGCTGAACACCGTGTAAGCAGTAGTCGTTTGGGGAATGAAGGAACAGAGAAGAGCTGTGGAGACAAAACAAGAAGAGCAGAGGTTGCATTTTCAGCACTGACTTGTGTTTGGCGAACTCGTCCTGCAGCAGAGCCACGTAGTTCGCCGGGATCAGTCCGGACTGCAGGGACCCGGTCAGCTTCTTGGCCAGCACATACTCCCCCCGCTTCTCGATCACCGACAGCTTGTCCCCCTCCTTCACCGTCAGCTCGTCGTCGCTGCGGGCCTCAAAGTCGAAGAGCGCCGCGTAGAGCTGCACCTGCCGCTTCTTGGGAGACGGGACGCGGATGTCGCCGGACACGGTGCGGATCTCCGCCGTGTGCGCGGCCGGATTGGCTATGACATGGCTGTTGTTGGGGACGTTTGGGTAGCGGACGTCCGGCCATATGCAGTCCCAGAGCCGGCTTAAACACGGCATACAGGAGCGACTGCAACTCTCCATCCCGGGACATGAAGGAGCGCGGTGGCGGGGTTATTCCAGGTTTTTACCGTGACACCGATCAATACGACGCTGTTCAGACTTCCTCAGTCCGCTGAAAACGGCCTTTTACTACAGCCCGCAGTGATCAGCCGTCCAGTCCTCCGGGTTCCCTCTATTCCCGTGGCTGGAAACATACTGCACCGACAGCAGCAGCGCTTGGGTAGATTAGCCGGAGGAACCGGTTTTTTCTGTTGAGATCATGGATCTGCGCTCCGCGTCTGCGGTGTTCACGGCGGCTGCGGGAATGCGGAAACGGCAATGGAGGGCATCCAAGGCGGATCGGTTCCCTGCGAGGACTCGGCGGTGTGACCCAATGCGAACAGGGAACGTGAGCATGGAACCCGAGGATATTTTAATCCGTTGTAATCTGGTATGAATGGGAAAACCGTTGCAGCAGTTGATGCTCAGGTGGGAAAGAGGAAGGTGAAGGTGAAGCGGCGGCACGGTGCGTAAAACGTTTGGGTTTGGCGCTCTGCACAGCTCCTGCTGCTGACACACCTGCGTATTGACAGGGGGGAGGGCACTAGTGCGTGCGTGCGTGTGTGTGTGTGTGTGTGGGTGTGTCTGTTTGGCTCGTAGACAGTTTTCACTGAAGGTCATTTTGGTTGAGTCAACGATGGAGTCTGTTTGCTAACCAACATAGTATATCAAGTTCCACTCTGCTGTATTATTGATCTTTGTTACATCGTGAACACAACTCATCTTTTATTTAAATCTTCGTATTGGCCTATAATCACTGTATGTAATAAAAAGTTGATTATACTTACAAAGTGTTTATCTTGAACTTGATCTCATCATGGAAGAAAATTATTCTGGCTTCCTAAACATCAGGACGTAAACATTCTAAACTAAACTCAAACCCAAGACGATCCGGAGTCATCCGTTTTCCCATATACGGCAGCTACAAGACTATTTTCAAGACATTTGATAATTGAATGCCTGAAAATCTGTACGTCATTTGGGAACAACATGAAAGTTCCCAAGGACAACATCACCTGCAGATTATTCAGAATAGTGAAAATAGCAATCCAAGCCTGTATGAGCAGGATCAGTAAAACTAAATGACTGTAGAGTCTTAAAGTTATGCAATATTGTAATCTCATCTTCCTCAAGCTTTTTTCATCATGCCTCTGAGGAATTATGCTTTCGGGTTTTCCACCGTACGTCAGTCCCATTCTCGCCTTAAGCTAATTTCTTCAAATTTGGCACAAACGTCCACCTGCACTCAGGGAGGAGAACCAGAACTGAGGAGAATCTCGTGGTCAAAGGTCACTGAGACCTCACCAAACACCTTTTTTTTTGCCATAACTCAAGATGATATCTCAAGATATGTTAATTATGACAATTTCAAACACATTTTGGACAGACATGGAAGAAACTACCGTTTGAATGGTTGGCGGAGGCATACAACTGTGAGTCAGTAATTGTAGTTTAGAAACTGTGGAGTCTAATGACTGCAGCCTTTGTATCATTCGGTCCTCTGTGCCTTTTGACCCTGCATCAGTTCTGCAACATTACAGCGAGATACAAATAAATGACACCCGTTCAACACAAAGTAGAATGAACCGAGCACCACGTATACAATCTAAATCATCATGAGTTTCTGCAACAAGAATCAAAATCATCACATTTTCTTCAGGGATCATTTGACTTTAATGAATTTCAGGTGGCGGTGCAGCGCCAAAGGAATTGATGAAGCTATTTTATTTTGACTCAATCCCACATTCACCTTCCTGCTGCCACAAATACTCACTATAGCACCAAATGTGAATTAATCCGCCCAACAAAACACTATTTCCTACTGTTTTAGTAACATTTGATACAAAAAGTAAAATAAATAAACTACAGTGACCAGCTGTTTTAAGGGAAGTCATGAAGTAAAAGTACTTCGTGCTGTAATCAGGCAGTTAGCTTTTACCATCTTGAGGTAGCAGAAAAGTTTGAACACTAAAACTGGTTCTAATCCAACATGAAAGCTTTTCAGTTTGAGCTCTAATCCTAATCTTTCACTTGGAACGGCTGCTTTACATTTGTGAAAGGCTCAGTTTCTCAGTGTACACGTTGATTCTGTAAGTTACAGCAGAGGAGTCTGTTAAAGTCTCCATATCACAGGCTGTTGTTCCGTTTCCGTTCACAAAGTTAGAAGCTCAAGGAATCAGGATGTTCTGGATAAATCAGTGATACTGTAGTAAAAAAATAAAAAATGGAATGAGAGAGAGTAAGGTTCAAACTCTTGTGTGAGCCTCCTGATGGGGATGTAAGCAGTAATAAGATTGTTTACTGAGATAAACGTACTAGTACAACAATGTACAAATACTCCATTACAAGTCCTGCATTCCAAATCCGTAAAAGTACAAAAGGACCATCACCAAAATGTACTTAAATATCAAAAGCCAAAGTACTTGTTGATACTGATGCATCTATGTTAGAGCAGTATGTAACTGTTGTTGCTGATCACTGCTGGTAGTTCAGTCGAGTGGTTCCCATCTTTGGGGTCGGGCACCTCCAACGGGCAACCAGATACATCTTTGGGGTCTGCTCGGATGAATGTGAAAGAAGAAGAAACTAAGGGCTGTCAGAATATGTCAGTATTGACTATAGCCATGATATATAAAAAACAAAATATTGATATGATGTTAATATTACATATGTGATAATATTGTGTAATAATCCAGCGCCTCTTCAATCATTTTATGTTATAGTTACAATCTCTCTTTCCACCTTCATTTGCCAAAAAAAGAGACAAAATGTATAATAATCAAAGATAAATTTGCCAGATAGAATAATTATTTTATTTCTGTATCACAATAATATTGTATTGTAAATTATTTTGGCCCCGATAATCACTTAATGAAAATCTGATATTGTGTCAACCCTAGTTCTGATACACAAATGTGTGTATATTTTGCACTTTTCTCTAATCTTTGCTTTTTGGTAAAATGTTGAATAAATTGACGTCTTTGGGCCTCAAAGTCTTATTTAAATGAAACCATGTGAGAAGTATAGAGGGTAAATGCTCACATGTGAAACATGACAAGAGGCCTTATTTTGCTAAAGCTCACAAGCTCAAAAGGTTAAGAATTTCTGGTTTAATCTTCAACAATGGATTGTATTTTCTAAGCTTATGTGTTTTTTTAAGATAAAATCTTAAATTGTAACTTTTGGTATTTTTCAACCTGTATCCTCTTTCAGCATGTTTGTTTGTAGCTTATGATACAATTTCTCTGAGAATCCATAATGTTGTCAGACACTTATAATAACAATCTGAGCCTATCATTGGCAAAAACAAACAGTTTTAGTGGACGTACATCTCCATTAATTCACTGAGACACAAAAACATGATCCAGGTTGAAAAAATACCCCTCAATGAAAAGTAACTACAGCTGTTGAATACATGTAGTAGAGTAAAGAGTGCAATGTTTCCCTCTGAAATACACTGGAGTAAAGTAGAAAGTAACAGTAAATAAAAGTACTCAAGTACCTTTTTACCTGTACTTGTGTGAATGTACTGAGTTACTTTCCATTCATCAAGAACTAACGTGATCAGTGCACCTTCAGTCTGGAATATAAAAGAAAATGCGTTGCTCTGTCAGATAGATAGCACACCGTTTTATTAGTATATTTAGCTTTGTGACATACAGCTTGGGAGAAAACAAACAAAAAAAACTAAACGGTCACAATTTTTTTCAAGTCCAGAAACATTTCAGCCTTAGCAGTGACATCACACAAAAGAAAGCTCAGTTTTTCGATCATTGGTTTCTTTGTCATGGACCGGAGTGATATGTTCTCGTTGTCGGGCTAAACAAACACGCCTGCACCGCTCCAACGTAGTAAACAAACAAAAATAATAACCCAACATTTCTTTTATCAATTATTTTCCCCGCGATCGTTTAAGTTGCTTCACATATATTATCAACACTTTTCTAAAGAATCAAAATATTGAGCCACAGGTACTGGAAAAAAGGTATCCACTGTTATATATAATAATAAACACAATAAATATAAAAAGAATTTTTGATATAATTTATATGGTATCAAAGAGAGAGGGAAATGGGCCTTCAGTTGGACGTGTTTTTACAAAAGTGATGTCCTTTTTTTTTTTTTTTCTTCCTGAGGTTGAGTTTTGTCATCTGCAGTTTAACGTTTTGCTAAATATACTAATAGACTAAGAGACCCGACACACTGGGTCTGTAATGGCTTATCATTCACTGAGGAATCATCTCCACCGGATCCTGGTCACACCAGTGGAGGGTCATTGTGGCCCCACTGTGATTTAGTGTGCTGTGGAGTCAGCTGAGAGGTCAAAGGTCATCCTCCTCTGAGCCAAACAAACACACAGCTCGACCCCCCCCCCCACCACCACCACCCCCACCCCCCAAACAATCGGTTTCTTTATGGGGGAAGCTTGCTTTCCAATTTCAGCCGTGTGACATTTCTTCACCAAAACAATATAATTCTCCACTGTTGCCACTCAGTGGACTGATAATCACACACAAACTAGCTGTTGCATCTGTCAATGAAACGTAGGTGCAGCTTTAGCACAAATGTTAACTGAATGCTGACAAGGCATTTCTAAAAGGATGCTAAAAAACAAAAAAAAATCTAAGCACGAGTCTGGTGAAGAAAAGCGACGACTGAAATTCAAAACATCAACGTGTCCCCTCATGTGATAGGCTTGAGTGTTAAATGGTGATAATTGTGTTTAGACGCAGTCCCATTTCCCTTCAGTGTGTAAGGTACGAGTCAGATTAACTGAAAACAGGGATGGGGGGGGGGATAGAGGGATGAGAGGAAACAAAACAGAAACAAAACCAGAAAGAATCGCAAAAATCTGTACATGTAAACATCACACTTCCACTGAGTCAAATCATGAGGAGAATACAGGTTTCACATTGGTATTACTGGAGGTACAAAGCCCCGGCAGAGGAAATCAAGACAATCAAGAGTCCAGTACAAAGTCAGGTGAAGACAGAGAGACAAAAGAAAGGAATCAAATATCTATCAAACATTAAAAAAATAAGGAATCTAAAGCACCACTGAAAAGGAACAGAAAATAAAACAGTAAAACAAAACGGCCCAGACAGACATTTTCTGTTTTTGACAGGCGCTGTACGTCCTGCCCTGATAGAAACATAAAAAAAGGTCCATTACTTTTCCTCCTTTCACTCACTTTTTTAAATGTGTGTGTGTGTGTGTGTTGAGCTTTACATCCGAGCAGACTGGCTCAAGAACTGAGTGTGAACTTTAGGGACCTGACTGGCATCACAGCTCATCGGATGGTTTCAGGTTTGAATCTAGAAGCTTCCCTGCAGCACTTTCAGATTCCTCTCAATGGCTTTAAAAACTCTGCTGCATCAGAATTAGTCGGAAACTATGATCCACAACTATGTCGCTGGTAACTAAACCAAAAGATGTTGCCACCATAGAGAACACTGAGGTTGTATTTGTTTTAAAAGAATAGTTTGACATTCTCAGAAACATGCTTATTTGCTTTCTACGAAATTTAGAAGAGATGATCAAGTATTGTTCTTCTCATCTAATGCTCGGCAAGTATGTGCGAATAAGCATATTTCCCCCTCCCTTCAAGAGTTCCATCACGTAGGAAGAAGGAATCTAAGAAAATGAAACCAACAGTCAACAAGCTGCAGGTTTAACAGAAGCGTAATATCACAGCAACCTGGGCCTTAAATGTAGTGCTGTTGTCAGAAAGGTGACACTTGCTCTCTTCTCAGCTGCTCGTTGTCAGCTGGAGGATCCATGTGAAGTCTGATTTTGTCCTTCATACGGAAGATCGATGACGGATCGCAATCTCTAAACCACGTCGGAGTGTAAACATAATCTTTTAGGGACATTACGCTCACTGAGGAGTGCAGTTGTTGGGACAGTAGACGTGAACATGCAGCTTGGATTCTTCAATCTTTGATAAAGCTGTTGCGGAGTAAGACTTGAGAGCTGAAAGAATAATAGTTTGTGGTGATGGCGGTCAGGTCCCGTGTTGGTTGACATCCATGTTTGGAATGTGCAGTATAGGCAAACAGAAGTGACGTGGGTTGGAATATTGTACAAAATCTCTTTTCATAAAAGACCGCTGTACGTGCACTACAAAATATATGTATAAAATAATATTAAGAATCAGAACATTGATAATAATAATAATAATAATAATGTAATCAGATAGAAATGTGTCGGCCATTTGCTCAACCAGTGACGTTAAAAGAAGGAGTTTTGGAGGATGAATGCTCTGATTATGGTTAAAGGTTAATCTGTCTGTCCCGCTGGATACAGCAGACTGACAGAGGGAACGGAAATCACACAGTGAGCAAATTACACCTTTCTAAAGATTGTCATTTGCCTTTTTTTATTTAAAATTTTGATCTTGTATAGTTTGTTGTGGCGCTGTTCTGCAGCGGTCTGGCTTTGAAGTAAACTGGTACTCGTAGAAAACCTTAAGAACGTCTTTTCTGAGGCTGATGGAGAACTTTGACACTTCGGAGCCAGTGAGGTAAAAGTCCCAAATGCCGACCCACCTGGCCACCCACAGTGACTGTGACCATCACTTCAAATACTGTAACATCAGTGAAGCAGTGTTTGCTACAACCTGACCAAGAATTCAACTCGGGCACTTTGACTTTCATTCTGGGACGATCTCAGTGGTTCAGTTGTGTTTGGTTAAAAATGACTTTTTCCTATAAAAAAAAGAAAATCCCCGATGCTTTTTAAAATAAGCAGCTTGAAGTTTTAGCTCACAGTAGCATGATCAAACTCTAAGGAGGCGGGAGGTGGATGAACAGCTTCTTCGTTGTTTACGCAGCATCTTAAACTGCTCTAATTTGTCACGTTAGGGAGAGTAAACAGAATAAAACGACCCTTTTTCCAACTTCATTAGAACCTTTGGGCTAATTTTAGGATCCAGGCTGCAGGTCAAAAAACGCAGTTTAAGGATAACAAAGTCTGCTGACTAAGTAACAAGGACTGTTGGGGTTAAGTTTTGTTGAATATGAAACTTCAGCTGAAAATATGACATACAACGTATTATACATGGTAACTGATGGTAGGATCTCCTTCATTTCTTAAAAACACATTTTGTTTTCAGAATGGCAGCAGCAGTGGAAACATTTCTGAAGGGGATACATTGAGACTGAATCCATCTGTGAGTCAGAATGTTGGGATTGAAATTCTACCTGAAATCAACTGAATTGAAAATAAAACTGATTCAGTGTTTCCAAACCAAGCAAACGTATTCACTAGTTAAGAAACTCTAAGACACATCACTGACTTCAAATTAAAACAGACTAAAAGAGGAATAAGCACAGAAGAAAAAATGATCTGAGCAGGTGTTACGAAGCGTTTTTGTGCCGCTGTGATCAGCCTCCATCTTGAAACATAAATGATACAGGATAATCTGATAAGAGGACAGAGATCAGAATGATGCATTAACAGTTTACTGTACGTGACTCAAGTCCCTCAGACAGCATGTGGATCAACCTCTATGTGGAACAGCTTCTCTTTCAAAAGTTCGTTCTGAGACCAATTGAGTACATCTGGACAATCCAGGTGTCCAAAAAGTGCCGAATCTCCCAGATAATGAAAATCCGAAAGACACAGAAAGGATGAATCAGGAGAACAGGAGGACGGGCCACTGGTGTCATCAACAGTCTCATGTTGGGGTCAAAGAAGGCAATCGCACCCGACTCAAACTAAACGTTTAATCTGCCCTCCGTTATTCAATTGAATAAAGACAAAAAAATGGCGGAAATTTGAGGAAAAATTGATTGTACCTCAGTGAATCTCACAACATGTGATATTGTGGGATTTCCTCTATATCAAAAGGCGAATAAGTCATACATTTTTAACTGTTCTTATAAATGTGACTTCACCTCTTGGAGCATTCGTTAAAGGTTGTGGACATAATTTTCGCTTCCTTCTCTCCTTCTCCTCTAGTTGGGTCTTTTTTCTTTTTGCATATTTCTCTCGTGTCATTTAGCGATCTGTACATTAAACAAAGATACCAGTTTTGTGAAAAAGTACAAAACAAAAAAAACGTTTTAAATTCCACATCTAATCTGACATAAATTAAATAATTTACATTTGAAACATTTCAAACTAATCAGAAATTGACGTGGTGGTTCTGACATTGCACGCAAATGTAAATCATTGAAAGTTCGGACGGAGGTTTTGTGTTAGTGAAAGGCTTTCACGTGTCCTCCGCTCTGTGGCCCGGCAGCGCTCGTCGTCCAGTGCATGTGATACAGATTTTACCGTCTGACCGTCGCTGTGGGCCGCCAACACAAACCATCACCAGTGAATGCTATGATTATCAACTGCATTGCAAAAAACACACACATCACATCTCTTTCACTGCTCTCGTCTGACTTCAGCAGTGCAAGTCCAGGGGGAGGGGGTGGGGTGGGGGGGGGGCTGGCAAACATGCATACATACATGCACAGAGAACCTCCCCCCTTCAAATCACAGATGACTGTTGTTTCACTCAGTGTGCAAAAAAAAAAAGGAGCAAATCTCGGTGACATGACAGTCGAAACTGAGAAGAAACCACAGAAGAAGCACAGAACACAGAGCGATGCCTCAAAAGGATGTGAGTCACGTTTGTCTCTTTGTTCATTTTCCTACCTGTTCTGTCCTACAGGTGTTAAATGGATAAACCAGAACAGACAATTTGGCTTTTTTGTTAGCAACTGCACCAAGAGACAAAACTAAGGAGTGGTTAACAAAAACAAGAGTTGCTCCTTATCATGTGGAGAAAAAAGAATTAGCTCTACATTTTGCCTTTTTGAAGAGAGAAGATTGTTTTCTCGCTCATGTCAGAACGGTATGTAGAGCTGTAGCCAGGAGATGGTTAGCGTAGCTTAGCATACAGACTGGAAACAGGGGGAAACAACTAGCCTGGCTGTGTCCAAAAGTAACTAAAACCTTTAACGCTCACTTATTAACAAATCATATATTGCTTGTTTAATTCCTAAAAGTAACACGTTGTAGTTTAATGGGGGGTTGTGTGCTTCAACAACCTCAAAGTGACTCCAGGAAGTCACTCCTCACAGTTAAAAAGTAGTCCTGCAAATAACCGTCCGTAAATCAACTTTTTTTTAAAATTAAAATTGAATTAAAAAGACAAGAAATAAGGTGCTAATCAGTAAGCTTTATGGGTGCTAATAGGTGGAATTTTTTAATACTTGTACAGAGACAGGCTCGCCGTTTCCCTAATTTTTCTCGTTATGCTAAGCTAAGTTAATCGACTGCTTTCTCAAGCTTCAAATTTAACATTCACGTATGAGGGTGGTATCAATCGCTCATCTAACTGAAAGCAAATAAGCATGTTTCCCAAAATGTAAAACTATTCCTTCAACAAAGAGGCTGTGGCTGAACTCTAAGCAGGTCAACAGGTTCACTGGAATATCATATAACTATAATGTTCACTTAAAACAAAAACAACCTTCACAAGGTGTAATATCAACACAGCTGAAAGCCATAAGATGAAGGATTTACTTTCTCTTTATAAGGTATCTGCAGAAATTCAGTGCCATCTCCTCTCTCTTTCCTTCCGAATCAAAATAATAATAATCAGTGTTTCAAACTGGACTATTTTGTCCGTTGAGTGGTCTAAGTGTGTAATTATTGGCCTGATATAGAGTACCACAGTGAAGGTGCAAGGCTCCACTAATACGTCCCTCCCTGTTTCCTCCACAGGGTGAAAATATGGGAAGAAACTGAAAGAAACAAGTTTTCACAGTTAGAAAGTCACAAAACAACATGAATCAAGCCCTATGAAGCAAAAGCAAAGAAACCAACCAACCAGTCTGAGAGACACAGGACGGAGAGCGGATGTAAGTCTTTGTGTTGTTTTTGCTTTGTTGTGATCGAGTTGCAGTCGAGGTCGCAGGAGGTCGGTCGGGTTTTCACGGGGCACTGCGGCTAGCTAACGCCCGGCTTTGTTGAGGTTTCAGGTCTATGGCAGAAGGTCCGGTTTTTGTATATAGCAGCAGCAACATGAAAGTTCATCTTTATAATCATAATAACAATAATGATAATAACAACAATGGCCATCTCAGAGTTTAACAGACAAAAACAGTAAGACAGAACAGTCCTCCTCTTCCTCTGAAACCTGGACCAGACCAGGGAGGGGAGGAGGAAGTGTTTAGGTCCACGAAGAAGAGGTGAAGAGTAGGTCCAATGGAGAGAAGAAGAAGCAGAAGAAGAAGAAGAGAGGGAGGTGAGGAGTTCTAAACAGAATGATGCTGAGGTTTCGTTGGCGTTACATCTACATTTGTAAAAAAAAAAAAAGTAGAAGCAGGAGGTTAAATTGCCACCAGTGGACAACATTTAACCCCCCCTTACATTTAAGAAAACCCCTCCCACCCCTCCCCTTTAAGGATAAAGTCGCCTCCCGGAGTAACACACTCCTGTCAACTCTGATTCTTCTCAAGTTTTCAAGATGAACTGATTATTTACAGCAGCACACGAATGAACCTGCACAGATGAAAATAATAAAGTTTAAAGATTTCAGTGTTTCTTTACATCAGTTCTTGAAATGCTTCATCATATTTCGATATTGCAGGTCTTTTGAGCAATATAGTTTGATTCTCGCCCCCAAAATATATAATCCTTGAAGACATCAGGTGGTAAAGTAGAAGTATACTGGCTTCTGGTGGGAATGTTACCATTCGTTTGCAGAGTGTGTGCGCGTATATGTGTTTGTGTATGCGTGTGTGAGGAACTGAAAATGGAATTGGCAGGTCTGATCTGAGGTATTTCCTGGTAGTCCACATGGCGTCTTGGATGCATAAGTAGCAAGTTGCTCCCTGGGTAAAAGGGGTGAGGAGGATGGGGGGTTTAGGGTGAGGTTTCAGGTGAGGAAAAAGTGCTATAGGACAAAGAGAGCTTATATACAAGCGAGCACAGAAAGTTTCTCTCCTCCTTTTTTTTTCTTTTTTAAACAAAACATCAACTTTTTTTCTTTTCCAGTTTCCATCCTGTCGCCGACCGGACTCAAAGTCTTTTCCGTATTTAGTGCTATCTGTCAAGAGAAGTCAAACCGCTTTGCTTTCTTTCAGTCACTTGGGAAGAGTAAAAAACATAAACAACAATAAACAAAAAAATGCTCACTGGACTCCAAAAAAAAAGGAAAAATCAAAAACACTGGTCATTTAACAATAAGCTTCAGTAGTACTAATTCAGGGAGTCAATATTTTTAATTCTTTTAATTGTTATGATCGATGGCGTTGGCTCCTGTCAAACAAAACTCAAAAACGTCACTCCTCCATCCACAACGAGGCAACGTCTCTTTCTTCTGAAACCACAGCAGCAGAATCAACAGCCTTGCAGTCATCTTTACTCTTCGTCCAAGCTATGCTCCTCTTTTATCCTCCTCCTCCTCCTCTCTTTCTCTCCTCCACACTCTTTCGCTCAGAGTGTAGTGCTGATTGTGAGGTTCTCCCAGAGAGGAGAGGAAGCGATTCCTTCAGAGACCATATGCTCCTTTTTTTCAAATTTCTTCTCTCAATCAAATCAATGGATTGAGGTTGTGGGGGATTGTTTTGGGGACGGCGGGGTGGGATTGGTCTCCCTCCCTCTATCCCAGTTTCCCACTTTTTTCCTCTAGAAAATCAAAAGTGGCGACAGTTTCTGAAGGAGGGAACAGCAAAAACAAGAGGTCTGGATCTCAGCTTTGTTAGAGAGACGGGGGGCGCAGACGGACACAAAACAAACATAATGGAAAATGTGTGTATGTGTGTGTGTTCGTGTGTGTGTGTTCTCCCACGTTTCCCCTGAATCAGTTCTGCTGCAGGATGAGGTTCTCCAACTCGTCTGCCGAGCGCAGCAGGAAGGCGGCTGACTCCCTGTAGCCGGCAATCAGCTGACGCACGGCCGTGATCTCCGTTTGGCTGAGCTGGGTCGACGCCCCGCCCCCTCCTCCACCCCCACTGCCCCGCCCACCCAGGCTGTTGTTGGTGGAGGCTGAGGAGGTGGAGTTACTGATGTTGGCAGAGGAGAGAGATTTCATGCTGAGGTCTGTGGGGCCTGAAGGTGGATGGAGAGAAGAGGGAGAAACGGTGAGGGGGGGGGGTTGATGAAGAAGAGGAGGAAGGGATTGATGAATGGAGAAAAGAACGGAGGAGAGAAAGGACACATAAGTAAAAGGTGAAATGAAGAGAAGGAGACAGGGAGAGGAGGCGAAGGAGCAAAAGATCAGTGAGTTCAAAATGAGAGAGGACTGCTGTAATATGTCTTTTATCACTTGTGGTGATCATTAAACCGCCAGCTCCAAGGTGACGAGAACAAAGAACCGTGTGAATTAAATACTGTGGTCATGGAAACACTCTCTAGTCAGTTAATCTAGCAAAGATGTTTCTACTGCAAACGTGCGTCTCACGCCGATCAACACTCTCTCTCTCTCTCAGTTAATAAAAGAACATTAACACTGCGATTGTGAGGCAGTAACCTCGGCATCACTGTTGACTCTCAGTTACAGGTGCAACAAAACACCCATCGGTGATACTGGGTGGGTGAAACTTTCAACCAGAGATGACAGTGAAACACTGAAAATGTATTTCACCAAGATCTACAACTCATTAGGCCGCAGGAGCAAACAGAGAAGCCTGGATTACAAGACACACAGAGGGAGAGCGACTTCTCAGCTCAGGTAGACATTAATCCACTATATCTTTACTTAGACAATAGTTGTTTGATGTTATATTAATGCTCTGAATCCAACATATTGCACCTTTAAAGCTGGGGGGGGGGGGGTAGTTTCATTGATCTGATTGGCCAAAGTCTCCGTTAAAGACTAGATTTTCTGAAGCACTAAAACACGGCCAAGAGGAGATGCAGAAGTCTAGTTTTCTCTCAGACACTTGAATTACAATTTGCTGAAAGTTTTTCCCAATTAGTCAAAAATAAAGCTTTAGCAAGGCCGACATACATCAGTATCATGTATGTGCGCTAGCTGCTACATCTGCTGCTCCTTCTCCTCCTTCTCCTCCACTCTATCACTCTCCCTCCTCACTGCCTGCTTCCTTCTAACCACGACGTCTTGTCCATCTCCTCCCTGTCTGCACGACGGCCCTCTTTATCTGTATCTCGGTCCCATCCTCACCGTTGCTCTGGGCAGCAGCGCCGGTCGTCAGGGAAACGGGGTGTTGCATGGCAGCGCCCAGGCCCGGGTATCCACGGTAACCATAGCTGAGGCCAGCCCCGTTGATGTAGAGCTGGGAGTCCTGGGAGGAGAAGGCGGATGCGGCCAAGGAGTAGGCGGAGTGAGCCAGGGACGCCGGCTCCCTCAGACCTCCTCCACCACTGGACGGCTTGTCCAGAGAGATCTGATCATCCTGGACGAGGGAACGGGGGGATTAGAGGGTTTTCTTTTCAGAATACTGTACGGCAAAGCTGGGTGTGTTAACATACAACTGGTGGAAAGAACTCAGGGTAATGTATGAAACCTGCAGCACAAGAATTACAATATTGCAAATCCGCATGTGAGGCATTAGGCTTTTGGTTTGTTTGTTTGTCTGTTCGTCAACAGGATTACGGAAAAACCAATGGCCCAATTTTCATAGAACTTAGTGGAACTGTTGAGTTGGGGGGCCAAGGAGGTAAACATTACATTTTTGGGGTAGATACAATCACCTGGCGGATACACAAATTATTTTTCAGTTCTGGAAATGGCCTTGGTTGAGGTCTGCGCTCTCCGAGTGCCCCTTTAGTGATCATGGTGATTTTAAAAAGTCATCTTTTGTGGACACAAAATGTAAAATAAACCAGTATTTCTTCTGTAGAATAATAACTTAACTTACTGGATCACATAGATGTGTCAGTGTGGCTGGATTGTGTTTTGCAGTTTGTGACATACTAACAACTCATTTAACCAGATTAACTGCAATTCTTTAGCTTCACCCACTGATCATTAACTCTGTTTAACTACAACTCAGGTCGGCAGGCGTAACGACACACATATTTCTCTCAGTATTACAGTGATTCTCAATCAACAGCTCATTACTGAACTGGCCAGCCTGCGAGGCTTCTATGTAGATTTAATTAGTCAAATACAAAACATCAAGTAATGTTTTTTTCCTTTTCACATGAATTAGGCTACACACACACACACACACACACACACACACACACACACACACACACTTACATGATAGGCATCGAGGCGCATCCTCTTTGCAGCGTTGCGTGATTCGCTCTCGCAGGCGGCAGCCAGGATGTTCTCAGCCATGGCTGAGGTAAGGTGAGGTGGAGTAGGACGGGTCTGCAGACAACACAATGATGTCATGGAATTCAATTATTGAGTGAATTAGAGCGACAGGTGGTTATGCCATCAACTAATACAAGTGGATTTACATACAGGAGGATACTGACTGTGCTTCTTATGTTGTAGTTAAATAATGATTACATTAGACGGGAATGAATGTGATTATTTACTGAACAGTACACGACACACGTAACAAATATCTTCAGTTTGTTTGTGTATGGCAGGAAAACTACATGAAGACAACACCTGTTAGAAACATCTGTCTTTTAACATTAGCATGGAGAAACAGCTGAAAGAGTTTTCACTTTTAAATCTCAACAGCAAAGGTTTACTTTATCAAAGCTTTATATTAATGCGAGCACACCATTTTATTTTAATATCCTATCCGTTTCATGGTATCGCTTTGTTTGTCGTATTTCTATTTTATTTCTATATTGTTTGATTTTATTGTTGCAGTTATACAATAACCAGTTCCTGGTTCAACCATGTAAAGCATTTTGTAACTTTGTTTTAAAATGTGCTGTATAAATAAAGCTATTATTATCATCATTATTATTATTATCACTACTTTCAGCCACGCAAAGAGCTCTGCCTTCTGAAATGATAAAGAGGTAATAAGAGAGCTAATGAGCTTCACGTTGTTTTCTATTTTTACATTAGATAGACACATTCTTTTAGTTAGTACCGGTACATATGCTGAGGTATCCAATCTATAACAACTATAATATACCAGAGGGCATCGTTTCCTATGATTATAGAGCATAATGCAAATTATATCGAAAGAAACATTGAGCCTTTACAGTTTACAGTGAAGTACACCTCGCTGATGACTACAGTACTGTGTATAAATACATGTGTAGCATGATGCTTCACCACTGGGGGGTAGCAGAGACATTTCAATGACTCATCTTTATAGTCAGTGTGATTGTTGCCTGTCACACAATTTCAGGGGGGGGGGTATGGAGTTAGCAGCAACGTTAAAACGGTGAAGGTAGCAGTGCAGTATGTGTTCCCCGAAGTCACGGTCATCTTCGGCCCAGGCTCACTTAAGGTGGCCTGACCTTTAAGGTGGACCAGCTATTCTCGTTACAGTGACAAGACACTTTTCCTAGATGCTTCTTGTGATTTTCCGCCATCGCTTTCGCCATACTCCATATGCCATTCTCTCCCGTATGGTAATGACTCTCACTGCCAGTATGAGAGTCTTTGTCAAAGAGATTATTATTTTTCAATCACGAGTAAAGATTGCAGCGCATTAATCATCTGTGTCACTGCACACACCCTGCTGGTTCCTGAAACGTATTGACAGCACAGATCTGTCCCTGCAAGTCAGTTTGTCACTTGATACTTGTCTCGATATTCTGCAAACTGAATTAACTCTGACTACTGAGACAATAAACATTGAAAGGAATAATCAGTCATGTAGTTAAAGATGAACTACAAATAGATTTTGGCCACCACTTTGGGACGACAGACATCTTTTATAAGGTAAATATACACAAGAAATCAGCAGCGAATGTCAAACTGATGAAAGTCATGTAAGGGGCAAAACTGCAAACAAATGCTTTTTTGAGAGAACACTTTGTTTGGTTCAATGTCCGCTGCCGTCTACTCAGTGGTTAGATTGAAGAGGTTTAAATGAGTCCATAGTTCATCTGATAATACAATAGTGTTAACCCACACTACCACAACAAGCTATATATTCATATTTATTTATCTACATTCCCATTAATTACCTTTAATTCTATTTGTAACAACATTTGTTCAGCCTAAAAGCTTTCTGTGAGCAGGTATCAGGTCTGCATCGCAGAGCTGCACGGAATGAATTTAACACATTTCTCCAACTGCTGTAACTTAGAAACGTTACATTTGTTGACTGTTTAAAAAACTAGCCCCAACTGATAAAAATATTGATACTATTACCGCAATAACTACTCTTATTTTACGATTATTACAGTCTCTTAAACGTCTTACTTTGTCATAGAGCTGCAACTATTAGAGTACAACATGTTTTGTCTTTCCCTGTTTTATACAATTCAAAAACTGAATTAATTTTGGTTTTGGACTGTTGGTCAGACCAAACAACACATTTCTGGGGAACTATAACGTGTAAGTCACAGCTGTTCTTTACTAACAGAAAATATTGAGATGACACCCCGCTAACAGACAAACTAACAGGCTCATTACCTCCATGCCGCTCTTCTTCATGCGTCGGCAGGATTTGAGGTAGGTGCGGATGCGCTTGCGGGCGCGTTCCTGGAATTCTGGGAACTGTCTGCTGCACGACTCGATGATGGCCTGGATCTTTTCCTTGGGCTGTTTAGAGATGGGAACCATCCGATCCAAGTTCTCGTCCACAAACAGACGCACAAACATCTGCAGGAAGTCAACACGGCTGTTAGAGAAAAGCGTAGCCGCGGATACCTTGCTTTTAGTTGTCGTCTTAAAGTACGAGTATATGCAGTGGTGGAAAGTAACGAGGTAGATTTACTCAAGTACTGAACTTTAGTATGACTTTGAAGTACTTGTACTTTATCTGAATATTCCCATTTTATACTAATGTCCAGAACACTTATTTACAGCAATTATGTATTATTAAAGGATAAATAAGATAAAGGGGGAATAGCAGTATATAAAGTAATCAAAATTAGCTCTACACTGTGGTACTGCTACTTCCTTCACTACAGTTTATATTTGAATGTGTGTTAAAGCTGCATTCATTGTTGACAGGTTTTAAAAGAGGAATTGTCAGGTCTTCAATATGTTTTCTTTATGAATATAATGAGACACCTACTTGATCCCAGTGGGACATCATGTGAGACCCAACACACTGTATCTGACTCACATTAAAGGCCTTTAGTCTCTCTGGGTCGACTCCCTCTGTGTCGTTGATCTTGTCGTTGTCATCGTGGTCATCATGGTCATCGTCATCATCGTCAGGGCCGCCCTGGCGCCCTGTGGTCAGGTCCTCGGCACCCAAGTCCATCTTCACGCTGTCGTAACTGCCACCCGAACTGTACTGTGGGGACTGAACACACACATAAGCCATCAGTTAAGTCTTTGCAACTATGCCCTGTAAACTGGCTTGTTTTGTTTTGTTGTGGGCTGTGCAGAATGGATTTTATTTTTACATTCAAAGCTTCTATTGAGGTTTTTAAGAAGCTTAATTAAGAGCAAACCTTCCACCTCAGTGAAAGTTTTTGAAAGGCTAAACGCCAGCAAATTTGGATTGAAGCCGAATATTTTGTTAAATAAAAACATGTTGTGATTTTTTGGAAATGATTACATCTATAATACCTTTTTTTCCATTACTGTTGACTTTTGGACTTAACGCTGTGGAGTTAATGGAAATGTTTGGGTCACACGAGTTGGAACAATCCTACACATTCACCACTAGTTCTACAAATAGTATAACACTAATAACATTAGTGCAGCCTAATCTTTAATAAATGGACGTGCAAAAAAAAGAAGCTTTGAAGCATTCAAATGTTGATTTAGAAAATTAATGTCAACCTCGTGAATGCTGCTTCGAAACACTTTGCAATCATTTTTAATTATTATTATTATTTTAATATTCCTTAGCATTAGAGCTAATTACCTGTACGTGTATATGTATGCACAGTCTGTATTCATGTGTATGTCTGCTGTGTGGTCTCACCTTGCCCCCGTAGTCCCTGCCATCTCGATCCAATCGCAGCTCGGCAGTGTGTGTGTGGGACTGGGAGTGTGTGTTGGGAGTGTGTGCATTATGTGTGTGAGGGGTGTGTGTGTGCGGCAGCGGCAGAGGCAGGGCAGGGTGTGGAACCAGGGGAGGTTTGGCAGCCAGTGGGTACTTCCTGCGGAGCTCCTCGGGCGCGCTGGGATGCAGAGCTCCGAGCAGCGCTGCAGCCGCGGCCGACACAGTGACGGGCAGATGTGAGGTGGACAGGGGAAGGCGCTGAGGGGGAGGGTCACTGAGGTTCATCGGCTGCTGGTCCTCGGACGAGGAGGAGGAGGAAGTAGGCGTGCTGAAGTCCAGTGGGGCTGGGCCACCGATCCCATTGATGACCTCTGTTTCCCCGACTATGGTGCCGTCCGTCACAGCGGAGGAGGGAGGGGTCAGGGCAGGCAGGCCATTTCCACTGCCGCTCTCTGATGAGGAATCCTCTGAAAGGAGAGGGAGAGGTTCAATTTCACAGATTGAGAAACACGTATTTCTGTTGCTAAACTGTTGTTGCTTCATATTTGTGGTGTTTATTTCCAGCAGCTGATGAGCACACAGCTGGAGCCGTGTGTTTAGTGGGATGTGATAAGAGAATGACGGACATTTCCTCACATTATCAACTGATGAAGACACTAACAACAAGAAGGGACAAATATGCAGCTCATATTTATGATGTCTGTGTAGCCCCTACATAAATCTAAACATGAAAGTAAATCCGTCAACATGGAAATTTAGGGCTTTCCAGGCTTTCCACAAGCATAGAGCCACCCGAACAAGCTTGTAATTCTGCACTCCCTCGGGCCAGATATAGATCATAATAACTGGATGACCTTAGCGTTACATGAACATAAGAAAAAGAATCAAACTTCAGAAGAATTATAGTTAGCTTTGACATCTAACACAGACAATAAGCTACATGCATTATGTACATAATGTCACTATTATCATGTTTGTATGTTTTTTGCAGTAAGTGCATTTGGCGCATGGAACGACAACATACACAGCAAATGTAGAAACTCATTTCAAAGACCTATAATTATGTCATATGATCGCTGTTATGCGTGTAAGTGTGACACATTCATACTATAATTTCATGGCTATTTTAAAGGGCCCAGCAGATGGCAGGCGTCCTTCATGAAGCAGCCACATCTGTGTATGACATTCTTACAAACTTCTCTGCTTCTGTTCGAGGGTTCAAAAAAATATTATTTCTCCATGCTTTACTGTTAGATCGCATTATGCTGTATTTGTACAAAAAACATAATTAACCTATAGTCTAATAATGTAATCTATAATGACAACACAAGCTACAGACTCATAAATCATCATACACCACCACTGACTTGACTCCGACTTCACAGTGATATTATGTGCACACTCTCTTCGACATTGCTTAAGTGTTCATGTTATTGTGTACATCCCTGTATTTTTCATGCAAGGGAATTATGAAAAGGATCATTCATCAGTAAGATAGCAAACATCTCCATAACAGACACATCTCTCTCACAGCTGGAATGAAATTGGGGGACAGTTATTGTCTTCCTGTAACCAGTGGGGCTGTGACAGCAATAACTCTGAGAGGAAATAATCTCTGTTGGTGGGAGGAAAATAATGAGTCCTCAAATTATTAAAGCATTCTGAAGCCAAGGACTGCTTACGCCTTCACGGATACCAACAATTACAATGAGGGTGTACAAGATAACATTGTGGCTAACAAATGGTTGGTTCAGCTTGGGTTGTTCCTCCAACGCACCAGAGATGTGGTTTTTTTTGTGTTATGAGGGAAATGCAGTGCGAGTCCTTAGAGAGAGAGAGACTGCATACAGCTGCTGTGGAGGCAATAGTTACGGGTCGAGTGGAGCAGTGTCTGTTTATTTAATTAAACCCATCCAGTCTGCAGCCTGACCAGACAATAACACAGTCAACACCCTGCATTATGACAGACGCACCTCCCCCACCTCAACACACCACCACCGCCTCATCATCATCATCATCGTCACCAAGCTCGTCTTCCTCCCACTTTCTCTGAATCACAGTAACATCCTCTTAACCTCGTCATCGTTATTAACGCCATTTTTGTTTTACCATGGACAGTGTGAGAGCATACGTTTCAATTCAAAGCTACAACCAGAACAAAACTAACTTAAACTGTGCAGTTAGCTTCATCCCTCCTGCGCATTTTGTTAGTCAAGTTCCTCCTACGATATTTAAATTCTCGACCAGTAGTTCCCTATCTGGGGAGTCGGCAGAGGTGGAAGAAGTATTCACATCATTTACTCAAGGAAAAGTAACAAAACAACAATTCAAAAATGTGTATTTAACTATCAAAAGTAGAAGCACTTGTTATGCAGAAAAAGAAATATCACATTAATAAATTGTTGATACTGCTTACGCATCAATAAGTAATAGGGTTGTATATTTGCAAGAATACGATACACATGATACAGGGGTTGCTATTCAATCTATTGCAATACTGTAGCAAAGAACATATGGTGAATTTTTTACATCTAATTTTAGGAAAATTGTCTCAGTATAAAGAACACACAGCAATATGCATTACATCTTGGTAAAGAAAGTTTACTGTGTAATTATACGCAAGTTAAATGTGCAATCTGAGCCACTGTCTGCTAAAAACCTTTGCATGTGAACTATTAACTAAGAATGGATACAATGTTTTTGAGGATTGATGATCCATGAAACACCAAAGAAAGGGGGTTTAACTAGTATTAAATACTTCAGTATTTATTGCTGGAGCAGGTTCATGATCTTTATCTCTCTCTGTATCTCTTTTAAGACAGACAGGCTACTAAATAAGTGATCATGGAATAAATGGTCTGTGCCAAGCTAGCTGGCTGGCCGGATGGATGCCTGTCCAACTGACCGTTAGGTTTTGTGATCTGAATAGACTTCTGGTCCGTAGTCCTGGAACACATGACACTTTCCTTCCTTCACGAAGACACAGAGAGGAATGATGGAGCCTGCATGCAACTTCCAATTTTACCCGATATGTGGTTTACTGTTTCATTAGAGCTGCATTTATATGCACTACAATATTTCTAGCATCACAAACATAGAGACAGATGGAAAAGGATAAATGGGGAGATTTCGACAGAACATAGAGAGAAGCTGAATGAGACAGTGCAGAATGAGTGAACGAGTTAAAATAGAAACAATGAACGCAAGCTCCAACTGAGGATGATTGGAGGATAGAGAAAGGAAATAAAAGGCAACAGAGGAAGAGGAGGTAATTTGAATGAGTCAACAGCACAAGAAAAACGCAGAAGAAATGGAGAAAGAGAGTGGGGGCTGTGGATGGTATCGACTGTGTCATTCGTTCGTCGGGGTGGGAGGGGTGGAGCCCATACCGCTGCATGGAGAGAGGGAGAGATGGGTAGAGGCACCAGGGTAGAGAGAGAGAGAGAAAGAGAGAAAAAGAGAGAGTGAGAGAGAGGGCATTACACTATCGAGGGAGGCATAGCCAGGCAGAAGGAAAGAGGTCAGGAGGGGGGTGGTAGGAGGAGGTGGAGGAGAGGCGAGGGAGAGGGTCATGGCTCGGGGGTGGGGGCAGCAGGAGGAGAGGGGGGAAAGGATGAGGGAGGATTGAGATGGGGGATGGGACGGGGAAGGGTGAAGAGAGATTAAGTCAAAGGGATAGGCACATGGGGGAGATTTTGACATTTTTTTTATTGTATCTTTTCTTTTTTGGCTCTCGTCATTATCATGATATTGTTAGAATATATCTTACTTTATCATTTATCTATTTGGATTAGTATATAGTACTATGTTGTCTAGTAAAGAGTATTTCCATTCGTGTTGTAACGTGCAGACTAGATTTGCTGTCTTCTATTCTTTAATATTACAATTACATCTTCAACCCGGCCTGATTTGGCTGTATTAATGATAATCATGTTCGTGCTAATAAAGCATGAATTTGAAATCGAGAGATAGGGAGTGAAGTACGAACAAAAAGGGAAATGAGAGGTGGTGAGCCATGGGACCTGGAGGTAGCAAAGCATGGCTTGTATTTATGAGTGTGTAAGGACTATTCATGCGTGGTGGCGAAGGCCAACCTAATTCCTGCCGCGTTGACACAAATCCCCCCCCTCAGCAGCAAGACCGCTGTCACTGCTTCTGCATCCCTCAATCCCTCCATGACAGAACCGTGAGGGATCCCTGCTCTCCTCCTCAGCTTCTCTCACCGTCTAGTCTTTCTGTTTTTCTCCTCTCTCTGAACACACCTGCTAAACAGGGAGCAGCCTCTCTCTCTCTTTTCATATTCTCTCTTAAAGCCTTCCTCATCCTTTACCTCTATTCCCCATGGTAATGTTTCCTGCCTCTTTCTTTTCTACTCTCACCTATTCTGCCGCTATCACACTACATGATAGCAAAGACAACAGTCTGATTTGACAGACGCGGGGTGTTGAGAACGAAAGGCACAACAATTTGTTGTTTAATCCTGTGCAGTGTGTGTTAGTGGCGGACCACTAAATCCTGCACCTGTATGTCCCTTTATGTACCTATATTTTGGTTATTGTACAACAAGACGTATGAACAAATTCTCTGTCCTATCAGCATTTAGCTGAAGGAGATTTTGTGACATGCATTTGTGGATTTGTTTAGCAGGTTGACAGTGTTCAAAGTGTTGGTTGCAGGTTCAGTGTAGTCTGTGTTGATACTAATACCGAGTAGAAAGTGGTCAAGAGGAAGCATGTAAATGGAAACAAGAACTGGACCTAGCACCGATCCTTGGAGCACCCCGCAGTGAACACCTGTTGCAGCTGACATGGAATCAGCGATACAAACGCAGAAACAACTGTCTTTCAGGGAGGAGCTAAACCATTGCAGAGCGGTGCCACTGATACTCACCCAAGTCACAGGACAGTCCGAGAGGATATTTTGATCAATGGTATCAAATGCTGCGCTTAAATGAATAGTTATGACCAGCATCAGCTGACATCAATAAGTCATTTAAGACCTTAAGAAGAGCACTTTCAGTACGATGGAATTATCTAAAACCAGATTGGAATTTCTCAAAAATACAGTTTGCATGAATTAAATTTAGCTAAAGGAGCTAAAGGAGGGAGCTAAGAAATAGGTCTAAATGTATTAAGATCAGAGGAATCAAGAGATGCTCTTTCTAAAAGTAGTTTAACAAGAAGACTTCAAAAAAATTCTGGAAAAGAGCCTGTTGACAGAGAGCTTTTTAACATGGAATAATATCAAAGGACAGGTTGGGAGTTTCATTTTCATTACCATATCAGTCCGTATAGATTTAGAAATTGGATTAAATGAGCAGACGGAAACTGCACAGGGAAAGACGAGAAATTAGATCCTGAAAGTCTGCCTCTTATTCTTCTGGACGTCATGACAATTCTGAAAAACCTGATGCATGATGAGGTTCAACACGTGTTAACTTCCGAATGTCATAGTTAGATTCTTGCAGTCTACGTTCTCCTTCACTCCACATCTTTATCTGATATTGGAGACAAAAATGTAATACTTTTCTCATTCTTTCTACTTTTATCACCTGCTGTCCCCTCCCCTTCCTCTTTTACCGTCATCTCACAAACAACAGTATTGTGTCCTCCTCCCGTGCCTTTCATAATACAGTTAACTGTGGATATCGTTAAAGATTTCCAATTCAGAGTTAATAGTTATTAAATTAGCAATCTAGAAAACAACTACTGATGCATGAATTTAGCTTTGTTAGCTATCTTCATAGCCAGTTAGCTACTAAATATGTTGTGATGAATTTATTTCTTGTGTTACTAAGGTTACAACCAATGTAAATTTCCATTATAAGTATGCATACATTTTTTTAATGAACCACTTTGTCTATAAAATATTTGTGAAAATTGTGAAAAGGTCCATAAAATGTCCTACTATGTCTTGTCTTGTTGTGACCATCAAATCCAAACCTAAAACTAAACTAATGCAGTTTAGTTTGATACAAAAGTAGAAAAGCTGCAGATCCTCACATTTTAGAAGCTGGAACCTGGAAATGTTTGGGATTTATGCTTAAAACACAACTAAATGACAACCGATTCCCAAAACATTTGCCAATAAATAATTAATAATCGTTTCAGTTCTAGCTTTGTGATTTGATGATTAAAAATATGATTGCTGTTCCAAACACAACATCGCTTAATATGTTACTTCCATGTTATTCTGTTGTCTTTTCAAAGCTCCACTGCTCTGACAGAAGTTGCATTTACTTTAATCTCTACAAAAAGATCCTGCATGTGAATGCAACAATATTTTGGTATCTAAATGTTCTGGTTTCCATTTCTTGTCCAAGTAGTATTGACCAATCACGTTTGTGGGCTTTGGTAGCATGGAAATGTATTGGTGAAGCCAATTTAATACATTCTGATCATATGGATCAAGAGTGGTAAAGTGGATTTAGCTGCTGGAATGGCATGAAAAAAATGTTTATATGGACATTTTGACACGTCTATGTTGTAATTCTCCTTTAATTGACTACAGCTGCTGTCCTCCTCAAAAGGAACAAACTTCATCATTTTCATAGCAGCCTTTCAAGCCTTCAGGGTATTTGATAATACTTGGTGGAGTGTTCCTTTTAGTGTGAAGCTTTTACTTTCAGTCTTTCGTGACTCAGCACTTGATGACAAGGATCATTTGTCAAGGACACACCGGAGCAAAGCCAAAGTGGGACCTTTCACTCTCTACCTACATGACCACCTGTCCCTCTTCACCTGCTGCCATCTTTCCTTCCCCATCTCTCCCTCCTCTTTTACCGTTTCTTTTCCAGCGTGTTCATCTCTGTCCTTCTCCATCTCCTTGTCACACCCTTCCTTCGCTCCCTCTCTCACCACTCCCTCATGTCCAGGTCTCTGGGTAGGAGTGCAGTGACTGTGATGCATAGCAGTGTTTAGTGTTGTCCCTGCAGCCTTGAGGGATACCAGGTGTGTTTAAGAAGTCAAATGTCAAGGACACACACACACACACACACACACACACACACACACACACACACACACACACACACACACACACACACACACACACACACACACACACACACACACACACACACACACGGCTAAAAGACTGTGTGTCCCCAAAGAGAAGCAGGACAAGTGGACCACGACTTTGACAGTCAGTCATTGTTCAATCCACAATCCACTGGGAGGAGGATGCTGAATCAGCTAACATGGCAAAACACATCTCCATCAATGTGTGTGTATAAGTCATTGAATGTGGAATATGAGTGTGTGTCCAAGAGCAGGTGTGTCTCTGCAGGTTGTGTGTTTCTGTGTTTACGGCGTGCGAACTGTTGTATTAACTGTCAAGCTGTTAGCTCAAAGCAGCGCGGGGTGTGTGTAACTGTGAGGGGCCCTTCACATGTTGTAAATCACGCCTGTCTCTGCCTTTTCAATTCACTTCCCTCTTGCTTTGTCACTCATACGAAGGGTGAAAAAAAACACATCAAGGTTGAAAAGGTACAAAAGTCATCAGCCTGCTGGCATTTAGTTAATTATGTGAACGTGAGGACGAAGACTAGGCTGCAACCTAGTATAGAGCAGGACCGTGTTTGGTCAGTGTGCTGACTGAGGCTGCACCCCATGACAATTATTAACATGCCAGCAGTTGGGTACCAAGACAAAGGAACCTTTGGGTTGGGTCTCAAAACGTACACTTTATATTCACTACCACTTAAAAACGTAACTGCTAATTTCTCTTCTGCTCAGATCACCAACAGCTGTCTGCTCTGAGCGCATCCACGGTCACTGCCTCTCACTTTACCATGCACTCGCTCCTACATTACTCTTATAAACACACTGGTTCCCAACCTTGGGTCCCGAGCCCCATTAGAGGTCGCTGAAGCTTGGAGAAAAAATTTGGAGAAAAAAAACAGCATTTCATTCATTTAAGTGGATTATTATTTCAGATATAAATTTAAAAAATGTCAGAGTTAAAACAACCAAAGAGCTGATCTGCTGATCGACCTCATTCTGTGTATGCAGCATCTTTGTAAAACACCGATGTGCGTCTCTGTGTGACTGGTGGCGGCTGCGTAGCCATCGGACACTATCTGAGCACAGTTCCACCGCTAACGATAGTTTGCAAAATATCCTATCTGCGGCCTAAATATTGGGAAATATCCAATATGCACTGATGATACTTTGTCCTTTGGAGCAAAGCATCCACCAAATCGCACATGTAATGTCAACTCGCAGTCATTTCTAATCAGACAGAAGATATACGTCCTTGTGAACTTGAGAGCAACGGCCCTTTAATTAAAAAAGGAGACATATATCACCTGAGTGTAGCTCTGAATGGGAGCAAAGCAGCACATTTCGATCGATGTGATTTAATAATCGTCACAAGATATTTTACATTTCAGCCATACACAGGGGGGAAAGCAACAAATCAATGTCTCTATTGTAGTGATGGGGGCACTTGTGCATTGATTTACATAGGGCAGATTAAAAACCTTGCCATTAATTAAGCAGATTGTTTCTTTAATGCGCTGGCCATGTAAACAGAAGCCTGGGGGGGGGGGGGGGGGGGTCCTCTGCATTTATTTCTCCTCGTCGCTTCTCTATCTGAGTTCTTTCACTTCTTTTTTATGCTCAAACTCCTCTTCTTCACTCAGGAGCTTTCTTTATCGACTTTCTAAAGTCAACCCAAGAAATCACATTGGAGCAAATATGTTTTCTATCGGCACAAGACAGGTTTTAAATCGTAAATAATAACTGAAGGACACAGACCCTCCTTGACTCAGTAGACAGCAGGTTGCCTGTAGCGAACATTTCATACACTGGCTTTGTGTGCACTTGATTTATTATTGCAAGTGTAAAAATTGTTGCCTTCAATACACAACATGCCCGTGTGTGCGTTTGCTCCTATTGTGCATGTGAATAGAAAGGTTTGTCTGATTCTGCGTCCGTCACACAGGGCCACATTTTATGACCCTGCCGTTTGCTCTGTGGGTATGTGTGTTCGTGTGGGTGTCTGTATGCAATCTGTGCGTCACTCAGTCACATGGACGAATGGTATAGGATGTAGCAATGACCTCAGGGGGAAGAGATCACCCTGACCTTCGTGAGCTGTGGGACATTGTACTGGACTTGTGTCCTGGATGAAACCCCAGTCTTTACAGTGTGAAATGTGTTTTTAATCGAATTTCTCTCCGATACCATGACTGCACTGTAGAACTATCTATTTCAGGTTTCACGGTGTACAATGATAAGTGTCAAACTAAGTATTGACACAATTAAATCTAAAAATGTGACTGAAATTTTATTAATTTTACTATGTATTGATAAGGTCAGACCGGGCACCTACAGCTCTCAGGGAGCCAAATTCAAGAGTTTACAATGTTTTTTTTAATACCACCTTTATGCATAGAGGTGGATGGATTTTGTGGCATTTAAAATGTTGTGTGAACAGAAACAAGTGAACGTATACGGATAGGTTTCAGGTGAGCGTTGTGGCAGCAGAGATAGCATATAACGTAACTCAATCATTTTCATGTCTTCACATATTAAAAAAATCTGTCGCTGTCTGGTTGCCTACCTTGCCTTAAGTCTACCCCGGGTGTTTTATCCCATGAACCAGAGTGTATTTCACATGTATTTCTGATCGTGAAAAGCCACGACTTGGGTGTGTCACCGGTATATTGCCGAGGACCAAAGGAAGCACAGAGCGATTATCGACAAAGCACCAGAGGCAAAATACATTTGGCCCATTCTGAAATTCCAAGGGCACTGCACTTGTATCTATAAGTAATGCTCACAAAAACAGAAATACCTCTCAACTACACACATCATCAGAGAAAAAATTATTCTGTTATCTGAAGACAACAGGACACCAATACATACATACAACTCCCCACATGCCTGATATCGAAAAAACAACAACAGACCTGTGGTGCTTTTTACATTTCTACAATTATCTGTCAGCTATTAAGAGCACTGAATCGATTTCTATGTCATTAGCAGGCTGGGCATTGCTGAGTAGACTGCAGAGGAAGAAAAAGAGGAAGAGGAGGAGAAGGTAGAGGAGAAGCAGGAATGAGAGGAAGAGGAAAGAGACAAGTAAAACTAAGAGGGTGAGTAGAGAAGGGCTGCAGGGGAAAGAAGCGGATGGATCTGGGACTGAAGAGAAGTAAACAGGAGAAGAGGAGAGTGGAAACCTGAGGAGGGATAAAAGGAAGGAAGAGGAGAAATAAATGAGATGAAGATGGCAGAGAGGACAGTAAGTAAAAAAAAAAGTATCAACAGAGAAAGAGAAGGGAGAGAAACATTGATTCAGAGAGAGAAGATGAGGCAGAGAAGTCTACAGACTGGAGGGTTAGCGGGAAGTACAAAGGAGCAGGGAGGAGTGGAGAGGGAGAGATGGAAGGAGGGATGGAGGGATATAAAGGGAGGGTTGAGGCTCTAATGGGTCATCCCCTGTCGTTTTTCATTTGTGGCTTCACTACGCAGTGACAGCTAGAGGCTCCCCCACCCCTCTCCTCAAAGGAGCTAACCTGAGCGAGAGTGGTAACAGATGCTAATTCCTTCACTCCCCCTCCTTCTCCAACTCCTCCCTAGCCACCTATCCCAAGGGATGGAAAGCCAAGGGGAGGTTGTGGCAGAGAAAGAGGGAAGAAGGAGGGGAGGTGGTGGTGGTGGGGAGGAGAAACAAGCTGGTGACTCCCCCGTGTGGGATTATAATGGATTATCCCACTAAGACGCGGCACGAGCTGCTTGCTAGCTCTCAGTGCCTGCATGTCGCACCGCCGCCGCCGCATGGTCCTGCCCTGCCTGGCATCCTCATAGCAACGACCCACCTCTCTCTCGCTCTCTCTCTCTCTCTCTCTCTCACACACACACACACACACACCATCTTTACTCTGAAAAAGGCCACTCTGAGCTCTTTTTGTCTCCCTCCTCCACATGGTGGCGACTCCCTCACTGATGGGACCAGCTGGTACTCACATGAACACAAATACACAACCTGGTTCATTGTGACAAAACTCTGATCCAAAGTATTCCTTTCCAAGATTTGTTATATGAATCTGTATTGTATCTTTAATACATAAAGTGACCTTACCCACTCTCAGAACAACCAATTTTGACCATTGATTATTCATTCATGATTATTGGATATATTTTATTTTACTTTATGATAGTAAACTTTAAAATATCTTTGAGTTTTGGACTGTTAGAGGAAGTTTAGACTGAAAACAGCCTTGCATTATAAAAACTAGTATTACCACTGCCGATTGTATGCCTCCTCCAACCAGTCATCACTCCATCATTTTATCCTATTAAGCATTTGTGTGGAATGGTCAAAATGAGCATATGCATTATTGTTTTTGACCAACAATTGACAAATTGACCTTTTGACCAACAAATATTCACCAGTTCCTCCATGAGTCCAGGTGGACGTTGGTGCCAAATTTTAAGAATTCGCTCCAGACGTTCCTGAGATATCGTATTTACGAGAATAGGAAGAAAGAACAACACGCATGCATGAAGATGCTTGAGTTGTGCTGAAGATGCTGCTGAGCATCTCTATAGACAAAACAAGCTATTCGAAGACATCACCTTTGGCTCTGAGAGTGAGATGGGTATACATTTCTGTCTTAAAATGGTGAGATTTATAGATGATTAATACAATATTATTGTGAAAGAGACGAGAAGAGGAGGGACATGAAGAGCAGGATGAAGAGGTGTTAAGTTGATCTATAAGCATTATATGCATATTCCTACAGAATAAAAAAAAGGGGGAGGGGGGGGGGGGGGGGGCGAGAGAGAAGAAGAGAGGGAGAGTAAAGCTGCCTCCTGCAGTGCGTGTGTGTCCTCTAATGTCTTTGAGGTGTCCTGCCATCTCCAATGAGTCTCTGTGTTGATAGTCCACCAGCATGGAGCCTACAGAGGGCCATCTGGACCACCCCCCCCCACACACACGCGCACACATACACACACACAATGCATGTGCTCAAAAGCACAGATTTCACCAGACACACATTTGAAGCGTCTGTAAATCCGACAGATAATCATTCCTTGGTATAAAGTCGGGTCGTGAAGAACAGACACAACCACAGACACAAAATATCTCCTTCTCTAGAAGCCCCTGCATTAGAAACCCTGGCTCTGTAGCAGGTCGATGATATCTCTGCAGAGAGGGCAAGTTTGCAAAGTGATAGCTAAAAGCCTGATCAATTTGAGAGAGCAAGATAGATAGTGAGAGATAAAGACAGAGGCCCGCTCTGATTGCCGTTTTCAAGGCAGCTGTAAACTGCAGCAGAGAACCAGATGTGACAACATATCCTAAAGTGAGGGCAGTAAGTCAGCCAATGCTGCGCCTCGTGTAGCTCATGTGGTGAATTACAGGAAGAGGCACCGTCTCCTTTGCCCCTGGAGCATAGATGTACAAAAGTTGCGGAGGCAGAGACAGCGGTGGAAAATGCAAAGGCAAACGAACGTTTACAGGTTCTAATATAAAGACAACGGTAACAGAGAGAAATACGCTCCATCTGTTGTCCCTCCGTTCTGTATTTGATAATAAACTTTTTTTTAAGAGCACGTTTTATATAAGAGATGTAGCACAAAGTGCTTTACAAAAAAAGCAACACATTTAAACAAATGGACAATAAAATCAGACAATAAAAAACAGTAGATGCTAAAATATGAGAGAAATAAAACAGCAAGAACAATAAAAATGAGAAAATTAGTTCCCTCAATTTAACTTCTGTATATGTATAATGTCCACTATTTATTTTATTTATTTTGATTATTATAAATACATCACAGAAGGTAAGATGAGGATCACATAAAGAATGGAGAAGGCAGGAAGGAGGCGAGCACTACAGATGACCATCCATGACTCTGTCCGGTCGAGCCTGGTACTGTGTGTGTGTCTGTTACAGCTGGAGCGAACACTGGTGAGGAGGAGGAACAGGGTTCATCATTTACACAGAAATAAGCCAGTGTTACTGCAGTTAAACGATGCTGAGGCAGTTTGAGTTGTTTGAGCAGAATGTTTGACAGAAGATCGAACATTGACTGAACTACTTTCTGCTTGACCTGCCTGGGTATTTCTTAACCGAGTTGCCCACCGTGTTTCTCTGCCCGTCACTGACCCCTTTTAAAGCATAACATTTCCTGCAGCATTATATACCAATCTGTCTAAAAGAGATATGATAGGTGAAGAAATATCACACTTTACCGTATTTCAGCAGACGGAGTGAGTCAACACTTTGCTGCCAGAAACTTACTGCAGAAAAAGTCAGAAATTCTCCTTTTTGATAATCTGGGGTGAACTAAACATTGGCTTGGTGCTTGTGTGTGTGTGTGTGTGTGTGTGTGTGTGTGTGTGTGTGTGTGTGTGTGTGTGTGTGTGTGTGTGTGTAGGAGGGCTCCTCAGTATAGAGGGTAGAATACGAGGATGGTACAGTCAGCAGAGGAGCAACAAAGACACTGTTGTCACAGCCTGGTACTGCTTACGCACACGCGCACACACACACACACACGCACACACACACACACACACACACACACACACACACACACACACACACACACACACACACACACACACACACACACACACACACACACACACACACACACACACACACTTAAACTTCAACCCAACTCCTCCTTAAACGAACATAGACACAGGAATTAATTAGCATGCTAACAGAAGAAAGTTGCAGCCAAGAAGCATCGGCTCGGATGCAGTTCCCTGAAGTCAGCCAGATTCTGCTTCAGAGTTTTTAAGATCTGAAACTAAAAAGTTTAAGAATTTACATTCTGTATTGAAGTAGCTGACGTATGCCTGGTGTTAAGTATGTCTGAATTAGACTGTTTTCTTCTGTGTAAAGCTTCTTAAAGTGAGATGACCACTCACTTTAACAAACATTGTTCTCTACAAATACATTTCAGCACAGCTCAAGTGACACAGCATCTAGTATTCAAACTCTTGGCAGGTATCCAAAGTGACATTAAAAACATGTGGATGTACGACCACTGCACTGAGTCAATTACACAAACCCAATGAGCCAAGTGCTACGCTGCGCAACTTGCAGGGGAAGCCCGCGTCAGTCTTTTACGCGATGATGAAATTCATCATCTCAGGTGAGGAGGATAATGAGGTGAGATAATAGCTGTCATGCTGTAATCCAGAGTCAGCGCTCTGTGCAGCAGAGTAATGCAGGATCCGGGCAGTCAGTCAACCAGCTAATAGGATGGGATGAGCACAACGCCAGCCAGCCACGATGCCAACGTGACACAATGCAGCACACACAGGCTGCCCACAGGGAACACAAACACACACACACTGCTTGTTTTCTCCACTGTCATCCCTCTCTCAGAAACCACACTCTCAATTCCTCTCTCTCTCTCTCTCTCTCTCTCTTTCTCTCCATCCCTGCATGCCCTTTCACCGACTTCTCTCTCTAATTCACTGCTGTCCATCATCCTTGGTGGCTCTGGGCGAGCGGGCTGATGCAGCTCTAAGAGGCTGATGGACGATGCAGCAGCTCGTGGGTCAGATGGCGAGCAGGCCTGGAGGGAAGGATGCCTCTCTCTCCCAGAACAGAGGGGACAGTGTTTCCCTGTAATCTAAAATATCTTCAACTGTGTTGTTTTTTTCCTAACCCTAATCTTCAGGCGGGGAAACTACCACCAGCCATGTGCTGGTGAAATACTGGTAGTACACATGCTCACTTCCAGCTCGTCAAATAACACCGCTTGGTCAATGGCCCTACGCTTCAAACTATGACGCTCTGGGTGACAGAAACTGTACAATTTCTGCTTGTTACAAGCATTCAGGGTCTTCGAAAAATAAACTTCCAACATAAATTTGCTTAGATTTTAGGTTTACGTGTGCAAAATAAGTTTCAAATAAGACAAAAAACACCTTTAGTAGGACACTTTTAAGGTGATTTTTCATTTAATTTGCCAACCCTCTTTGTATAAGTCTTACATGCCCTGGTTGGATTGTAAAGGAGTGGAGAACTTTTGATCCTATTCATGCGCTTATCCGGAGCCGGGTCACGTAGGCAGCAGGCTAAGTGAAGTATTCTAGACGTCCCTCTCCCCAGCAACGTTTTCCTGTGAGACTCCAAGGCGTTCCCAGGCCAGACGAGAGATCATCCCTCCAGCGTGTTCTGGGTCTACCCCGTCTGAGCTCCTGTCCCTCTCCATCACTAAGGCTGAGCCCAGCCTGCCACCTGTATCTGCATTCTCATTCTTTCAGTCACTACCCAAAGCCCCTGACCATATCTGGGGGTCAGAACTGGAAACAGACTGGTAAATGGAGAGCTTCGTTTCCCGGTTCAGCTTCCTCTTCCGTACAACGGTCCGGTGCAACGCCTGCATCATTGCTAACGCCGCACGTCCATCTCACGCTCCACTTTACCCTCACCCATGAACAAGACCCCCCAGACACAAGAACTCCCTCGCTGAGGGCGGTAACTCACTCCCAACTCGGAGAACCATGGCCTCGGACTTGGAGGTACCGACTCTCATATCGACCGCTTCACACTCCGCTGTAAACCGCCCCAGTGCGTGCTGGAGGTCACAGTCTGTCACCACCCAAATTTAAAATTTGAAGCACTTCTATATACTAATATACAGTCAACATCAAATACACAACCAATTCTGACATGCCAAAAATCTGTCCCTTCAGACCTGTTTATGGGCTGAATTACATAGTGAAATTACTATGCAGACAAAGAGTGCTATTCAAATTTCCTACAAATGTATTCATTTATTATCATCATTTATTATAGAGCAACAGAAAAGAAAGGGGGGTGGATGAGTAAGGACAAAAGAAAAGAGCTTTACCCTTCTTGAATGGACATTATTGTTTAAGGTTTAATAGGCAGAGACAAAAGCCTATTTAATGGTCTGATGAGAAGAATAATGGAGAGAGGAGAGGAGACAAATATAGAGTCATAGAGAAGAGGAACAGTAAACAAGAGGAATAGAGGACAGAATCTCAAGCCGTAAAGCCCCCATGCCTCCCTCACACTGCGAGGGAAGGGACGACAGCAGCAGGAGAAAGAGAGGAAAAAGGAACGAGGAAAGGACGGAGAGAGAGAGAGAGACATAATGAACTGAACTGAATGACTTGAATGGTTTGTTTACTCTCATCTGCTCTAAAATCATTCAACTGATTTCAGCCTCGTCAACAAAACACATATGCAAATGTGGAAAGTGCAAAGACTGTAATTATCTATATTAACAGCATACATTTTCAGCAATTATGATAATGATTAGCATACACATTCCGAGCTCCATTTGTTATATAAATGTAGGCCTGCGGTACTCAACACTGTCCTGTTCTCTCCATATCATTCACTGCTGAGGAGTCAGGATGGACAACATCAGATATAAGGACAGTACAATGAGTTCTGATGCACTGTTAACACAAGTAAACTCCACAGGATGCCTTTAAACTGTGCTATTAGCTTTAATTTACTGTTCTATTATAAAAATGAAATCGACCGGACTATATTTAATACTTGTTTAACAAAAATATATGAAATTGCAATGAAAAAAAACAATGTGATAATATGAGAGGTGCCTCTGGTAGTGATGAATTATCAGCTGAATCTGCAGCTCCTCTCGGCTTCACAGAGCTTCATCGTGAGTTTCAGCTCATTGTTCAGCCGTGCGGCCCAAAACTTCACTGTTCTGTTCACTCTCTCTCGGTAAAGGCTCCAAGCCGATTCTAGAAGGTGGAGTTAAAACACTGCAGACCACTGTTTAGTCAATCATCACTAGCGCGACATGGGACATCCTGCACAATCCCGCCATTTTTAAATAGCCACGCTACCGTCAATAGCGGCCGCAATTTATGATTCACTCAACCCGGATTTGAGAAATCCATCTGCACTGAGGAGGTACTATCCACATTCGAAACACTGCATAGAGAAAAGGACCAGGTACCAAATATGAGTCTAGTTCAGCCGCAGGGACGGATTCATTGTCACTCATTATCAGCAGCAGAATTAATCTTGCTGATGGCAATCTCAAGCTGAACAGATCAATCTCATTGCTTAATGATAAATAATCCTCTCCACCAATTCCCTCCTGTCAATCAGAGAAACTGAAAGCAAGACCACACACACACAACAATCCTGTAACACACACACACACACACACACACACACACACACACACACACACACACACACACACACACACACACACACACACACACACACAGCCAGCCAGCGGAGGAAAACTTTGCAACCGTGCACATATTTTCCCAGACAAGGAGACATCTATATTTAAGATTTATTTACATTCAACATAATATTCAGCTTTTTTTTTTGGAGTTGGAAACAACCTCAGTCAGATTTAGATCATCATAAAGGCTCAAAGCGTTGTTGAGGCATACGATCCTGGTAAAATCTAAATGATCCTCAGTTAGAGAGAGATCCGGAGAGCCGAGACATACTGATTTATTTAAAGCAATGTTCTGCTGTAAAACATATTCTAGACACCTAAAAAAAATCCATATCAATTAAAGTGTAGGCTATATGTAGAATATTTCCACCACTTTACCATGTCGTCAGACAGCCCTTTCCGATGGGGAACTGAAGCCATTATCTATGCTCTCTTCAAAGCCGGCATACTCCTTTGACAACAACGGTCATTTTACCTGGCAGACCATGGGAACTGCTTTGTTTGTGTTTTCGTGTGACTTTTGTGAATCCAAACTAACCCTTTAAAATAAAAAAGGATACAAACGATGTTCGTTAATTGTTATAAGATAGCTGAGGAAATAACGGAAAAAAAGAGTTTAATGACCACATGAGTATGACTGAACTAATCTTAATACATCTAATTGAATAAATTACATGCATACAAGATAAAACAAAAAACTACAAAAGATCATCATTCTGTCTCCCAGGACAGGAGGAAGAGGAGGGAAGTAAAAGAAAGAATAGATGATGAATTGGATATGAGCAGTCTCTTTCTTTGTAACACACACACACACACACACACACACACACACACACACACACACACACACACACACACACACACACACACACACACACACACACACACACACACACACACACACACACACACACACACCACTTTCCCTCCTCAATTAATATTGCATCCTGTGGGCAGGAGAGGGGAGAAGATAGTGTGGGAAATAATCTCAGCCAACACAGCAATACAGCAGCTGGCTTTTCACCTGAAGGCTCTTATCGTTATGTATTGAATATACTGTAAATCACCAGCTCCGGCTCCTTCAGCTGTCACACATATGTTTGTGGAAATGTGGCACAAAAATAAAAATCTGAATTAGCCTGAAGGGATAGGAGAGATTTGTATAGGAGCTCCAGGCTCGGCCCCCCCCCCCCCCCCCCCCCCCCCCCCCCCAAAGAGATCGCTCTCTTTGGGGGGGGGGGGGGGAGATCTGTATATTTTCATCTGAATGGTTCATGTGCCACAGAGCAACTTCTGATAGTAATGTATGGTGTGGCGCCTCCAACGCTGTATCCCGTTCTTTTCATACATCCATTGCTGGGATATGTGTATGCTAGTGATTAGCATTAGCGATAGCTATGTGGACAATTAACATGAGCGATTCACAGGCTAATTGTAAGGTTAACGGCTAATTAATACTACACTCTTGCAGTCTGCAGAGTTGGAAGACGTCGTTGGGTTTATAAGAGGGTGCAGGGGGGGAGGGTTCGTGGGAAAGCTGCCTCCATCTACGTCACCTGCCTCCAGATCAGCAAATAGCTAAATTCAGTAGCAGTAGCCGGTCTCAACCAGTAGTGGGCAGTTTCTACGCATAATATATATATATATATATATATATATATAAATATATATTGGTTTTCATTGTTTAAGAAAAAAAAGTTACTGTTTAATAGGTTTTGGACAATGGAGCTCCTTCAATGGGCTGCACCATCTACTAACACACATAAACACGCATTGTGACATGAAGCTGAGCTCAGGGATAAGAGGGGGAGAGGAAGGGAAGAACAATGTGCCAGAGAGAGAGAGAGAGAGAGAGAGAGAATCATCTCTGATTCCCTTGCTGCAGAAGTGAAAGAACAGACGACAAAGAAAAAGAAACAAGACGTATGAGAGATGAGGGAGAGAAAGAGAGAGAGCATGAATGTGAGTGTGTGGGTGAAAGAGATAGAGGCTGGACAAAGGAGGAACTGACAAAATGAAAGCATGCAGGAAAGAAAGAGGGGGGATGGTTGGAGGGGATGAAGCGATGTATGAAGTGATGCAGGCTCAGTGTGTCTATGTGTGTGGAGGTATACGTTTTCTTTTTTCCGAGCTAAAAGCCTTGACTGGTTGTTGTGCACATGGAAACATACTGCCTATTCTCCACTGGCACTCAAAACACACACACACACACCATTATGTCTGAGTGGGAGGGACACAAACACATTTAGCAGCATACAGACACAAATATAACAAAAGTATTTGTAGGGGTGGGGTGTCAATTGCTGCTGTTCTCTTCAAAGGTTCTTAATTGGACCTGATTAGTTTCTATTTTAGTTGGATGCGAGATCGCAAAGAGAAAAAGATACAGACTCAAACCTCTTTATTAAAACACTGCTACACTAATGTTCAAGATAATAATGCATTATGCAGAATGAATGTGAAGGTAACGGAGCAGTTCAGGGTTTTTCCAGATATATTTAGGGGAGGAGCAAGCGTGTAAAACATGCAACATTCCCATTTGTTCTGCTTCTCCTGTTTGTGTTTCTTCTGCCCTCTGGCTCTGCTCTTCATTTTCTTCCTCTCTTTCACCCACACTCTCCCTTCTCATTCACTGTCCCTCTTCTTTGCTCTGCCTCGCCCTTCCTCATGCTCTTCCTTTCTCTACCCCTTTTTTTTTTTACTACCTCTCTTCTTCCCTCTCCTCATTTCCCACATCCCCTCTTCCCGCTCCATCTCTCTCATCATTTTTATTTTGGCTACCCTTCAGCTCTGCTCTTTTCTCTCCCAATTTCCTCTCTCGCCCATCCTCGTCGTTTTCGCTCTCCTCTCACTCTGCCCTCTTTTCTTCTTCTTCTGCACCTGTGCAACCTTGAAGAAAATGGATTATAGATGGAGAGGGATGGAGGGATGAAGCTGAATGCTTTTGTGTTGAAACGCTCTTCCAAAAAGCGCCGCACATTATTTTTGAACAAGGTTGTTTTTTTCTACTTTTTCAGCTTTCGCACCACAAATAAAGGCATCAACCAATGAAGCTGTAAAACAAGAGCAAGGAGGCTCCGTAATCCAAGCAAGACGAACAGACCTTAACAAAGGTAGAGCAGACCGGATCCACTCCATGTGATTGGCCAAAACATGGAAAATGATTCCCCAAGGGAGGACGTACTTCCTTGGTGTCGTTACCAATCAACATTCAGAATACAATATTGTAAATTGAATATAAAATGATGCTTTCCAAATGTCAACTTTAAACCATTTGATTTACTTGACTCTAGTAAGGCCTTTACGACAGAATCCAATTTTCCTTTTTTCAGATATTCGTTACCCTATTGTTATCGAGCAGTAGCTAGCTTCTTCAGTTAGCCCACGCAAAACTTAATGTAGCAGTCCTGCTGAAATCTAGGCCCAGGTGACCATAGTGCAGTGGCATGTTGGGCTCGGCTGTCCGGGGTGGACCCATGGCAGGACTACGGCAGGACTACAGCAGGACTACGGCAGGACTACGGCAGGACTACGGCAGGACTACGGCAGGACTACGGCAGGACTACGGCAGGACTACAGCAGGACTATGGCAGGACTACAGCAGGACTATGGCAGGACTATGGCAGGACTACGGCAGGACTACGGCAGGACTACGGCAGGACTACGGCAGGACTACGGCAGGACTACGGCAGGACTATGGCAGGACTACAGCAGGACTATGGCAGGACTACAGCAGGACTATGGCAGGACTATGGCAGGACTACGGCAGGACTACGGCAGGACTACGGCAGGACTACGGCAGGACTACGGCAGGACTACAGCAGGACTATGGCAGGACTACAGCAGGACTACAGCAGGACTATGGCAGGACTACAGCAGGACTATGGCAGGACTACAGCAGGACTACGGCAGGACTACGGCAGGACTACAGCAGGACTATGGCAGGACTACAGCAGGACTATGGCAGGACTACAGCAGGACTATGGCAGGACTATGGCAGGACTACAGCAGGACTACGGCAGGACTACAGCAGGACTACGGCAGGACTATGGCAGGACTACAGCAGGACTACGGCAGGACTACAGCAGGACTACGGCAGGACTATGGCAGGACTACAGCAGGACTACAGCAGGACTACAGCAGGACTACAGCAGGACTACAGCAGGACTACAGCAGGACTATGGCAGGACTACAGCAGGACTACGGCAGGACTACAGCAGGACTATGGCAGGACTACAGCAGGACTACGACAGGACTACGAGGGATTACAGCAGGACTACAGCAGGACTACGGCAGGACTACGAGGGATGCGGCAGTCCAACCTGCGGCTGCACTTCACTCACCCGGGAATGGATCCCATTTTGTCCGACAGACTGCTGGTTCACTGGTTTCTAGTGATACATTACACACACACACACACACACAATGTCCATTTCCACCCAGAAGCCACAGTGATTGTTTTTAAAAGATCTTGTAAGCTAAACTAAACTAAATAAAATATTATGACACTGTGGGTTGGTTCTCCTCCTGTCCTCCCCAATTATTTGATGACCAGCCACCACTGATGCAAACATACAGTAAATATGTCAGCACCAATGTTGTGTTAAGTTATGCATCCTTTATGATCTCCTGCCTGCTTGACATGTGTGTGTGTGTGTGTGTGTGTGTTTGTGTCTATTAATAGGGAGTGAGGTAAGCTGCTTGCCAGAGTCAGAGGCTGTAATGGTCAACACTGCCCTCATGACCTACTTTAAAGAAACTGGCACCCCACACACAAGGCACCATGATGTGTGTGTGTGTGTGTGTGTGTGTGTGTGTGTGTGTGTGTGTGTGTGTGTGTGTGTGTGTGTGTAGGTGTGAGATATATTCAGATAAAGCACCATCTGCAGGTCACATCTCAGGTGTCAAACACTTTGTAAACTCAACTGTTGGTATAACAACACAGACGACACAGGACTGTATTTGCTCTGCTGCAGAAAGTCGCTAGTCAAGACGCCGTAGAAAAAACAGCGATGTCTATTTTCTGGTGAGGAAAGCCTCGTCACAGCGTGGCACACTGCAGGATGTTGCACACACATCAAGGCCAGTTTCCTGTACTGAAAAAGGCTGCAATGACCAATGATTTTATAGTCGTACTTTGTGGTTTCATTTCATACTTTCTGAATCATCTTGCAAATATGAAACCAAAAGCACTTTGACCGGATGATAAACTTTATTTCAGACTTGAATATAATAAGCATGAACACCGTTTTTTCTGTTGCTTGACAAGAGAAAGTAATTTATTTTAAAAAACCTGTGTCTAAATATCAATACCAGAAACAGTCTATATACTATTCAAACACAGCCCGATCACACCACAACAGCGCAGGGACAAAACCAGGGCCTGGGTATCGGTACGTTGAAAAGTATCGACCAAGTGGTATCAAAACTTCTCCCGTGCCCACTAAACACGTCCTGTAGATGTGAAACGGCTATAACCAACATTATCTTACATTAATTATTTACGGTTTGATATGAAAATGATATCCACAGTCTGTTTATTAGTGTGTACAGTGAAAACTCACACACTCGCATATATATATGCACACAATATGGAGACCAGTGTTCTTTCCCTGAAGATATTTCCACGCTTTAATATACTTAATGTGTCTGCATGTGCAAAGTAAATAGTTCCATATTTGACGCCTCAGGAGGCAACACATGACATTAGTGCAGTGCGTCACAGTTTTTTCTCATCTTTCATGTTGTAGCGACATGAATGAATGAATGCGGCGCCAGCGCTAATAGGAACAGGAAGTGGTTTGACATTACAAGATCTCCCTTGTTATCAGGTTCAGAGAGGTCAAAAGAAAATCTCAATGAACAAATTGGGAAAACGAGACACTTGGAAATGCTCCAACAGTGTTTCATTGTGCCCTGTTTGTTTGCAGCACCGTCACATTTGGTTGGTTTTTAGATCGAAACAAGTTCTCTGTAACAACCTTTTCTCACCGACTGCTTGTGGTTGTATTCTCAGTGAAATACTACAGAATCTGTGTCTCCCCGGGACACCAACATTCTGGGTTCATAGTTGGAATCACATTCATATAGGGCAGTGTTTCCCAAACTATTTTTCTGGGGACTCTTTATAAAAAAATGACCATCACAATAGGCCTGATCTATCAATTGTGAGAAGAGCGAATTTGTGCGTAAATGAATGTTCCTGATCATTTCTACTGCCATCTCCGCATCACCTTATATTATCTTCTCTTAAAAAATAGTCATCAGAACATCTCTACTTTGTTGTTGCATGCTTAAGCTATAATAATACATTTTACATAATGTATTATTAGATTATATTTTGTTTTAATTAACTACATTTGTAAAGTAACAAAAGTTGTCAAATAAATTCAGTGGAGTAAAAAGTACAATTTTCCCCGAAGAAATGTTACTGCAGTAGAAGTATAAAGTAGCAGGAAAAAATAAATGGGAGCGCTTCAAACGTGTACTTAAGTACTGTATTTGTGTAAATGTACCTTGTTATATTACATCCCTGTCTGAGGAAAACACTGACTGCTAAACTAGATGAGAACATATTTGTATTTAGTTTGTATCTCGGGAGAAAAATGCAACGATAGAGCAGGTCTAAATTACCTCACAAGCTTCTGTTTTGTAGAAACATTCACAGAAACATGGAAACACACCATCTCATTTCTGCACCCAGGGAGGGTGTGTGTGTGTGTGTGTGTTAACGCACGGTAAATTAGGTTTGCTCTATATTTTTGGGGGGTTAGCCTTGAAAGATTGATGGGGAGGTGAAGTGTATGTGGGCCAGAGAGAGGTAGCTGCAGTTTTAATGTACTTTAATGTACTGTACTCTGCTCTGCTGGGGGACAGCAGGGATGTTAGGAGTCTTTGTTTTCTCTTTGCTCTCCTACTTCCTCTCTAATTGGGCTTTCTTGTAGCTCGATGCACTTGTTTGTTTGTTTTTGGAGAGAGGCACAGATCCACTCGGTTCAAATTATTCTCCCTACGGCTTCACTTCTTTTGCTTTCTCTTTGCTCCTCCACATGTTCATCTGCCCTCTCCCTTGGTATTCAATACATGAGGCTGTAAAGTGAGTTTGTATCAATGCTTTATGAAACTTCTGCAATGCAAGACAATTGCTGTCTTACTGACAAGACATGGTCTTGACTCGACAATGAGGCCTTTATCATCACGATTCTCATCGTCTTTGCGGGGAGTCGTAACTTGCTTGTTTGAGATGGATTCTCTTTACGAAGCAGCAGGAAATGCAGCGGTCTATGTGAGATTGCACAGATTGTCAGTGGTTACATGGCGACAACCAGCAAGCCGATTTTCTTTGTCGTAGCAACAAATGAGAAAAGTTCCAAGGTAGAAGTTACAATTAGTGGGGTTGAGTTGTTGGTCTCAAGGCTCCTGCAGTGGCCCTGATGTCTATTCAGAGTAATGTTACATGCTTCAAATGTCATTCCTTCATTCCAAGGAAAAATATTTCCTACTATACGCCAAAATAACCAAGTCTGATCAAAGTCCAAAAACCAAAGATATGCAATTCATATTGAACTGAGGAATGCAGCTAATCTTTACAGTAAATAATCAGAAACCAGTAAATTAACTCATTAAACTGCCCGTATCTGTAGAGATACACATGTTGAATCCAAAACTGAGCACACTCCTCAAACAAGAGGACAGAACCAGACAACAGAACTGCTGAAATAAAGGAATAGCTGTTCCAGAGGTCAAACAACAAGCTTCACATTACATGATGCAGCAGATACTGCATGCTTGTATTCATTTCACTACACGCTGACGCCTCGGCATTTGATTTGTCTATGGTGTACAGTACAGGCTTTCTGGGAGGAAACATGCCACGATGCACATTGTGTCATTAAAAAAAAAAAAAAGAGTTGAAACTGCTACTTCTTATTCAGATCAGTATGTAAATCAATGGTTTTTCAGCCAGCGATAGGTGTATTCCTTTGACATCCCTCCCCCATTCATATTCTCTCATCATCATTCTGTTTGTGTTTCTATTCTTAATCCTTGCTGCTTTCACCCTCCCACAATCACGCTTTCTTCTTCTCATCCCGACAAGAGGTCTGTTGTCTATACAGTGGACAGAGTTTGTTAGCATTTAATCTGAGTTTGAATGATGGTTTGGTGCTGAGTGCAGATCTCTTAGTTACATCACAGAGATGCTTCTGCGCTGAAAGGGTGTAGGGCTATGTGACATTCGTTAACCCTGTCCTGCAAAAGTAGAAACGACCAAGAACAAAATGGTATTCATTGTATTTTATTATTCAGCAAATATCACCATCATATGTGTGATGCACTTAACATAAGGATAACTTGTTGTTGCACCACAACAGTAAACATAGTGGGACATAACACCAGCAGTAGGCTGAGAACTTTTCTTTCTCAAGTTATCAAAAGTTCTTACTTTAACATTATTGACGGTATTTAAATATTTAAGCAAGGGACTTTTCATTCCCTCCTTTCTCATTAGAACTCCTGCAAATATTGCATTTGTTTTGTTGACTTTGGTGAAGTGTATCCACACTGTGGGACATTTAGGTTATGTTCCGACGGTCCACATCGTTAGCAACTGGGTCGCTGAGTTAACATGAGACTGTCCACCCCGTCTATAAAACAACTCTATGGGTTGTTTGTACAAGCAGCCTACAATGACCCATATTTATATTTATCGTTTTAAAAAGGCAGCAACCTTTAGTGGCAGCCACAAAGGAGGAAGTCAGGTCACGTAGTATAAAGAGCAACAAAGTCCAAGTATGGAGGGGCCGGAGTGGACTGATGGGTCACACAAACACAGGAGTTTCACCCAGAAGACTCCTGTTCGTGTCCCATGTGACACCAAAAGTCAAATATTGACATATTGTAACTGACATAACGTAAGGTAACAAGTTACAAGGTTTTTATTTGTCATTGTACAAGTTTAGATTGTAGTCCCAATTTGCTACATAGGAAAGAAAACAAACAAGAAAAAAATATATATTACGGTTAATTAACACATTTGAACCCAAATCATGATCTTGACCTTCACCTAACCAAGTAGTGTTGTTTCCTAAACCTAAACAAACTGCAAACATTTCACCGTTGAAATTGTCACTGAAAGATTAAATGAGGGAACCAGCCTACAGGCGACATTGGATTGCGACAAACACAGTAAAGAACCATCTAATGAAGAATGTTCTCCACCAGGATAGATCTTGGATTTGAACTTTTTGTCTCTTTCACCCACAATTCTTTGCTCTGCATATTTCTTCCAAACCCCCAGGAAGAGTGCCGGGCTTCGAAGCAAATTTTTCGTTTCAGCCAAGCAATTTTCCAGGTCTGCCACATGATACTATAGGGACCAAAAATACTTTTTTCCTATAGACTGACATTGGGAAAGAGACGTCTGTAAATTAGTGGAAAAAAATGTGTTAAGTAAATCAACTTCCTTGTACGAACCATTGAATAGATCTTATTTAAATCATTATGTCCTAAAAGATGTGAAATGCACTTATAACCGAATTTTCCTTCCTTCGTGTGAATAAGTCCGAGAAAGAGGCTGGACCGAGGCTGGACCGAGGCTGGACCGAGGCTGGTTCAAAGGAAACGCTGGCGCACATTTTTATCTGAATTTTAAACTCACTAACTAACTTTTTTGCATCATGTGCCACTGAGCAACTTTCATAGTCAAGAACACTGTTTATACATCCATCATTTCTATGAATCATTTGTTATCTTCCTTTCCGTTTCTTTTCACTCACTCCACCGTGTTTCTCTACATGATTACATGATTAGCATGCTAATCATGTATTTTTCCCTCACACACTCCCTCAATCACTTAATTTTTATTTTCCTCTTCGCCCCTTTCCATAATCAGATGCCTCAAATTTCCTCCTTCCATCCGTCTTATCACTCCGTCTCACACCTTCTCTTCGCCTCCGTCCATCGACTATCCTCTACGTCTCTCACTTATCTCTTTTCAGTCACTTGCTGCAGTGTGTGTGTGTGTGTGTGTGTGTGTGTGTGTGTGTGTGCATCCTGCAGCTTGCGGCTGTGTCTGTGGCCTTGAGAGGTGAAAGACAATGCTAGGAGCCCCTCCCTCGCTATACTACCTCCTACACACACACAGTACACGTGGAACACAAAGACCCAGACTATAAAGCTACTCTCCTCCTGGACATCGCTCTCTGCACCACTCCCACACTCACTAACACCACGATGATCCCTAATCCCCCCCCCCCCCCCCCCCCAACACCGGAAAAGCTCTAAATCAACTCTCGTGTTTCCTCAAGGGTGCAGTATCTACCCCTTACTACCAGCCAGAGCCCAATATGTAGCCACGCCTACCCCCCAAGCTCGAGATTAGCTGATGTATTTATCCCCAAACTCAACCACATTTTATTTTCTTCCCCCATGAGCCTGTATCTATCACTAATGTCCTATAACCCTGACTGACATATCTGCCACCAACCACCCCACAGTACTCTATATCTATCCATATCTCACCTCAAGGTCCTATATCTCCCCCTGACACCCCTGCACACCACAATATCTATAGAGAACTCCCCCTCAAGAGTCCTCTGGATGTTCATTTTCAATGCTACAGTGTATCTACCACCTTCCCCAAAACGTACTGTATAGTTGAAACAGTAAGTTAATTGACAAAAAAATGACTGGCAGCAATTTTCACAAACAACGAATCATTGATTGTATATTTTTCTGACGTTTTATAGACTCAACATAAAACGGGGAAATAAAGGTCCTAGAAATTGATAATGAAATGAATTATTTGCAGGCTTATTTTTGTGTTGATCCCGATGAGATAAAGATGAGTAGTTTTAACTTTTAAATGTATCAAGCTCCACATTTTCACAATTTCCAATGTTCAACTTTTCACTTGTGTTCACTGCGTGAAACACACAGATTGAAACAGAGACAATCTCTAGTCCCCAATTCTCTCAAATGATCAAATCAACACCCAAATAGTTACTACAACTCTGATGTGTTGGTGTCTTATTAAGTTTTTATGAGGTACATTGATACTGTATATGTGGCAGATGATATATTGTTACTACAAATAGGATATGGTTGAGTCAGGGCTGTCCACCTCCATTATAATCATTATGATACATTACATATTTACTATTCACCAGATCAATACGAGCAGCAATGTGAAGCCGTTGGCTTCATCAAATTGAATGCATGAATCTTTTATTGTAATTATTACAAAATAGTCTAAATGCTGCTACAAAAGCGTTCACATCCTGTGAATCATAAAATCTTGATATATAAGATATGGACAACACAAAATATCAAGCTTCAGCGTACATTATCCGGCTGAATGCCGACACATGGTCACAGAGTTGTTACCTAATGGAGTCACTCAGTGGAGAGGGAGGGAGAGGTTTCCCTGACAACCATGTAGACTGTAGAGGTTATAGAGTACATTGTACAGAGTAGTATCAGACATTATATACGGTTTATTTTCTGCTTGGGGAAAAACATCCTTATGGACCTGCTGTATTCATATAGTGGTACTGGATCAATACTGTCAATGCTGAAGTAAAGAGATTCACCAGAACCTTTGTATGAAACGCTCTAAATAACTACTCTATACAAACACAAGGAAGATGAATTCAGAAGGACTTCATCCAAATAAGTTTGTCACAACGTTTTCGACGGGAGCCATAAAGACGTCACATTTATGAGATGTGCAGGCGGCAACCTCCTGTGTTGAAAAGTGAAGCCAAAGCGGAAGTGCCTTAAACTTAAACAGTGCTTTTCGTCTTACAACTCTTTAACCCTTTCACAGCCAGTTTTCAGTCCATGAATGTTAATTGGACCATTTTGGTCGCCTAAAAATGTCCTTTACATTGTTCGGTTGTACTTCACTCCACCCTCTGGTGTCACTTCTAGTTGCAAAAAACAAGACAGTGATGACCACTTCTTACCTCTATCTGCTAGTTTTGCATAAACCTCCAAATGTAATCCTAAATAAGAAATTATCCTGAAATGTGATTGGGTGGATTACATTGTTGCAATATGCAATATATTTATTTAAAATAAGTGATGCGCTGTTCTGTGGTTTATAACTGACCAGGATTACTTCTGTTGTGCCGTTACATTGTTAAATTCCACTCTTACAAACCATTAATGGTGTTGCATATTCACGGGTTAAGTAAGGTAAAGGAACAGTTTAATTTAGTTAAAATAAGTTTTTTCCTCCCTGACTGTAGACAAAACGTTTTGGAAACTTATGATGGCTATTTAAAACCTGCTGCCACCCACAACAGTTAGCAAACACTTCATATGCTTGTCATATACAGGCCATTCTTTTGTGTTTGGTTCAGAAGGTTTTGAAAACAGGACTAAACAATTACTTCCAATTCTGAACTATACAAGCAGGTCTGCTCTCTCTGTGTGGGAGAGAGAAGGAGAACTTAAGAACTGCACTTACTTTGTCCAAAGATGTATAGATCTGGCACTGAACAAACAACCGGGCATTAAAGCAGAAGAGAAAGAGGGTGAAGATCATAAAAATGTGTGTTTTCTGTCTTGCATTCAGAACATGAGGTGCTAATTTCATGATCTACTCCAGTCCGCTGTGCCCTAATAGAGGCATTCTAGCACGTCATGGCATGAAAGCAGAGTCAAGTGTGTATAATGTATCGTTTTATATCATAAAATGTTATATCAACTGATTGTAATAATGTAAACACACATTGGCAAAATATTACATATATTCAACACTTTTTACTAAAAAGGTTTTAGCAAGTTAAAGTTACACAAAAAATAAAAATGGTGCCTGTAAAATGAATCAAATTGGTAGGCTAGCTGCATTTCTAATTCTCAGACACTTAATATAAAAATATATTGTACACTGTAAAACCGTAACTGTCTTATTTTTCAACAAATCCCACAATAAACGTTTGTTTGTCATAAAAAAAACGTTTCGAATGTTATGAATCATTCACAATCTTAGAAAAATCTCTATTCTTATATCAATCTGTTTTTCCCCCAGCCCTATTCATCAGTACCAATAATTCAGAATTAGGACTGAGAAAAAAATGAGAAACCAACCGCTGTGAAGAAGGAAGGAAAGGAAGCTGATAGCCGGGAGAAATAAACATGCACAAATAAGAGAAAGTCACATTCCCCACAGCTCTGATTTAAATCAGGGTGAAGACTCTCCACAGGAGGCTCATTCAAAAATAATCACCTGGTCATTAATAAGAATCAGATTGTTTCAAAAAAAGTATATATATTTGTAGATATTCATTCAAACTGGATCTTAGTCTGCAGTCTGATGGTCAACTACGGCCTTACATTTTACTCCAGAGAATGCACAACTAAATACAATTTAGCTCTTTAGTCTGGTGAAAATGCTAAGATTTACTTCTTAATATGGAATATAATATACATTTGTTTATATTATTGATTAATCTGTTGATTATCTCTATCTCTGTCTAGGAGCAAATTACTTGTTTTGTTAGAACAACAGTTTGACATCACAAAATGTTTAAGCTAAATTTGAGAATTGGAATCAGTTCTCTTTCATAGTTACTTTTTTTATTCATCACTTTAGAAGTGCATCCGATACCAGAAATCTCAGAATAAGATCGCCACCTAGATACAAACAAAGTGATCCTGCAGCAGCACACTGAGGTGATTCTGATTGCACACAGCTGTTATCCTCTAACGTCCACAGATTCTCCTCTCAGTGATTGACAGCAGTCTTTCTCTGCGTCCTGTGGAGAGTGATTTATAACCCGGAGGCCAGGCTTTACTGTGGATAATGGAGCGCAAAAGGTCAAGAAAAATTGATTCCCATCCTCTTTTTCAAATTTGAAAAGTTAGCTTTTGGGAGATGAGAAGTTCCTGTGGACATACTGTAAATTGCAACATTCAAGGGATAGTTTAGATTATTTTTTGAAGTTGCGTTTTATGAGGTACTAATTCATAGTCAAGTGTACGGCAGTCAGCATACAAGCATGGGAGCAAAATCAATGTACAGCTGTGAACGGAGGCCGCAGCAAACTATATTTTAGAAACTTAAAAAAGTGTATATTTAGAATATTCTTACTGCTGTACTTTGCCGTCAGACAGCTTTCACAATAACACTAACAAACTAACCAATCGAGAAAGTGGTAGACCAGCAAACTCCTGTGTTCTGCTAGTTAAAATGGCAGCTTCTGGCAATGGAGACTTTGGCGAGAACATAGATAACAGCTTCAGTTCCCTGTGAGAAAGGGCTGTCTGACTGTAAGGTAAAGTGGGGGAAATATTCTAAATAGAGCGTACACTTGAACTGATACAGATTTTTTTTAAGTGGCTAAAATACGTTTTGCTGCTGCCCCGTCCACAGCAGTAGATTGCTTTGCTCCAGTGCTTGTACTCCTGTCTAATTTTCCAAACTGGGGGCGTGCTGACCGCCTGATCTACTGTAGTAATACACTGACTATGGATAAGTACATCACACAACCCCACTTCAAAAAACCTAAACTACAGTATCTCTCTAAAAGATATGATAAAAAAAAAAGAACACACTGCATTACACAGTTTACACATGTTTGAGTCTGGATAAAGCTAACATCTTTAGACAAGGATTTGTCTACTGATGCTGCTAAAACGAGCAGATGACGACTGTGTAGGTTTGTGTGAGTGTGTGTGTGTGTATGTGTGATGCAGGGGTAGCTACAGTATCTAAAATGCAGCATGTGCGGACGGTAATCCTTCATAAATCTGCATGTGTTTGAGTGTTTGTATGTCTGTATTGTACGTCAACATGTGTAAAGGATGAAGCCCTTAAATCTGCCCTTAAATCTATGTGTGTGTGTGTGTGTGTGTGTGTGTGTGCGTGTGCGTGTGTGTGTAGAATAGCAATGAAGATGATGATTATATTCAGGGCTGAATGGGTTTAGGTTGTGTGTGTGTGTGTGTGTGTGTGTATATATATATTATGTGTGTGTTTAACCCTTCCGGCTCATATGGAGGATTGGGGAAAGGAGGGATCAACAGAGGAGGAGGAGGAGAGAGAGAGAGAGAGAGAGGGGTGGATGGGGCTAAAAAAGAAAGAAGGGAATAGAGAGGAAACAGAGGAAGAGAACAGATGCATAAGTTCAGGATGGTATGGGCTATGATGGATGGATGAATGGAGGGAAAGATGTTGATGTTCAGCGGGCCACAGTAATTTGTAGCTTAAACATCTGGGTGGTTTGGATCGGAGGGTTAGAGCCCCATCAGTCCTCTCTTCTCTGTAACATCTGTCTCATCTCGTCCACCTCAAGGGCAAGCCTCCACTCCTAACCTCCACCCTGTCTCCTCTCATTTTTCTCTGTTCGGCCTCTTGGTCTTTAGGCTCACTGATTTTTCTCCATCATCATTCTCTCTGTATCTCCGGCAGTATCTCTTCACGTCCGTGACTGATTCAGTGTGTATATGTTGTGTGATGGATTGCCGTGCTAAGTGACAGTGATCATCAGTGAAGGCACATTAGTTGACTTTGGACTGCTGTCTTCACATCTAACATTAAATACTGCTTTTTCACATAGCAAAGGTATATGTAACTTCTTTGCATTACAATGTCTAAAAACAACCAGACCCGTTATCAACTTTGTTGAGTTGTGAACTGACATTATCCTAAATGTTTCCAACCATTATTAAACCAAGAGAAATACATCATTTTTATCAAGATATCAGCCCGTTTAATTTGGCCACTTGTCAAACGTGTTCTATGGGGCAGTAATGTTTTCAACAATATGAACACCAAGAATCACTTTCATCCCATTAGAACGCACCATAAGTTCCAAGTTAATTGCGTCTTAATGGAAGCCCAGTGCAGCTTTATCAGCAGTTGAGTGTATACACAGAACAAGTTGTGTACATGTGTGCTTGTTAGAATCCTCGAAGGTCCGTATTTCATCTCATGTCAAGTTATTTTTCCTCATGACAACGGAAACATTGATCCCTCTCTGATCCTCATGCTATCAGCTCTAAGTTGGTTAGGTCCAACTACAGCTGACTCACTGCTGGAGAGTGAGGTAGACCGTCAGGTGCATATCGGTCTCTTTATGTCACTGCACTGACTTACAAAGGCACTGCTCATGTGTGTGCATGTCTGAGCGTGTGCGTGGTGCTTTATGTTCCTGCGGAGGGGCCAGCTGATAACCACGGGTACAAATTTCAGATTGGGACATATTTTATTGAGCCAACCTTTGGCCATCCTCGACCCTGTAAACCATAAAACAATAAGAAAGTGCATACCGATACTCCCAAGGCCTTAAAAACACCCCCAACCACACAAACACACACATACACACCTTGAACCTTACAGCGTTTGTTGAACTGGGTGGGGGGTGGTGGGGGTGGTTGTCAGGACGAGGGAGGAGAGTGGAGGATATTGGGTTTGTGACATTCTGACACTAGGAAAGTTAAAAACAAGGAACAAGGAGAGGGCCACATCATTCAGCTCAGTTCACTGTGGTGGACAAAAATAATCCAAACACGTTGGATTTAAAAGTTAAATCCACGCAAACAGATTCTTCAGTGATTTTACGGTGCAGGTACACTTCAATTTCTATAAATGTGTCAATTCAAACAGAGAAATGCCTCTGTTGCATGCTAACAAGCCATCACCTGCTTTTTTATAGTCTGGTTTATTTTTCTTTTGCGTCCAGTGACCCAAACTTCAAGCAGCCAATTAAATCATACAAAACTCGTCCTTCCTTCTGTGTTCAGGTTTAAGGAGTCAAAGTGATAGAAAGTGGTTGAGGAAATTTGAACGGCTGCTGCAAATTGGCATCAGGTCAAAATACATTAAAATGGATTCAGTTACATTATAGCCAGTTGGCTGATGAGCTGATGATCAAAAATTATGGTGAACTTTTTTCTGTATACTTGCACTATACCAGTGAGCATCTGATATGCAGTAAAAGGCAGAGTCTGTGTTGATTTGAGAGCTTATCGGGTTCAGTCAGACACTTGTGTAAAAGGCTGTAGAGGTTTCAGTCTCTCACAGCTCCAGATCTCATTACAGCCAGGCGGGAGGCTACTGCACTCCGCTCCAAGTCGACCTGCTAATTGCACTTACCAGTGGAACATACACACACACACACACACACACACACACACACACACACACACACACACAAACAGGAGAATGTGAAAGATACACAACGATACTGCACGTCATGGTGCGTGGACAAACAAACACACAAGAGAACCAACACACATGCACGCTGCAAAAACATACCAGGACATAAGAGCAGAGGTGTGTGTACGTAAACACACACACACGCACACACACACACACACACGATATAGACAATATAAATATGTCAACAGGTTGTGCTCAATCCCAGCTGGTGCTCACCCCTGTAAGCAAAAATAATTGTTAGGCCAGTTACCAGCCTCACTCCCTCTGTGTGTGTGTGTGTGATGGTGTGTGTGTGTGTGTGTGTGTGTGTGTGTGTGTGTGTGTGTGTGTGTGTGTGTGTTGAGGAGCAGTATAGTGGGTTTGTAATATTAATTGCATAGCTTCTTATTTGAGTTTGAGTCTTGGAGGGAGGTTGTAAATAATTAAACAGCTACTGTACCCCGCTCAGTGGAGAGGACCCCTCACTAACACACACACACACACACACACACACGCACAGTTGCATAATGTAATGAGACTTAAGAGCATATACAAACATTCAATGGGCATTCACATGCAGCTGGATGAGATGTAGCCTTGTGTAAAAACATAATGCTACACATGCAGAAATGCAAATAATAAGGTATGTGCATAATATCAAACATTTGGTCCAAACAAGCCCCGACGAAGAGCGCTGGGGTCGAAGCAAATATTACATAGAGGCCAAGCCTTGGAATTACAACTTCCAGGTCCATCATGTGATGCTATTGGACCAAACAAATTACATTGGGAAAGAGACGTCTGTAACTCAGCAGATCATTTTCTTTTTAGGTAAATCAACTCCCAAGTGCGAACACATGAATAGCCCATGTTCAAATCATTCGGTCCTACAAGCTTTAAAATGCACTTATAGCCAAATCCAGAGTTATTTTCCTACCTTCGAGGCTGGACCGAGGCCGGGGAGGCAGGGTTAAAGAAAATGCTAGCATGTTCTATCGGCCCATGGATGTGGAAGGGGTAATTTCATCAAAATGTTATGCTTGGAAGTCAAACTTTTTTTGATTTATGTGCCACTGATCAGCTTTGTTACGAAGAGAAATATCACATGTTAATGCTTCTGTGCATTTTTAATGGTATTTCCATTAAGTTGGCCACTGGCTGACACCACAACGACCCAAAACCTTGTGTGTGGGTGTGTGTTTGCTTGAGAAACGATGCATCAGGAATTTACATGGGACATATTCATTATACATACTGCTGTAAGTTCACTGGCATGCAGATGCTTTTATCCAAAGAGTCTTGCAAGAGTGTCTCTTTCTGTTCAATGTGTCTTGAAAAAACTCACAAAGACCCTAAAAAATGGATTTAGTAGTGAGTCAATCATACATTGTGCCAAACTCAACACCTTTTCACAATATGCATGTAAGAACAATCAGATTTCACTGACAGTTTCATTAAAGGTGTAAGATACGAGAGTGTGAGTTTTTTTAATTGACTCTCAACTGCTCAACTGGCTTGTAACTAACAGTGCTAACAGTACAAACTATGGCCAACGTACTGACAGAGATAATAGTGTTTAACTGAAGGGGAACTGGAGGTTGGGTGCTACACTTCCGAGACGTTGTTGGTCAGGGCGGTGTTTTCAGCTGTAACCGCCGTATGAGAGCAGTGCAGAGAAGCGGCCGCCAGCTAGCCTGTGGGGAACGCTCACATGCACGAACACTCACTAAAAGCACACTTGGGCGGCCCGGTCGTGTCAACAAGGCAAAGGACAAGCTTGGATAACACCCCACACCCCACACAAAGGGGGAGCCATTGGAGCGAGCGCCGATCTTCCTCTGATCTGGGGTTTTTGTCAGCGAGGTGAGGTCACAGATCCAGATTGATGTACACTGAAGTGACATAACTACAGCATCAGTCTCACGTTTCCTTTTCATTTTGTCATCTTTCTTAATAATGAAACATAAAGAATAATTTTACCCCATCAGGCCTGTAAAAAGCTATTCCTATGAAACTATCTGAGAAGAGAACATCACTCTGAGAATCCCAAAAAACATGCTGTTTAACAAGCGACAAAAGGTTGTGATTAAAAAGATTTTGGATCCATTGAACTGGAGGATTAGCATTTTTCTGACCAAATAAACAGACTTTTACTTAAATAACGCCACCCAGTTACTATTGACCTACAGTGAGAGGATGATATAATTCAACGCTGCCTCTTTTCTTCTCTTTCTAATTCAGCCTGACCTTTATTCCTCCATTCGTCCTGCAGTTCAGACCCTCTCCCTCCTTGCTGCCCCTCTTCATCCCATCCTTTCCCCAATCCCCACCACACACACACACACACACACACACACACACACACACACGAACACACTGCTCTGGGTAGCAGAGGTGAGCGGGGGGGGGGGGGGTTGGGGGAGGATGAGGAAGGGAGGAGGAGGATCAAAGTCATCCTGTCATTTGTTTCCCACTGCCCTACTTTCCTCTATACGCCGCTTCAACACATTAGACCATGTGGGCCACTGGCCTACAGCACCAACATACATGTGTGTGTTTCCTGTGTATACATGCTGTATAGACACACAGTGTACACATGCATGTGTATATGTAGCTGAGAAAGATTTCTAGATGTACAGCTTTCTAGTATGTGTGTGTGTGTGTGTGTGTGTGTGTGTGTGTGTGTATGTGGCAGTGGCTCTGTCCCTGAGGGGAGTGATGCATGTAGGGAGGTAAACACTGCTCTCTCTCTGTCTGTCTGTCTGTCTCAGCCCTTATTGACTTCAGCCTGGCTTTATTCGCGGCTGTTTGACTGACTGTTCACCTGACGGCATCTCTGCATCAAGCGACTGCAATGGCAACTGGTGACTTTCAATTAAAAGTGTCCGCGATTGCTCATATAAATGATGTGGCGCCGTAAATAAACACAGATGGGTATTTGAAAAATTAAAAATAATAAAATGAGAGGCTTTTAAGAGGACACTGCTGCTGTCACTGCGAGCAACCACAACACATTCGGCTGAGAGTCACCAGTTAAACATGGTAAGCAGGCTCTATGAAACATCCATATCGGCTGCGTATTATCTGCACTGGGATGAAAATGAAATTATTTGTAAAATAATGCTGGTTAAAAGATGTGTATAGAAAATCGAAGGCCCCAAAACTGAGCCTTGAGGAACACCTCACAATGAGCCCGCCTTCATAAAGGGCCTGCTTGACTTTCTTGAGATGTATTCTTGATCATGTTATTCCTGATGAAAGATATGGAGATCAAACATATAGTGACAGTGTTCCTTTCTTGTGCCGAGTGCATTCATCCACTTAAGGTTAAGGTTTTATTAGGGATTAGATGTGTGCATGTCTCAGTATTCCAGATAATACCTCCAAATCCCACATATTTTATTCATTCTTTTTGTAATTGATGATCCGGCTTATTGAACTGTATATGGAACACAATTTACACAATATGCCATAAGAAGAATCCTAAATACGACCAAGATAATGATGTGCATCTAAGAGGGGGGATATCAAGTGGGGACATGGATGAAAGGATGGAAAATGTATCTAAAGCTTAAGACAAGTACATTTCTGAGTAAGTTTGTACAAAGGGAATTTTAGCGACCTGTTCACATATTGAGAATACAGAGACATGTGTTGAAAGCTAGCTTGTTAAATGATGGATGGAGGGAAGGGAATATAGGAGACGAGAGGCAAGCAAAGATGTCAGGAAGAGTCCACTAATATGTTTGACCCACGGTCTCCTTCTCCTTTCATCTCCCTCGTCACTCCTCCATTAGAAAGAAGGAGGTTTTACTGGAACATCTGTAATATCAGTAGTTGCAGACAATGTCGAGCTCAGTATGTCAGCTGATCAATATATTGGCCTATCTATCACCCACCGTTCTGTTCTCGTTTCCATGCACTTCTCTCCTCTCCTCTGCCTCCTTCCTAGACAACATCATCCTTACGCCCTCTCGCCATCCCTCTCGTCATCCCTCTCGTCGTCCCTCTCGTCCTTTTTTCATTTCCCTTCCCCTCTCCACTCTGTTTTCCCTCCCTCTCTTCAGTTTATCCCCTGTGGAGAGGACCTGTAATGGCGGTTCCATCATCCTCTCCATCTCTCCCCATTTTCTTCAGAACGAGAGGCTCCAGGAAAGGAGGCCCGAGACAGAGCGATGTGGAGAAGCGTGGAGTGCACACTCACACACACTTTCTCACACGTAGACCTCTCATAAAGCTGAAGAACATAAGTGTCGTGAAATGAGTCTATTGAAAGTGCAAGCAGATCTAGAGGCCCGGCTCACCGGCAGGCCAGTATGAGCTTTGTCCAAGGTTGGATCCTATAGCATTTGTGAAATAAATTCAGAGTGACAGCTCGAGTCAAGGTTAGTCTTGCTGCAGCGCACTGGTTTCCAACTAGCGCATCATTTTGTAGCTGTCGGATGAAAACCACATAGCTTCCAGAGGAGAGGCTTTTAGTAACAAAGAGGGGATGGATCCTTTTCCCAGTAATCCTTAACAACCAGGGTGTAACAAAACTGACCCATCAATCACAATGCAACAACAACAACAACAAAAAGATTTTAAAAAATATGTAATTCAAAGGTTTCTGCCTAGTTCAGGAGCAGATTTATAATTTGGTTTACTCTGACAGAATTCCCTTGAAAGTCCATTAATCTTCTGCTCACCAGACTGTGAGGCCATGAGCTCTTTCATGCAACATTCAACGAAAATTGTTTCCTGGCCGCAAGTCACAAGTTTTCAAACTGCCAGTCACACGTTAGGAGCTTTTCGCTTGAACAATCACTCCTAAGTGGAGTGGAGCAGAGAAGAAGAAAAGTGAGGTGGTGGTCAGGAGCTCATATATGTGATTGACTACAATAGCTGCTTCTGACCAGGACATAGGCGTGTGTGCGTGTGTGTGTGTGTGTGTGTGTGTGTGTGTGTGTGTGTGTGTGTGTGTGTGTGTGTGTGTGTGTGTGTGTGTGTGTGTGTGTGTGTGTGTGTGTGTGTGTGTGTGGACCATCCGCTCTGTTGAAATTAGCTGCCTACTCAAGTTAAATGCCCTGACAGCTTGCTGGTTGGAAAAACACCCACCTGATATTAACCGTGGGAGTCCTAACCACCACAAGCTCTTTGGCTGTGTGTTCAAAGCCGAAGCAGCTCCTTGTTGACAGAGGAAAGAGCTGCTGCTGGGGCTGCAAGTTCCCCACAGCGCTGAGGGTTTAGTAGGCTTTCAGTAGTGGGAGAGCACAGTGAGAAAAGTTTAAAATAGTTCAGCTTTTACTTTAAAGAGCTCAGCACTTTAAATGGGTTTTATAAAGCAAAAGTTGTGACCAGCACTTGGGCTTTCATGGTGAAGGAACTGATAATGATTAGCTCAAAAGTATGATATGCAGCTTTATTTTTTTTTTTTTTACAAATTACAAAATTTTTAAAATGAAAAATGTAGATTTTAGAACTAACTGAATACTTGTTTCTTGTTAAATGAATGCAGAACACAGAAGGGCAATGAGGCAAGGCAAGGCTTTCCTCAGGGTGTGAGCTACTTTCAAGGATGTGTTTTTATTTCTATTTTTAAATCGCCTTGTTTTAATTCTCACAAATCCACAAACACATTTCAAGACCCCTAGAAACACAAAACATTTCCCCCTTTCCTGATGGATCCATCTATCTGGCCAGGCAACCCAACCCAAGTGATGGGTTAGTAATACATTACTAACACTAACACTTTACATTAGAGAATAAGTGGAGGCTTTGCTGCCTGCCTTTTTCCTTGGATTGGAGTCTAATTGATCAGGAAAGGCACTCTCAGCTCCTCTGAGTGTTGGCATTTGGACGCCTACAACCACCTTCTGGCTTCCATGTGAGGTGTAGGGAACAGAGTGACCTTTTAATGACAAGGCCTTATACACTCTGCCACCTACTGTACCCTCACACAAACACACACACACACACACACACACACACACACACACACACACACACACACACACACACACACACACACACACACACACACACACACACACACACACACACACACACACACACTGAGCTCACTCACTCAACTTTCCCACGATGCAATCCTCTCAAACTATCTCATGCCACTTAATTTCATTCAATCTATTTTAAACAACAACCTCATCACCCCCTTTCCTCCCGTTCCTTCTAAACCTCATTAATATGCTTTTTGCATGCGTCATTACATTTATCTTCTCTGGAAAGACCAAATTCACCTGATAACTTAACCCTAACCCGAACCTATTACTAGTAATCAGCATATTCATTGATATTGAAAATAATCGTTAGTTGAAGCTCGGGATGCTGATTTGGATTTGGATTTTCTGACAAATAGCTGACCCTCTTTAACGGAGCATTAACCGTTAACTGATGAGATTAGTGCTTTTTATGCTGTGGTTAGTGCCTAATAAGCCGCCCAGCTGCAACGATACATGAAAACATGTGATTCAACAAGCCAATCAGATTTTCTCCCCTTCCTATGTCACTGGCAGGCTCATTAGAATACAATACTCACAGCTTGAGCTGCTTCATATTTGTTTCACAAGCCAGTCAGAAGAGGCTGAGCTTTTTCTGGAGGGGGGCTTAAAGAAACTGAAATGGAGCGTTTCAGACAGAGAGTGAATACAGGTATATTCAGACAGAAAGTATGAGGAAAAAATACTTATTTTTTAACATTAAAGCTGATCATTTTTGAAAATCTTTTACTACACTACTGCCGTGATGTCTTTGGTCACAAAAAACAAAATTACATGCACACTCAGCACTGGCTAACATGCATTGCAGTACCATTCAAATATGCATGGGAAATGTCTCACATACACACAACTATACACACAGCACACTAATACGGCTGTCTTCAAAGTGAGCACTCCTCACCATAGGATGCCTTTCAGTGCAGAGACAGTGCTGAGTAGTGTGACAGGCAGCAAGAAGCAGAAAGAAGAAAGTAAAAGAGAGGTAATAATAATATAAATGTGTGTGTGTGTGTGTGTGTGTGTGTGTGTGTGTGTGTGTGTGTGTGTGTGTGTGTGTGTGTGTGTGTGTGTGTGTGTGTGTGTGTGTGTGTGTGTGTGTGTGTGAGAGAGAGAAACAGAGGAAAACAGGGTGCCAGAGAGAAGAAGAGTGGCAGTTTAGTATGAGGCAACAAAAAGAAAGAAGGAAAGAAAGACATCTCCACCCCGACCTTCCAAAACTACCTCCAACCAGAGATCTTCCACAACAAGAATATTTCAGTCTCTCTTCTTTCCTCAAGGCTTAAACTTTCTGGTTTCCAGTGCAAAAGGGCTGACAAAACATATGATAAACTGAATGTGCATACGAATAACACACATATAATCTACTGCTTGTAATGTATGTTTGTGAAATACAGTGATAATCCAGGAATACCCTATCAAGTGTGTGCTTGAAACAATGACAGACTAACAATGACGGAGAGAGAGACAAACTGACTGAAGAGAGAATAAAAGAGAAATGGAAAGCAAAGGAACAGACGGTTAAAAGATAGTTGTATCCTCATACGATAGCTTGTATATCTGACAAAAAAGCATGTTCCGATATCATTTTTTACACACACACACACACACACACACACACACACACACACACACACTTCATTTTGTAGATATGGCTTGGAAGTCTGATCTCCAAAACAGAACAAAGTTGTTCTAGACTCCGGAAGAACAATGAGCAGCAAAATGAAATCAGCAGATCCTTGCGGAGTTAAAGAGCAACCAAATCCCGGATTTTTGGCTGAAGTGCTTCTACCCAGGAAATGCCTCTAGTATCAACATGTGCAGGGCTGGGAGGGGGGCTGAAGACACGCCCAGTCGATTCTATCGTCGGCTCATTTCCCTGAACCAGTGTAGCACTACAATCTCAGTACAGCACAAGCATTTTCTCTCTTTGAGACTTGAAAATAAGCACATAAATTCACTGCATTCGAAAATCTGGTGCAGTTGGGAGTTCGTTGGTAACGAAAGCTAACCCCATGTACGTCACCCGGCCCCAGATCAGTTTCAACCAGTAGAGGGCAGTCACTATAGCTATTATAACACAATATGCGCTAAAACGTTAAGATTTGGACCGGAATCCAACAACAACATGACTTAATATCCATACAGGTTAACTTCCTCCTGGACCTTACCGTCGTCCTCCTTGCTGTGTGTGTTCTGGGGACTATGGCGCATCCTCTCTCCTCGGCTGGGCGGGCTCAGGTCAGACGCTGCTCCCAAATCAGCTGCTAGCCATGTGGGCTCGCTCATCTCTGCCTCCTCCTCGCTGCTCAGTGAACCGTCATCCTGACCAGAAGAGGGGGAACAGGAACATTAGACACGCATATTCCCATACTAACCTAGTAATAGTGTAGTATTAGACTGAGGCTGCAACAATTAATCAAAATGTTATCGAAATAGCAACATGGCCGACTGCAAATTTCAAATCATAGTGGCCCAATATTTGTCCTACACGTCTTATTCTACAGAAATCTTTGTTTGGTACAAAATCCCACCGTAGTCATTTTAATGTGTTTTTCAATGAAAATGACAATAATGTAATAACTATCATTCCCTCTAACATCGCAAATAATACAATACAAATGCAATATTATTCAAAATTATCACATTTTTTCTTCAAAATACTTCACCCCTATATTAGACAAGATACATTTGTATAGATAGAGAATAAAAGGAGTCCAACGGCATTTCATATTTCAAGCATTGAGCTGTGAATTGATCGACAGAGAGATGCTCTCTGTGCAACAGTGAAAGGATCTTTAATCACCAGAATAACACTATGTGGCTCATGAAGTGGCTAAATGAGACTACTAAACATCATATCGAAATAGTGTGCGTTTTGCCTCCTGGTAGTGACGCAAAGTCACGTGACCTAACAACAATTTCATTTACCTAAAAAGTGGTAAAAAAACCTGTAAGTATCATAAACGTTTGTTTGCTACAGAGCTCATTTTCTGTGATAATCCAAAAGTCCCATTGGCGTTTTGTGTGTAGATGATGACAGAGGAATTGTTTCCTCACTAGGGGTCTAAAAATATACAACAATATCAAACATGAGTGGAAGATACCCAAAGAAGAATTCATAGAAAAGGAGGGAAAGCCTAAATTACCAATACTCTCTTTTCTACTAGAAGATATCTTCTGTAAAGCCACCTAAACTCAGATTATCATGAATGAAGCTATTTCGAGCCATATTTAATCTCTCTTTACTCTGCTTTGTCAGAGTCAGCTTCCATGGGAGCAGGCATGACAGCTGCTACGCCGGTTCAACCCAAACATCAGAGGAAACAAGAAACACGAGGCAGAGAAACGGCAGGCAGGCAAATCAAACATTACATGCTGCTCAGTATGCAGCACCTGCAGGCCGTGCTGGTAGCAGGAACATCACACTGAGAGGTTTCCTTCCCCCTCACACACTTTTTCATCTGTTCAAAAAATGCAACACTGCCTTTAGGAAACAGGTTTTTTTTTTTGCCAGTCACAAGCTACCAAAAGCTGAGCATGAAAGCGGTTGTGAAATAGATTTAACCACAGTATTTCTCTATGTGAAGAAGTGGTAGACCTTAGATACACATCCTAAGTGGTGTTTAGACTGTACATGAAGATATAAGACAATGGAAAGACCAGGCGACAATGTGGAAGTGCCTTAAACTGGCTTCTTTCTAATGGCCATCCCATTTCAATGAGAAAATGACATCTCACTTGATTAAAGGAAACATTAGAAACATGCGTTTATGGGCTCAACTGCTAGTTTCGAGTCTTCTTCAATACAGCATGACATTCATTTTGTAAATCTTGGTCCCATTAAGAGTGAAATAGTTGATAAAACAGGCTATTCTTTAGGGCGGGCTAGTTTGTGATTGACAGGTCACTATCACAGGGATGGGATAACTCTTTCAAAGTCAGCTTTCAGTTCATGAAAGTCCTTCACGTTTAAAAAAAAAAAAAGAACGGAGATGGAGACAAATATCTGGAGTTCGTGTGAAGGTCTGAAATCTGACATAACAATAATACTGTGACCTCCAGAAGCTAACAGCTAGGGCAAACATACGTACAGCTGTTCCATTAGTTCTTTGTGGTGAATAAACATGAAGGGATACATTTTGTTAAATTAAAGCTTCACGTTCAGAACAAGAACAAGAATATTGGATGATTCCGAAGAACCCTGGATTACATTTACTTTTTTGAATATCTTTTTTTATATTTTATTTAATCTTTCCCCTCTCATTTGTGCATGCCAACTATGGTATTATCATGAATAGAGAAAGATCATAATTACAGCAAATAAGCTATGGTTAAGGCTGACTTGATTTTTATTTTTATTTCCGTGTCATGCACACTAAGTAGACGTAAAATATGAGACACAGGATTGCCTAATACTGACACAACTCCTGGAATACTTGACCATCAGAACAAACCACAAACACGTAGATTAGTCAGTACCATGTCGTTTTTGTCAAACTGTCTTCTCAAAACTGTCTTAGAAGACAAAAAAGCCTGGAAGTCCCCTAACTTTTTAAAGTTTAACGTAGACAAGACAAAGGTTCTTATCATTGTCCCTGAACACACCTCAAAACAAATACAGACTCCATAACCCTCTCACTCCCAACATGAATCAACGACATAAAAATCTGCATGTTATCTTGGACTGTGGCTTGAACCTGGAGTAGCAGTATATGAAAGCACAGACACACACACACACACACACGCACACACACACACCTATAGCTGTTATCAGCATCTAAGGAGACCTGCACTCTCAGTAATGAGGTCCTGAGTGCTACAACCGCCTTTTATTACACACGCATGTATGCACACAAACAATGAAAAGATTAATGAATGAGCAAAGACCTCTATGACACTGGAGCTAAGACGCAGTAAATTGCTCTTTTTTTGTTGTTGCTCTAAAAAAACTTTAAAATAAAAAGACACATAGTTTTACAGACATGTGGACTGACGGTCTTATGTTAAATACATGCGATGCATAATTCAAAAGCATACATGTGACAGTGAGATAAATGTTGTAACTAATGAGTGGCTGAGAAACAGAGGTAATGAAAACAGACGCACATATAAAGCTAAATAAAAATGTTCCACTTGTCTTTCAGATATAGTCCATATTTATATACGTATATTTACATACTCTATATACATTTTTACCCATATACTATTTAATACCTAATACATTACACAAAGGTTTTGGGTGGGCATTTACATACAGACAGAGGTGTGTGCTGAACTCTAACTTTCTACTTATGCAAGGTTTTTCCTGCATAGAGATTTACAAGGTGGCCACCTGCGTCAAATTTCGTCCCGCCTCCAACACGTGACAAAATACTATTTTCTAACAAGCTGGCGCTGTATGGTAATCAGCACAGTGCACCGGGATAGCCGGCGCCAAAACTGCCAAAGAGAAAGAAAAGAGCAGTCTATTTTTGACTGAACCCCAACGAAGCGGGAGCCAGCCACTTAAAACCAAGTCTGTCGCTGACACTGACCGAGTGAGGGATGAAGTTACACCGTCGGTCTTTGAGTTTTTAAAGCGGAAATGCGCCACAGTGTTTCCGATGGTAGTGTCTTTGCAACGACAACAAAAGAATAAAGAAAAAATCAAACAAAATCAACAAAATATTCTGCAATAAATCATATGAAACATATAATACAGATGAGGTCACGAACCCACATACACACTTATTAAAACAAATACAATATTTCAAACACACCTATATAAAACATAGTATATAGTAGGATAGTAGTTATATTACAAAACAATTCATCTGAGAACATGGCTGCCACAGTACTGAAAAATGCAAACAATTTAAGTAAGGAAGTGAAATGATAAAAATAAATGATCTTAAAAAAGGTTAGGCTATGTCTCGTAAAAGTGTACGAGAAGAGGATTACACATAATATAATTAGATTTAGAATAATTTTGAAATACCTCAAAAACGAGGAGATCTTCATTTGTGTCGATGCTATTTTGCCAGAAGAATATAATTGGTTTAGTGATTCAGTATTTTGGTCATATTTTTTGTCTCCAACAGCTTAACCATGTCATGTGATATGCTACTTCTGCACACTTATGGAACGAACATGGTCCAGGACCGTACACATGCATGTGTGTGCACACAACGGTATCACCTCCGCCACATTTTGAGCCACGGAAAACACTGATATATGAGTATATATGTCAAAACTAATTGCGCTAATAAAGAAAATTAGCAACAGCAGCATCTCTACTCATGTAGCACTGGGGATCATGGGAGCAGACTTTGGTAGGAAGGTGTGCAGGGGCCTCTAGGAGGTCATTAGGTTCATGGAGAGGTTTGGGCTGCGTTAGATAATCTTTTCTCCTTAATACGGCCAGCTTTAAAATAAGAAGCTTTTTTTTACAATTAAGGTTCGGCATGCAGAGTAGCAACAGTGAGTTGCATTATTTTAACACATAAATTGTTACCTTTTAAAAATTGCCGATGTGTAAAGACGACATTTCCTAATATTTTTCATGTTTTCTCCTGATCAAGACAAAAGTATTCAGATGATTTTGCAGCCTCCATATTTTAGTTGTTTAGATAAAGTGCAGTTTATGTGTTTTTGTCATTTAAAGACAAGAGTAAAGACACACATCTTATATATTGATATATATCATGGAACAGACTTACGATTGAGAGAGTCACGGAAAATAAACATTTCTGCATCTGGATTGATGATAAACTCTCATTCAAAGCTCGTATAGATAATATTGTGTGCTGACTCAGGCAAAAGGTTGGCTGTACAGAAATAAAACCATCTTCCTCACGTTTTGTAGAAAAGGGCTGTTGAGGCAGTTTTCATGTCAGTCTCGGACAACAATGACGTGATTTATAGGCACGCATCCTTTTCAGCTCTTACATTTCTGGACTCGGTCTATCACTCTGCCTTGAGATTTACTACCAGTGATGTCGATGGTACTCATCATTATATTATATATCAACGGGTATAAGACGAGAGACGTGGAACTCACTCGTATCTTTTTGTCAATAAAAACCTTACTGGAAAATTACCATATTACCTCTCAGACTTGCTTCATCCTCAGATGGGATTTACCAGACACGCTCTACTGACTGGCTCTTACTTCAAAATTCTATAAGCTGAGTCTGAAAAAAAAAGCTTCTAATTTTTAGTGCAACAAAATACACCACCTAACCCAGCTACGACCTCAGGCGGCTCATTCCTTTCCTTTGTTTTTGTAATTGTCTTGATGTCAAATCAGGGTCGCCCCTAAAAGATCTCTGATCTCTAAATAATAACTTAATGCTATATCTTCTCTTTAAGCAACATAACCAGCCGCAATGGGATGTTTCTCTTTAAATCAACAGAAAACCTTTATCCGTGTTCTTATTATTGTTACAGCACATGAAATAAAAAACCTGTCCTACTGCCGGGGATTCCACAGCTTCCTGAAGACAGTTGTGTACATACAACTCTTGCTGTATCTCCTGTAGTCCATGTGGCAGCACTGACCCATATCTGTCCATTAAAGAGGGCTCTCAGAGGAGGAGTTTCCCTGTGCTCGTCACACTGGATTAGCTTCCTCGTTGCATTCAGGCAGTAAGAGACTACCCACACTGACAATACCTGCTAGGTCTGGGAACAGCCAAGCGATCCAGAGAGCTGTCATTTATTCAGAAAGGCTTCAATCCATATTGAACGTCACTGTGTCACCCACCTATTTGTGCATCATCCTGTATTAATGTGAAACAACCTTCAGCTGCAGGTTCTAATGTGTCATTAGAATGCTTCCATTGAATCAGCCGATATTTAGAGGACACGGAAAGTAGAAAAGCTTCCAACAGTTCAGAGTATTTTTTATCTGAAACAACGTTCAGGTACCTAATGTGCCCAAGAAACAAAGCTGCTCCAGGCAGTCAGACTGTCGCTAATACTTCCTCGCAGCTCAATGTAATTCTAGGATGGAAAAAAAGTGCTCACATTCCGGGCCTGTTACAAATATGCAAGTTTGTGAGCGACTCCGTGAACTTACCGCTCGGCATGTTAATCAGCTTGGAGACTACACCGAGGCTGTTAATTCACCACAGCCGAGCACATGAATCAACTCTGACAAATGATCAAATGAGACCTTATTTTAATCTACTCTTAATTCCTTTTCAATTACTATCATCACCAGCTCACATTACCTAATTTTCAATTACCATATAATCTCAATGCTGTAATCACTGGTTAGCCCTCATCTCTTTGTCGTGGTGCTGGAGGACTGAAGAACAGAAGATTCATATTAGACCCGTGGGCTCTATCTAATAGTAAATCTGTCTGACTTCACTTTTCATAATGACTCTTGGAAAACGAGCGCTGATGAAGTCGGCTCATCTCCTTCGGTGCTGTGAAAGAGAAAGTTAACTTTTTCTCAGCTCATTTGCTGTGGCCAGAATCCAGCAGGAGATTTCTTTAAGCACAGCAAGCACAACTACTAGAACATTGTGACAATAGCTGGTAACTATGTGTAATATAACAATATCAATACCCAGAAAAATGCACCAAAATTCTTATCTATTTAGTCTCTTGTTTGCACGTTTAAAAGTAAAAGGGCACTCGGATAGTGCAGACCTAAGCCAAGGCAGTTTTAATAAGTGAAAAATGATTTTGTGTACTCCAGCATATAATGTGTACTTCCTTGGACCATGCTACACCCTTCCACCTAGTTTCATGAAAATAAGGCCAGGAGTATTTCAGTTATCCTGCTGACAAACAGACAAACAAACCAACTAGAACGGCACATGGAGAGCGCAGACCTCCGCCAAGGCCGTTTCCAAACGTCAATAATAATGGGTGAAAGGATGCACCATGGGCCCCGGGGCTACGGCTTTTTCAAGGCCCTATACCCACTCCACCAAGCACCATCATGACTCAACTACCGCCCTGCAAAACCTTCACAAACATTTGATTAATTCGATTACAATAATGCATCAACAGTCACTCATGACAGCAGTTTAAATGTACGACTGTTGCGGCACAAAATAAAAGCCATACACTACAATCAAAAGCTCATAGTGAAGCATACACATATAAAACACAGAAAATTGCATTACAAAAAGGCACATACAGGTTTACTGTATGCCTTCATCCATCTCTCTCACACATAATGCATGCATGTGCACGCTTACACACAGAGAGGGACAAAAGAGAGGGAAAGAAAGTCTATGTAACCAGTGTCAAAGCAGAACCTTCATCTCTTGTGTCAGTTGCCTCTCACTCTTCACTTAGTCAGTAGAAACACAATAAAAAGTTGTTTTTCTCTCTAGGCAGGTTGTGCCTAGCTTGCTGAGCTCCGTGGCTGTCCAAATCAACACACATCAGTGAGCGACACTGTTGCACTGGGTGACATGTTCCTTCATTAGCACAAACAAACACACTCTGTGTTCTATTTAGACTTTTTAAGCAAATGACAAATCAGCATTACAACTAAAATATTTAGCAGGGTGAAATATCACCTATTCAATAAGGCGTTACTCTACTATTTGTATTGGTTATCTGCTCTTCCGACCCCCCCTCCCTCCCCTCCTCTCTTTCTTCTCCTCTTCTGCATTTTACCTCAGTCAGCTAAAGTCTCTTTTGTGTGTGTGTGTGTTGTTTATTAATGGTCTCAGTAATGAGCTGTCCTAATCTGCATACAGATGAACAGCAGTGTTCCTGCCTGACAGATTAACACATGAACAGGGTTTGGAGCGATCAGACCAATTCAATAACACACGTTTACCTCTGTTTCTCTGCCTCTCAACATTTGTCTGTATCTTAAGAGAATCAATTACAGAAGATACTGTATGCACTTCATGTATACAGAGGCCCACTCCTCAAACAGATATCTGGCTTCTTGTAGCACCTGGTGTTCATTTTCTGGTTTTATTTTTATTTTAGTGGTTACCAACATGGCTACCGCTAGCAGACCGGCGGCTGGTTGTGTCAAGATGGTTGCAAAGTCCTACGACCTATCCTAATCCGAACCATTCGAGGTCAGTGCCTAACGTTAACCATTTGATGTCAATACCGAACATTACCCGTTTTAGGTCATTGACTAAAGAAAAATGTAGCCTTCATTCTCCTGGGAGATCGTGATGGACTTGTGCTTCTCTAGTCCTCCGACCATTTAAAGCGCCTTAACACTACATGTCATTCAACGCGACCTTACGACCCATATTACTAGGAGTTCCTGGTTCGTGGGAAATAATTGCAATATCCGATCCCCTATCACGAGGGGGGTTCAGCGGGTTACCCACGCCTCTCGGCGAAGGGTAGACAAGCGCTGATCCACTCAGTGTGGCGCGCGTGCAGACCTGTTATTGCTCAATCTCGTGTGGTTGAACGCCACTTGTCCCTCTAAGAAGACGTAACTAGTTAGCATGCCGGAGTCTCGTTCGTTATCGGAATTAACCAGACAAATCGCTCCACCAACTAAGAACGGCCATCACCACCACCCACAGAATCGAGAAAGAGAAAGAGAAAGAGTTATCAATCTGTCAATCCTTTCCGTTATATACAGGTCTAACCACTGATGGTCACTATTCTACAGCCAGTCATACAGCATCGATTGTTGTTCGTGTTTCCAGAGCAGCCGGATCTGGTCCAGTAGCGTTGCTAAGCTAATCAGGTTAGCCACCGGACGGACGGAAGGAAACAGCTCATTCCCTCTTCCATTGACACCTGTACTTCTCCTGACTCCTTCCAGCTGTCCTCCATCACCTCCTCTACAGTCACATCCTTCCACCTACTTCTTCTCTCCAAACTCCCATCTTTCCTTTGTTCCACTACTTCTTTCATGCTCTCCTCCCTGATTACCTCCTCCTTCTGCCGGTTCATTCTCTCTCTGATGTCGTCAACACATTACTAGGAGGATAATTAGGACAAGAGTACAGAAGACGAAAAACATAAGGGTCACCCACACACTAAATAGGATATATTCTTAGACTTTAATTTTTTTACTGTTATATCCTGTACAAGAGCCCCACACCAAGGCATTATGGTAAAGTAACTGCATCAAACTTATGTGATATTTTCTTCTATTTTCTGTCAAAAGTAATAAGCTCTCCAACTTGTTCCACCCACTCCTTCAACTCCTGCATCCCCACAGATGGAGCCACTGGAGGGCCATGAAGCCTCTTTGCCAATACGAATTACACACCGAGAGATGATGTTTTAATAGAGAAGCTCAGAGCAGTAGAGAATCACTGTAACGTAACAAATCAGCCAACCGTGGTTATTGGGTATGTGGGGAAACGCAATTATAGAACAAAGGTTCTGAGCTGATGATTAAATACAGTACAGGCTGTTTTCGGTTGTCACTTAAATTAACTTAACTTTATACTCTGGGGTCTAATAAAGGTGTTTTAAAAAAATGTATATAGAATGTGCGAAAGTAGTGAAAAAGAAAAAGATTACGTTTTGTCCAACAAACAGTCCAAAAACCGAATGCATTCAAATTACAATTGTTTGTCACGTCTGCTAAGCAAATTAGTTTAAAAACAAGTTTTAGTCGTCTATTAACTTCTGTTGACTGAAGAATCAACTCATTGTATTCAAATGTATTTTATGAACAGTGCCATTTACTATAAAATTACTTACAAAGCAGAATAGTAATACATGCTGATACTGAGAATGCTGGAATTTGTATTAATTGCTGACTAAATATTATTATTTCAATATATTAGACATTTTAGTGCTGCGGTGGCGCAGTAGACTATCATTCCTCAAATGGAAAATGTTTGCACCTGAATATTAACTTTGGTCTGAATACAGACTTTCTTTTATTAAAATAGGGAAGCACCTTGGACTTCCTTTGGACTGCCTCCATTTTCAAAGACGACAATAATAATAAATCATTTCAGATTCATTTCTCTCCTGTAAGAATATAGACATGCGTCACATATTGGTTTTGGTGCTACTTTAGTATTCAAACTCTCATCTCGATCCTAGTGTGTCCTCAGTGCAGCAGTGTAAAATGAATATCATTAAGAAAATCAATTAAGGTGGGCACCCCCCCCACATGAAGGAGTTGGGGGGGTTGGTGTGGTTCTTCCTCTGCTCAGCCTCTTTGTTCTCTTTGTTTTACAGGCCGTGGTGGTGCAGAGCCGGACCCTGAAGCCTCCCTATGGCTGTCAAATTGGCATCCTTCCACCTACCTACCTCCCCCCACCCATCACTCTCCCACACCACCCCACCTCCATATTTATCTCCCTTTATTTCTCCCTCCCTCCCCCCCATCCCTTTACCATGCCAACTACTTCCCTGTCTTCTGCTGCCCTTTCCTCACTCCATCATCAGCCTGCCACCTCTTCCTCTCCCCCCCTGCCAAACGCCCCCTCCTCTCAGCTCCTCCCCCACCAACGCCTTCTCCCCGCTCCACCCTGCCAGCTCCCTCGCTGCAGCACTGTGAGATGTTTTTATTCTTCACCCAACAGAAATAAGACCCGCTCCATCCATCCGCCTTTCTTTGACTTTCACAATCATGTTTGTTGGTTTCCAAGGAAACTGATCCCGGTTGGATGTTCATTATAATGATGTTGTTTCAGTGGAATTCTGATTCCTTGTTTAGATGGAGAAAAAAAAATAAGACTGGGACTACCGGTCACCATCATCAACACCATCATCATCACATTCTTCACCATTATCACCTTCACACCACGTCTACCCAGAGTCATTCCCCCTGTGAGGTGCTGTGATTGACCTGTGTATGTGCGTGTGTGTGCGCGTGTGTGTGCGTGCGTGTGTGTGTGTGTGTGTGTGTGTGTGTGTGTGTGTGTGTGTGTGTGTGTGTGTGTGTGTGTGTTGAGAGACCTCATGTGCCTCATACAACAGTCCTGCAACTTTATGTGTTTTGTTTGAAACCTAGAAGTACGTGTGAAGCATAAAACACAGTTTTGACTTGTGAATGAAATTACATATTCACAAATACAGAAATGTATACACTAAATAATTAAACATATATAATAAATATATTATGACATCCCTTCCAAACTGGCTTGTGAACCCTTAAAACGTGAGTTGTTGGGAGCAGTTAAACCAAAGAGTAAATGTATCTTCTTAGATTAGAATTTGAAGGATGGCGTTGGGAGGTGACAGTATCCAGTACATACTGTAAAAATAAACAAAAGTAAAAAACAAAAGGAACTTGAATTACCTCCTTGTGCCTTAAAGGAAATCGCTCAAAGCGTTCCTGAGATATTGCTTTCACAAGAATGGGTCGGACGGAAGGACAGACAATCTAAAAACACAATACCTTCAGCCACGGCTGCTGCCGGCCCGGAAAGAATACATCATTTTGTGTAATAGAAATATCTATTTTATTTGTTATCAGATTCATCTTCTGTCTCAAGTGATGTCAGGAGAAATACAATAAACAAACAATAAAAATGACTCCACCATCAGATATTTAGTCATCCTATATACATGATATTTATCCCTTTACTATCTCTCTATGTTTTACGCCATTGTGTGCAATATTGCAAATCAATAGGCAGAACTGCTTTACGCCAACAATTGTATGTTTTATTGAAACCATTTCTTTTGTATTTAATCCATCAACTGTTTCTCAATAAAAATTACATAGAGTGGAGGATTTCTTCTATTGCACCCACTCCTTACAGGCAACCGGTCACACTCACACCTATGTGGTGTCCAATTAACCAAACCTACATGTCTATGGTCTGTGGGAGGAAACTGAAACCCCCACACACACACACACACACACACCAGTAGAACATACAAACCACTAGCACATCAACAAGTCTGTTCAAATGCAGCTTTGTAGTGGGTCACTTGCACGTGTCGCCCGTCACTGTAAAAATCAGTTTACCGTGACGACACCATCACTGTTTGGCCACAATTATCACGGGTCAGCACTATAATCTTCTGCTGTGAGGCAGCGATGAAAATGCAATTGAGCGTAAAGAGGCTAAAGTGGGCTGTACTGAGCTGCAACATACAACTGGTGACATTCTTGAAACATACATCAATCTGACCTACACATGTTATCCCTGCAGGAAAATTTAAGACGCTAGCTGCCAGTCTGTCCACATGACAAGCCACTCGGCCTTCAGTCCAACAACGTCTTACATCTGATTGCATCCATCTCTCACAGAGATCAATGAGGGCTGGAGGGAAGAGGAGAAGATCATTTCTGAATGGAGAGAGAGGTGAAGATATTGATAAGAAGCAAGCGGGCCAGGGACACACACACACACACACACACACATGCTGCAAGGATTAACAGGGTGCAGGCTGAGGAGCTCCACTGCAGAATATTGATCGCTGAGACAACCAGCCATGAGGAGGAGGTCTGTGTCTGTTAAAGGGTGGAGGGTATCGCCACTGAAACACACATATACTGATAATAATTGATGCTGCACCATCGGTAGGGTGCAGACAAAGGCAATGAATTGGACGGTGAATCGACAAGAGGATTTGGTTGACTGACAGACACGGGGAGAGTAGAGAATGGTGAAAAAATACGAAGAAAGAAAACCTGTGCATGCAGGCAGCTATAGAGACTGTCTGCCAGCGTCAGCAGGCTGTGGTCCTGTCTGTCTGTCAGGTTATAAAAAGCCTTGTACAGTATGCAGCACAGAGGAGACGGCTGGCCACAATCAATAAGCTGCCACTGACCTTCATTGAACAGAGACACGGAGAGGAAGAGCGTTTAGGAGGATAGCCATGACTGGTCACATGACCGGAGGAGTTTTATACACACTGATGGTTCTCATCTCCCTGCTCCACTTCCTGCCTTGTGCACTGAACAAAGTTATCACTCTTCTGGCGATTGAAATGTGCTTTCCTACATTGTGACAAGAGTGTATGGATGAAGCATTCATTGTACTCATTTACTCTGTTTCTCTGTGCTTCGTAACGTTGCTTCTCCACTGCTCATTTTAGTTGGTACTGTAAAACCTCACTTTTGTGAGTCTGCGACTTGTCCTAAATTGGTTTAGTTTATACATAAGAAAGTGCATCAGGTGGACACAAACACTCCAAATGACGAGACTCCAAATGAATGATCATGTTGCTCTGTAACTGCTGGTTAAGTGTTGGCTAAAAATCACATTGTTTGTTTGTTTGTTTCACAGTAATTAATCAGAGTAGCATGTTGGGATAAAATGGACAAATCGATATCTGAAAACGGATCCAAACGTTAATAATTCAGCAAGATTTACAGGATTCAGCTCTATCTACCACCGATCTGACACAGATTCTGCATGAAATGTGAAAAACGGAGACCTTTGTTAGCCGTTTCTGTAGGGGAAACCTGGAAAACATTTGGTAGCAACGTAAATGACAATAAAAATGAAAATGTGAGTCTCTGTCCTTAATGACAAATAAGGACAGAGACTTTACAAGAAACAAAGCAGTTTATGGTATCAGGAGATGTTGAAAAGACAATGTGAACGAAATGAACCAAAGTCAAACTAGAGTCTGCACTGAGACGCATGTGTTCATTTCTTCATGTGTTTGGTGTGAACACTACAGAAGAAGAGGACAGACAAGTCCATCATGCTCAGGGTAGGGATCGGATTAATCTGGATTTGATTTAAACTCAACCTGACCACAACTGTGTCCAATAAACAAGCTACTTAAGTCTGTCAGTCAGTTAAGACATTGTATGAACCTCAACAAACCACAAAATGTAATTCAACAAAGTTAAACTATAGGTCTACACTCTGGATCAGATTAAAGTAAAGCAAAATCCAAACATTCAGATAATCCAATCATTTTAGTGCAATAAATAATAAATGTCTCTTTGTAAATTAAATCTTAACTCTAAAGCCACAGAACATCTTATCTGTCCAGACTACTAGGAAGTGCAGGCCAGAAACACAACCACAGACAGCAGGGCACCACTACAGCTACACTGTATATGTACACAGCATAAACAGTCCACCTCTTCTTCTTGTGGTTTAGAATAATATGAATACGTTCAACCCACTGAGTGTGTGTGAGAGAGAGAGAGAGAGAGAGAGAGAGAGAGAGAGAGAGAGAGAGAGAGAGAGAGAGTGTGTGTGTGTGTGTGTGTCAGTGCTGAGCAGCCAGAAACAAAATGACGAGGAAAAAAGAAAGCTGATCCATAAATGTCGTGGCACCATGTGTATAATCCTGAAACAGAGAGAGAGCGATACCCATCTTCCACTAAAATGAATGCGCAATAGCAGTTTTTTTTAGACACAGGAAAACACGCTAATAGATAGAGACAGACTCCTTTCCCATTGCCGGAATACAAGTAGACTTTCTGTATTTTTACTAGTATGTAATGTTTGACGTCACAAACGTGCCAGAAAACAGGGTGAGTAAAACAGTAAAAAGTTGTATTTGTTTTTTATATCCGTTAATTGTTTCAGTCTTACTTTCAAACTCTCAGAACAGAGTTGGTGATTGTTGGAACATTGGAAAGACTAACAAAGAAAGTGGTTATGAGTTTTATTTTATTGCCGTCGAGTTTAATTGAATATGTTTTAAAATGATCAGCAAGGTAGGTTGAAAGGAGTAATAAAGTCGGCCATCTTGGTTTAGACTACGGAGCCTCTGTGTTGTTGCTTCATAGATATAGGCCCAATTCAAACCTGTTCCACACAATGTGCTGCAAATGGGGCATAAATTAGCGTGTCCACCCTGGGCTCAAGTTACCATCACTGCCGATTGGAGCTGCCGTACTGTGACTACTGCAGAGAAATTTGTCCCGGGAATGAATTCCGGTTGTAACCTTCTCCACTGAGGACAAAAAGCAGATGTTAGTGGGTTTTTGCACAGTGTGAGACGGGCTTTAGAGAGAAGGATCACTGTTCTATTCATCATACAGACAGATCCTGACCTTGTCCTGATATTAGATAAGCACTTTGTATTGTGTGTGAGTGCATGTGTGTAGCCGTGGCGGAATCCTAACAATGTACAAGTATATACAAAGACTCTGTATATACAAAGACTCTGTGTGTGTGTGTGTGTGTGTGTGTGTGTGTGTGTGTGTGTGTGTGTGTGTGTGTGTGTGTGTGTGTGTGTGTGTTGTAATATCTACTGTTTCAATATGAATCGATATTTAAGGTGGAGGCTGATTGCTTGTTGAAGCCGGTGATAGAAAAGTCTCTTACAAGTTTCTTTCAAGAGAGCTAACATCTCCCTTAAATAGTTCACAAATAACGTTTACAAGTGCTGCTCATCATATTGTTCTATTCAAGAAAAAGTAAAGAGATCAAAAAAAGGACTTTTGATATTAATATTAATATTTACTTTTTTGTCATTGTTTTGTATTGTACTGAAAGAAACTATATCATAAATCCGATATTTTGTAAAATATTGCATACAATTTCAGTATATTCACGGGGGCAACTTTCAGACAGAAAATGATTGATTTATACATTTAAATTATGTTTATTAAGACAACAAATTGCCCAGATTTATGCTGTTCTGCATGAATATTCATTTCACCAGAATCGCAACAACGGAAGTGACAAGTGCAAAGCCACATTTATATTGAAATATACGTTGTTTTCAACAAAAATCTTAGTAGTAAAGAAAGAAGAGAGTACACGGACATGTGACTTCCTGTTGATGGCAGTCTGAGTTCACTGATAATCAGAAACAAGACTTTAACAAAAATCTGTTTACATGATTTGATATATGGAGAGCCATATGATCACTGGTAAAAAAAAGTCCTGGACCCGAGGACATGGAGCTATAAATATCTCGCTCTGTCCTTGCTTTCCTCTTTCTGCTTATTAGAGTGAAATCAAATATCCCCTTGAAGTAACCAAAATCTAATTTTACAGGTCAAACAGTTCATCAGGATGTCAGAGTGTGCGGAGGAGGAGCTAAACATCTAATCAGCCCTGTACAATGTTTCATTGTCAGCCACTAGGATCATGTTCGTTGCTGCTAATACCCATCAATCCATTTACTACTGTATCGGAAGCCTCTGAGGATTATACACCTTGCTAAAAGGCTCTTGTGCAGCAGTTGAGAGTTGACCTTGTATCTAAGTAGATAGAGTAAGTATGAAAAGTAGAAGTACTAATTGTACAGTAAAACGTTCTGTGTCAATGTTTCGGCTTTAATATTGATGCTGTATAACAGCGTCCCTGTGCAAACCCGCCGAGGAATATGAACGTCTTCCTGCAATACATGTGAGAGCTCAATTACTCATCTCACAGCCTGTGAGTCTGTGTCTAGCAGAGGAAGTGTGTTTAGCATGCATGTGGATCTATGCGCCTCCTGGTCTCTGTCCGTGTGTGTTTGTGTATGTTGCTGCAGGCTATGAGTATGCTATCTCTCCACAGAGCTCATTTGGTCAGATCCTGGATGCTCTGTGAGTGAACTCTGCTTTTAAAGATCTGAAGGTTAGACAGGTGGAACTCCTCCATCGTCCAGCAGCACGAAGACACACACTGAGACACACACACACACACACACTTTCTCCTAGGTTGGTTGTAGTGTGTTGGTGTCCAATACAGCATTGCAAGCTAAGTGCTAGTCTGTCGGTCGCTTTGTTTCATCGCATCAACAACAAGATGGAAGAGCTTGTTAGCAGCAGAGTGAGAGACAACTAAACATCCGACTGAAAGATGCTGCTGATCGTTTCCAGGCAGCAGTGAGGTGTTGGTGAGAAGAAGAACAACAGATCTGGCTCGTGAGACTGTGATCACTGAAGAAATTGAAGCCAAACGTGGCAATTCTTCGTATTCGCAAACCCACCATTTTGCTTATGAGAATCTAACATAATACTGGAACAAAAGAGTATTTTAAAGCAATGTTTAATCATTGCAGGCTGAAATATTATGGTAGGTTACGTTTAGGGATGCGCAATATTGGATTTTTGTTGTTTCAAAATGTGTTATTATCCAAGCTAGCGGTGAATGAGAGACTGTGGACAGAGCAGATTAAAATATCACTTCTATAGATGTTTACATGTTTATGCTTGTTGAACAGGTGTATTGATAAAGCGTTGCCTTTCTACTCACAAAGGTTTTATTGCACTCACACTAACTAGCATAGTTGTCTTCACTTCACCTGGTTCCCTTCACGGTCTCCACCGCGGCCTTTCTGCACTGCAGCTCGCTGATTTTGCTCTGTGTGTATGTGTGTGTGTGTGTGTGTATTTGAAGGAGGTCAACCCCGACACTGTCACTGTGTCATTGTAAATTAAATATTGGCTAATGAGCCACCGATCGGGCTCTGGGAAACTGTGCTGGTCATTTTTCACTATTTTCAGACACTATACAGACTTCGGTGTTGGAACAATGCTTGTGTTTAGCCGACTGGCTCATAGTTTGACTCTCTGGCTGCTCAACGGCCTGTTTTTCCATCTGGTTGACGGGATGACACATGCTGAAGTGTTAAGTTGCACTAAAAAACAGAAAACCAAGAGTGAGTGACACAGAGCTGGATTTTATGCAGGCAGACAAACGGCACTAAAAAACTGATGTGCGGCTGTAGAGGAAGCACCGTTAGGTGTAGGTGTGTGTGTGTCTGTCTACCTGGATCGACAACATATTCTGAATTATCACCATGGAAACTGAACTCTCACAGACCAGACAATGTACAGCATAATCCATACAGTGGCGGAGGTCATATCATTGTGTTACTTCTTAATACTGTGAAAAGAGATTGCTCAGAGTAACTGTTAATGACAACCAACGGTTACATGAACCAACAAGCTGCCATTTTTAAAACAGGAACATAAAGTGTACTATTTTAGATATCAGGGCTCATTTTTCTTCTTAAGAAAAACATAAATTGTTCACTTGTTCAGTATAAAAAGACCTTTCACAGATTGAGATTATCCAAATTAAGCTGTGTTTTTTGGATCAGTGTTGTAATATAATATACTGTACTTCCTGTCAACGGACATAATCCTACAGAAAATGGTACATGCTGTTTTGTTTATGTGACTGAGCTGGGTTGCAATTAATTTAAAGCTAAATAAACCATGTAGTACAAAGATAACTAAAGGCTCAATGAGTAGGATTTTCCTAAAAACAATGTAAAGACAAAAACTAGAAAGGTGCACTCAGTAGAGTGCAGATGTCTGTCAGGTCTGTCTGCAAAGACCACTGCTGTATCGTGTGATTGAACTGAACACAACCCTTAATTGCTTAACACCCCCCCCCCCCCCCCCCCCCCCCCCCCCCCCCCCCCCCCCCCCCCCCCCCCGTCTTGATAGAAATGCATTGTAAAACACACTTCATTTAAACTCAAAAACAAGCTGCAAAGTATGCAGTCAATCAGCAAGAAGTTGTTGTAAAAGACCAGCAATACAATCTAACTTAAAAGGTCCTGCTGTGTACTGGTAGTTTTGTTTACTCTTAGCCAGACACACAGTCCAAAACAGTAAAAGTGAGCAAACTGTGTGTGTGTGTCTCTGGGCGGCGTTATCACAAGTGGCCCCTACTGGCTGGGGTCCAGGTTAAGAGAAGTGAGTGAGGATTCAGTGGGCCGTCATCAACAGCAATAATAGGTGTTTTGAGAAAGTGTGAATCACTGCAATAACGAGGGGTAATTGAGCATGCAGCCATAACCGGCCACCCAAAACATTATGCATCATGCTGCAGGAGAATCAGGAGGAGCTGGAGATCATCTGGCAAAAAGACACAGAGGTGCACACTCAGTCACGGATGCCGGCATGGACACACGCACAAATTGTTTGTGATTGCATGATTCTCCTGGAGACAATAATCCCTCTAACCCATCACCTATGATCCACCAGAAGTGCGTATCTGCAGCTAGAGTTGTTCCGAGACCAGGAGTATAAAGACACAGATACTGCCTAAAATACTCTACACGCATCTGATATCATCTTATCTTATCATATCATTTATCAGCTCACTTATGCTACACAGGAGCAACTACTGCACTGCACATGTGGAAACTAGTAGTACACTAGTACTAAACACCTGTGGTTAAATATCGATTTTTGAGCATTGTGTCCATGAAATGTTGTGTTTATAAACTGCAATCGACATATCCTACTCATTGCGCTATTACAACTCCACTGAACAATATTTACAAACTGACATCACATACGAGTCCGATGAAGGTTGCTGGTACTGCCGATACCACTGAGAACTAGCTGCACTGCCATACAAAAGCTACCGAGCGGTCTCAGCTAATCATTGACTTACAAAGTGGGACAAGGGAGTGGGAAACTGCTGTAAAGTCTTAAATCAACACTAAATCAACGGTTTTTTCATAAAAGGCAAGTGTGGAGAACAGAGTGCAACTCGCCTCAAAGATTCTATGCTTTCTAATTTGACAGAGTGGGTCAGCTGTCCGTCAACTGGAAATTCCAACACTCCGTCATCATTGGATCAGTCGTTTGCTTGAGCAATCAGAAAATAAGTCAGTCAGCCACAGAATAAGTCAGCCAGTCAGGTCTGCCCTTCCCAAGAAGCCAGCAGGGGCATGGATACCAGAGATTAGTGGAGTGTCCAACACTCTGAGCTCCACTTAATCCAGTCAGTCACAAATCTGCCCCAAGCATGACGATTAACCCCTTTCCCCCTCCAGGAAGCAATCCTAGCGATACACAGCCTGGATTAGTACCGGCAAAGGTCACTGCTGGACCAAGCTAGTTTCACCCTGCATAACAGATATGCAACACCGCTGAGCTGCTGTCAGTCACCACAATCTGAAACACTACTTTGAAACCAACAACAACAAGTCAACATGTGCACTAATGTACAGCAATGCTTGATAAAATGGAAATCTGCATCAAATCTGTGTCCTCACTGCTGTATATTTCCAACATGGTACTGCAGTTCATTAAAACACTTTCTCTTCTCGTTACTCGCTCCACAACCATGACAGTTGAGAGTGAAGGGCATGACATACGACAAAGGTCCCCCTGCAGAGAGTGGAACAGTTTGACATCTGTAACGCTTCAAATACGTCAGTCTTTATTTTTGATAAACTTACATTAAACTAATCTAAGGGCAGAATTTAGACTGGCCTAACACTACAGACCAGTCTAAAATATCTTTGTGAAACCGACCCCAGAGCTATAAGACTGACATTCATCAGATGGACAGAAACCAGACTAAAATGAGTGCTCAAGTTGCTACTGTGAATGTGTGTAAATAGGCGGCTGTACTGTTTGCTAACACGTTAGCCGTAACAACTTTAGTAAGTGATCAAATGTGAGGCTCCTGTGGCCATCAGCTGGTTTTGGAGTTCCTCTGCACCCCTAAAGTGAATTCATTACCTTTAACCAAAAATGTTTTTGTGCTTAATTTGCTTAAGAAAGTATCAGAGTTCTCAAGGCTGCTTTCTCCAGCACAACCAAACTTAAAGGTGCATTCACACGAGGGCTGTGTCTCAATAATTTTGACTACTCCTTCAGCTGACATAATCCTGTTAGTGGCCTGATCCACTTCAGCATGAACAGTTCAAGAGCTCTAGAGGGCAAAACTCAACAAACCTTAAAAAGGTTGTTATTGTATCATCACTTCACCAAATCCTCGAATAAATATTCAACCCATCTCTCTCTGTTGCTGGAGCATCTACCACTCACCTCCACTGTGTGTCGTTTATTGTCCAGGCAACTAGACTGCTTCCAGACTTCAAGATCGGCAATAATCAGCACTCACCAGATTGCGTTGTCCATCTCTACTACAGCCAGGCTCCCTCGTGACCAAGGCGGGCTATCACTTTATACTATTAGAAGGCGGAAGAAGAGAGGGTGAGGAGCGGCGGTTCGGAGTTCAGATCCAGCTGTATTGTATATCTGATCTCTGCAGGGACTCTCTGGTTCCAGTGGTTGAGCACTGAGCACACACGGCAGCATGGCCGCCAGGCAGCACGAGTCTACCACAGACAGCCGAGGTAATTACATGGGAAAGCTGCTTGTGTAACCCACTATAAAATAACATACGCGGCGCTTTATGATTGTTGTATGCTGAGGATGTTGTAGTTGGAGAGCTTTAGTTTGGGTTATCTGGCGGTAGGCGACCACTATCATGCCGTGAAAAGCAGTTTTCTCGGTCAGCTCTTCACTATACTGTTTACTACCAAAGTTCAAACAGTTTTAGTTATTGCACTTTAGAGTTTACGTGTTTGCGTCTGGTTTGAGATGGGCGGGGCTTAGCTGGGAAGAACGTGATGTCACGAGAACCGATGCGTCGGCACCAGGACGATGCCACAATTCTAGAAACACTAGAACTATATTCTACCGTACCGCAGGAACCATGGGTACCAGGGATGCAGTTCTTCCGGCCCTGATGCAGGAAGCATATATGCCTGCAAGTGTCCCAGTCAGTCATTACATGACAAAGGTCGAGGGAGAACGCCTACCAGCACAGAGGAACAACAACACAATGAAAATGGCGACAAGTGCAACTGCAACAGAGACATGAGCACACTCACACAAAACGGTGAAACAATGAAGTCAGTTGAACAGGGAGATATTCTTTACAGGTTCTTCACACAGAGCTGCTGAATGGTTTTATCCTCTGAGAGTTTGCTGTGAACTCTTAAAAGACTTTAACCCTTTGAACACTTAAACAAAACCCCGCCTCTTTCAACACAACCACCCACATCTGCCTGAAGGTTCAGGTTTTGTTGAGCGTCTCTTCAACAAATAAAATGAAACCTTGAGAGGAAGAAAGGAATACAAACTGTGCAGGCGAAATAAAGAAACCACAGGGAGCTTTGAAAACATGCTTAACTAAGGGAGGGGGGGGGGGGATATCACAAAAATATAAACAAATAAAGTCCTTTGATCCACAACATTTCATTCACAATAGTGATGAAATCCTAACACAACGTGGATTCAAGCTCTGTTGATCTGCAATCAACCTAAAAAAGGGTTCACATTCACAAGTGTTTATCTTGACCTCTCCTAGTTTTATGGTTCCAATATAAAAGGTACAGAGAGCTACACATTGCCACAGGCAACACTAATCAAACACTGAGTGTGCACACAATAGGCTGAGCTGATCAAGCACGGAGTACAAGTGAACCACCCGCCAGGCAAAGGCAGACTTTCACAGCAGAAAGGTGTCAAATGTCGTGACATTATCACCATGATTTATCAAACACAGACTGATAATAACTGTCATAGCGAGGTCTTAATTACAGGAAGCATTAATGTAAAACTACCTTTCAAGAAAATGAGTTTGTCCCATTAATAGCCCAATGTAGGCAGCAAGGTAGTCCAACATTTAGAGCACTTCAAATTATCTACAATCGCTTTGTATGGTGGACAGTTTCGGATCCACTCTTCTCTGTCATGAGGCTCAATATGCAGTGTTTATGGCTGAATAGTCAACAATAATAGCAGCAATGCAGCCGTTAGCTTGACCAAGGGGGAAACTAGCGCAATGTTGCATTTTAGTTCTGCTTCGATACAGACTTTTTACAAACAAACCAAGAGGAGTAAACATGAAGTTATGCAGACTGACGGGTAACTCGTTATTTGGACAGTTTTGGTGATTGTCATCCTGCATCATCAGCACAGAAGTGTATGCAGCACTTTAATGGGTCTGATTTATGTTCTTATAAATAACTGACTTATGCATTATCAGACTGCAGATCGAGGGCACGTTATGATTGTAGACTAGCAGGTAGAGACAGGGCTGTACAAAGGCTCCCAGATGACTGGTGAGAATGTCAAGCAGCGCAGAGATGCGCATGAGGCGTCATATACAGTAATGCTTCGGGGCTTATTACTGTTTGATCGCCATCACACACTTTTTATATTATATATATATATATATATATTAAATAAGAATTATATAACTGACAGAGTACGCGGAGCTGTATACAAGCGCAGACGTTTTAACAGCTTTTGGCCTATTAATCAGGGGAAATACCTGTGCCGACGTGCTGATGTGTTGATTTGCATAAATAGTTTATATACATGGCCTTCTACAGATAGAATTCTAAGATCGCTTCCTTCAGGATCATCGATGGATTTATTAGTAGTTTAGCTTGTGATATCACGCTTAAATCACATATCTGCTATCATAAAAACCTGTGGTTGGTTTATTTGCTTTCACTCCACAAAGGAACAAACCACAGACTCACCTTTTCAGGAGGTCTCGGTTCGGATGTTCGGTCCACACCAGGGTTCAATTGACCAGCCCGAACCAACTATACTAACGGAGCAAACGGACCCAAACCAAACAGGTGAGGTGTGTTTACACTGAACCCTTAGACTGATCAGTATGCTTCAAATGAGACTCAAGACATACAAGTTCAACATGACCATACCAAACCAAAGCAACAGACAACAGAAACTACACAGCTGTTTTCGGTATCTTAAAGACCACGATAAAGATGAATTCAGCGCTCTGCTCCTGCTTCGTGGGCTGCCATCCACTCCTGTATAATTACCACCTAAAGAGAGCTCAGGTGAAGTCTGTCGTTTTGCTGGTGACTCATCTGCAGGGGAGTAAAAATATAAACTTTTGATCTTTAGTCTTTATTTGCCTCTTACACACCAGCTTTAGCTTCGACATCTTTGGTCTCTCTGATAACAAAAATAAACTGTTAAAATGTGCGAAGGATAAAAAAAAAAGGGGGAAATTGAGATAAATGATGGTATTTATCGAATCTGTCTGGTTGTTTTTAAGTGTCGAACACACATCAATAGTCTGACACCAGATAAGAAGCAGTGGGAAATGTACATACTGTATATATATATATGCAGAGTGACATGTAGAGTCGACCATCTCCCTGTACTGTCTGACAGAAGCACTCATTTATCCCTCTGTGATGTGCGTTACCATGTACTAATGTCATCATATTAGTCATGAATGTCCCTCTGACAATTTCACAGAGAAGAAGTCCTCCTGCATTTAAAGGTCTTGGAAAGTAGAGTGTTTCCGCTTGTGACCCCATCGTCGCAGGGAAATGTTGACAGAGTGGATTTAAGATGGATATCATACAAATGTCACATAGTTCAAATGCAAATACGACAACACTGCAGCCAGCAGTTTTCTGCGGAGGCATTGCACAAAAGGCTACATCAGAAGATATGCTGCCTCTGGAAGCACGTCGAGGTGTTTGAATCGAGTGCGAGACAGCATGAACGGACATAGAGAACTACATAAGTGAGAGAAAAATAAAAAAAACTGACAAGGAAAAATAAAGATCCACGGGTTTATCCGGAAAGAGGTTGAGAGGGCAGAAAGGTACAAGACCGAAAATGAGCATTGTGGAGCATTACATGTTACATTCAGGGAGCACTCAGAACATATTTAACTTTTTTCAGACCAACGTTGTGTTGAAACAGTTTGTTGATCTTCAACCATTTTAATATTTGATTCATCACTTAAGTAATAACATTTGCTGTTTCCAGCTTCAAACACGAGAATTTGCTGTTTTTCTCTGTTTTGCATCATCATGTAAATTGAATCCTTTTTGATTTCTGTCAAAACAAGCAATCTGGAGACGTAACTCTGGGAACATGTGATCGGTATTTATTATTTCTTAATGATTCCTCCAATATTCAGAAAAGAAACAGATAGAACTATAGGGCTGAGAATTAGCTGAAGAAACAATGTGTTCATGTAATCAATGATTCATTAAGGATTCTTTATGCCAAACATCCTGTTTCAGCTTCTCCGAGGTCAGGATTCGCTTATTTATTATTTTTTTTCCCGCTGTTTGGACAAAACAAGATATTTGAAGACATCACCGTGACTCTGGGAAACTGTGACAGGTTTGCAGAGTTGATAATGTTTGAGAATTAAATAATTATTAGTTGCAGCCCCAGGTGTCTGACCCTCATGAAGTCTAACAAACACACAAACAAAACAGGGATGATATCAACCAAATGGAAAAATACACAATACAGGAAAAGACGGAAAGAAAGAACAAACATCTACAAAGAGCCTTCCCAAGGTCCGGCAGACAGAGACTCCAGAAACAGGAGGGACCCAACCCACCCACAAGGGAGATGAAGAGGTTGAAGAGGGTTAGGGGGATTAGAAGGAAGGCTATCCTTCCTCCTCTGCGCTCATGGCATGCTCATGGCCAGGTCAGGGGGGAAACTGGAGTTATTTTGGAGCAGAGAGGAGCAAGGAGAGGCTGTTATAGTCCTACTGTCCCGGGGGGGGGGGGGGGGGGGGGGGGGGTAATCTGTGAATACCTTAACCCATGAGACGCTAGACAATAACAGCAAATGCCTGTCAATATGAGGCCTGTTGAAGCTTACGATTTCTGTGGTACAATACAAATACAATACGACTGCGACTAACAATTCATTTCAAAGTCTTTTAATCTATTTTGTCAAAAAACACAATTCCTAGATGTCCAAGATGACGTCTTTAAATTCCTGGTTTCGTCCGACCAACACCCAAAACCATACAATGATCTGGAAAGTGCCGGCTAACTGCTTTCAAATACACAACACCACACAACGGTCGTGTTTCCATTCAATTGTCTTTTGAACCGTTTTGAAACGTTTCTGATGCCTTTATCCATTACTGTGACCAGGAAGCAGAAGAGAAATACCAATCAATTACAATCTGATCAATATGTACTGCACATTAAACTGATTCAAAAACCTGTCAACAAACTGCCACAAGAAAAACTATACTCTTCTTCTGATGGTGACAAATTATACAGCAACTTTTGAAAACAACCAGGAGCAACTTTTGAAAAACTGACAGTTTGCCACGGAAACATGAGCTCTGAATAGTGTACTTGATGCTGTAAGCAGATCTGTGCGTTGCTTAAAGAGTCTGTCCTTCAGCTGGAGGACCTCGGCTCGAGCCCCTCTGATAGAAAGCCTCTGCCCCTGCTGAAGGGCCCTTGTGCAAGGCACTGTATTCTTAGACGCTCCAAGGCTGCTGTTCAGAATCCAGAGTCCATCTCTGACCGCTGACCTTCTTGTGGAGGGTCTCTCATTGACATCAGCGGACAATCATGAAACACCTTAAGCCGTGTGGACTTCATATTTTCAGCTGTGTGGCGCAGTGCTATGAAAGCAACTGTACTTATCACACAGTGAGAGAAATCTTCATTGTGTGCACCAGGATGAGTCCCACGCTGCTGCCTTCTCATTACCTCCAATTCTGATGCTTTCAGCACAGCTGGGACCCATAAAAACGCTTCCATATCAAACGAACAACAATACAAAGGGCAACAAACAGACGCATGTTTAGTAGCAGTGTGTCGGAACTGTGATCAATTAATAATACTAGAAATATAATTTAACTGGTTTCACAATCCACTAAAATACACTATGACAGGATTAGAAATATTCATGTAATAGTGTTAACATGCACTTGATTTTCTGCCCCTTTAAGTCGATTAAGCAAGAGTTTAGTTGGGTTATTTTATTATTTTGTATTCTCTCTTTATGATGAAGGGGCTATTAGGTCCTTACTGGACAATAACACACATAAGCACTATGTTAGAAGAACCTGAGCCAGACTGCATTCATGGAAGGACAAAAACAGATTGGATTAAATCCGAAAAGTTATAAATATGAAGAAATTCAATTAATCAAATTGTGTTATTGTTTGTCAAAATCTCTGTTTAATAATGTTTTTGTCTCTGATGTGCCATATGCTGCCCTCCACCACCACACGTCATAATGGTCCATTCAAAGAAGAGGCCACTGTTTCAATGCTTGGCACGCGCTACCGATTGTTCCTCACTGTGGGCGGGTGCTTGGTGATTCCGCATCAACCACCCACCAACTCCTCCATCCATCCACACACACAATTAGACGTAAACACACGCGCACGCTCTTCACTCAATCACGCACAGCCATACACCACGCGCGCAGCAACTGAACAATGTGCGTCTGTCAGGAGCACGCTGGCCTACTGCACTCTGCATTACACCAGGAACACGGCCATGAATGATAATGATAATCACATAATGTGTCGCAGGACGGACCGACTCACAGCAGCACGAGTGTGAGGAGCAGGTTCGCTGTCTGAACGAGCCGCATGCGGTGTGGCGCGGAGCCCACTGCCCTCCACTAACAGCCGGTGCGAGAGGAATGACAACAACACAATACAACTTACTGACGCGCTCCAGCCGGCGACTAACCGAATGCAAAGTGTGTGACCGAGGCAAAAATAAACGGGTTTTCTGTATCACTGTTATTTCGCTCGCATCGACAGTTGATCAGCGCGCATGTCAATAGAGCATCAAGCAGCTCGATGTGATATGACCGCAGAGCTCTGCAGGCAGCCTCTCACCAGCATACATGAAGAACAAAATAAATAATAAAAAACACGCAGAAAACGCCTCTTACCTTCACTTCTGCAGGATTACAAACATGAAAGTCGACCCACGTCTTGTTTTCGCTGTTTTGGTTTAATTGTTTATTCACTCGCCTCCAGTTTTTGTTCTTTAGTGTTTATGTGACACGGACAATATAACCTGCTATTCGTATGAAGGGAGGGAGTGAGAGCACACAACAGGACCCTCAAGACTCGACCGGAGGGGGGCGGTGCCAGAGAGAGAGAGAGAGAGAGCGAGAGAGAGAGAGAAAGAGCGAGAGAGAGACAGAGAGAGAGAGAGAGATTATTAAGTACACCTAGTTAAAAGTAATGCAGTCAATAAGCATTAGATATTAGAATAGCATCATTGCACAAATAGTTGATACCGCTTGTATTGTAATTTTGATTTATACTTGTACACTCAAACATGTTTTCATGCTTTAATGTTCAATATGCAGCATTTTTTCTCATACTGGCTGTCTGTGTTCACCATAAAATATGGACATTGTGAAGAGCACTGTGAAGCACTAATGGGTGGCTATGGCAGTCGCCATCTTGGTTACAATTAACTTCCATGAACTGAAAACACACAGTGAAAGGGTTAAAATCCTAAATGGAAAACATGGACAACTCCCAGACTGGACAATCACAAGGTAACCACACCCTGACGTGTACCCTGCTTTATTGTCTATTTTACCCTAAATTGGACCATAATTTACAAAATGAAAATCATGCTATGTTGAAAAAAGACTTTTCAATCTACCGATTGAGATAAACTCATGTTGACAATGTTTCCTGATAAATCAGGGGAGAAGTAGGGTCATTTTCTCATTGACTTCTGCGTAATCTGACTTCTTTTTGCAACCAGAGGAGTCGCCCCCTGCTGGCCATTTGAAAGATGGCTAATTTCAGGCACTTTCGCATTGGCTTCACTTTTCAGACCTGGAGGGGGCTCCCCGGTGTGCCCTCATCCATAAAGTAGCAACAAGCACTGGGAGGCAATCACAAGACCCGGATAATAACATGACAGATGAAACATATTGAAAACACGAGATGAGATTGCACCAAAAGGTTTTAGCACCCACTTGTAATTATATATTTATTACATTTTTACCTTTCACTATGCACCTGTACTTATTTCTTTTCTTGAGCTGCTGCAACACCCACATTTACCTTATGACGATCAATAAATGCTTATCTTGTTATACTGAGAGATGTTTCTGCTATTTTGTCCACCCTTTATATCAATGACAGTAGGCTAAACAACAGAAACACCTCTCTGTAAGTCACAAAATGATCACACAGTTGTGGCAAAACTCTGTAACAGTTTAAACACAACTGAACATAATAACCTTCAGGACTGTTTTATTAGACTGCATTAGGTTTAGGTACAGTAGGTGCATCGAATAAATCTATTTGAAATTATAGAAATGGATTAAATCTGCTCTCCTCCCTTTAGTTATCTGTCATCAGAGAATTCGGGGCAGATTTCATTATTACCCACAATACAAATTAGTCAACTAGATGATTTCAATTCAAATACATAATTAGTAATTAAGTACTGCTGATACTTAATTAACTTAATTCGCTTTAGATCATTTCTAGTTATCTCTCCCACATTTTCAGTGGCCCTGCAGTCAAAAATCCAACATGTTGCGTAAATATAATTACTTTGGTTGAAGAGAGTCTCCAGAACAAACTACGGGGTATTCTTCTGTTCTGACAGATGCTGTTGTCTGTGGTGTTTCTACATTATGTGGAAGTATTAGTTTTTTGCAGAGATAATAAATCCTGGCGGATGTCCACAAAGGTGGCAATTGCGCTGAAAGAAAAAGCTTTACAGACTCAAAACCAACTTGCAAAAAACGACTAGCAGCTGTGACTTCAGACTAAAATAAAAGCCTCAGTGCATCTCAAATATGAATTCAGTATATTGAAAAGCTGCTGGAGATGTTGCTTTAATATGTTTCTTAAACAAACACAAAGCTGTCACAGACACTTCAGGAACAGACTTACATTATGAAGTATTGAGGTATTGAGTATATGAGGTATTACATTCTTTTGCACACTGACCTTTACACTAGATCACTCATATAAAAAGTGTTTAAATACACACCAACCACTTTATATATGAGCATGATATATATATATGTGTGTGTGTGCGCGTGACAGAGCAGCCCTCTCATACATCTCCATGACGAACCTGCCACCTGTAGGCAGAGAGTGAAACTGCAGTGTAATCAGTCATGCATGCCCATGCACAGGAGGGGGTGCTGAGGGAATTGCAGCGCTGCGTGTGTGTTGATGAGGATGCTCAACACTTCCTGCAACACGGAAGACACTGAAACGGACGCGCGGAAAAAAGACTGAAAACTCTCAAAAAGAGCTGAACTTCAACTGGTTTCAACTTTCAATGGACATGTCAAGCTGTCATTAGTTTGTTAACGCGTTATAATAACCATCATAAAAAAATTACTATTTATTACTAATGCTATAGTTTACATTATTGTATAACTAGATTGTGTAATATGAAATAATTAGTTTACAAATGATATATTGTATGTAGACGATAAGAGAAACAATTACATTCCGAATAAATTAGTAAACTATTAATAAACAGTTTGTTTCAGACATTATAACATTTAATATACTATATTGAGTGTTTGTTAATGATTACCAAATGATTTGTAAAACATCTAAAAATATTTTGTAGAGCATTACTGATGTTTGTTGAAAGATTTAACTCGGTGAGAGTGGGAAATAATATCAATATATAGCAGATTTATAGTATTTTTAAGGGGACTTTTTATCATAGGCATATTTGGTCGTTGATCAGGAACGACGGTGGTTAAAAGATGTAACTAAGTGGACAAGAATATATAATTTTATTTGATCAGTTTTGTTTTTTATTTTTGTTCTCTTGTTTCAACAGAGATCAGTTGAGATTATGTCACTAGTATAGTTGTCAGTGTTTATGTCATGTTGTACAAGTTTCAAGGGGCTTTCCATCCCTCTGTACGGTTAGCTTTGTGTTGGTTTCAGTGCACTCTCTCTCATCTAACAGTTTCGGGGGAAGATTTAAGTCTTATTTAGTCTCCCCCGTGCAGACCTCAGGGGTGTGAGGGAAACCGTGCTGTGACGTGAGGCTTTCACCATACTTCACATACAATATGCTGTGCACTTAAAAACCATCAAGGGGATTTTGCTTTCAGGTCTGTTTCCATGGCATTTCTACTTTATTGGACAGTATACACTGGAGAGGGTCGGGGCAGATGGTGAGAGGATAAGACCTGATAAAGGTCATGCCCCTGGTGCAAACCCACTCAGAGGGCTTCAAGACCCACCAGCACTTTGTGTGTGATCTTTGTATCAGCTAAAAGCTCTGCACCCGATGTATTTAGGGTCTTTAGAATGTATTCATGCAATCACACAGACATCGTGAGGAACCAACAAGACGTAACAAGACAAACTATCGACTCTTAAACTCTCACCTGCTTGAAACATGTATCTTTTTGAGCAAGTTTAGACTAGTGTCTATAAAGTACTTTAGATTAGGTTCATCATTTACACCCATTTTTAAACATAATATTTTCGCAATTATGTATTTCAGTTTAAACCCCTTCTCCTAGAATTTATGTCTATACAGTACACAAAAATTGCTAGAAATGTAATAAATAAACAAACATTATCTGCAGTATGTGAAGAGGTCATGTTGATGTTATGTCAAAGACGTCTATAATTGTGTTGCAGAGACATCTACTGAAGTTAGCATGCTAACCAGCTGGCCCTAGCCCCTCCTGTCTTGTAATACTACTTGTAGCTTGAGAGGCAAGAGTGAGTCACTGTAGCGTCCAACATGAGAGGACGAAGAAGTAGAGCTTCCTGTGGACTTGTCAATAATTCATCCATGGTCCGTGTCTGTTTATTCAATTAAATCCAAAGTAATAGAAACAAAAAGCAACTTGTGTTTTTTCGTTTTTGTCCTCCACCATGGGACCACTTTGCTAGATGAGAGGGGGCGGCGGCCCCGGGAGATTGGTCTTTAGCAGTAAGCTATAGCAAGTAGCATCTAGCGCAAACCAAACAAAAAATGGCCAGGCGTCACAGTGGGCTGTGGCGAGCGGCAGCGTTGGGTCTCACCTGTGCAACGGCTGCAACAAAAAGTTTCCTGATCCGGAGGGAGTCAGGGCTGCCCCCTGACACTGGGGTTTGCAATGGTTGACTTTGTGTTACTACAGCCCCGTTAACTCGAGGTCCGTCTCTCTCTCTCAGCAGAGAAATAATGTACTCGTTTCTGTCACTTTGGATGTAATCCAGTAATCAAACAATTAAAAACAGTACACTAACTGTGCAGCCCCAGGTAAGTGGCACAGTAAACACAAAGATGGCTAAAGCAACCTATAGGCCGACGCCCATGGGAGAATTACCAAGCAGGCCAACCGGACTCAGAGGGCCCCCAAAGACAGAGCTTCTGTGTGAAGTCACTGTTATTAACTTTGCATTTCTTGTTGCATCGTCAAAGGGATGCATTTGTTGCCTGTATCTGCCTCTCCATCATCATAACACCGGTGGCACAATGCATACATGTTCCCCTATCACCCATAATGATGTAGAAGAGGCTACAGAGCGGCTAAACTCCTCCACTTGCTCTCTTGACCCAGATCCAACACAATTATTTAAATGTGCATTGTACTGTCTGTCATGTATTGAATATTGTAAACAGTTCTTTACAATCAGGGGTCTTCTTCTCTTCCCTCTGGAGTGCTCTGTCTGTGACCACAATCTGTGTGTGTACTAATCAAGCTTCAGGATAACCACGGCACTGAAACAGCTCTCATAAAAGCAGTCAATGGTTTAAAGATACGCATGCTGCAAACAAAACTCCCATCTTAGTATTACTAGAGATTATTGCAGCCTTTGACACTGTTGGTTCCATCGTACAGACGCACAATATATCTTACCATTCATATGCTGAGGATACCCTGTCATATATTTCACTGTCACATGACAACCTCAGCCCTGTTAATGAGCTTGTCAACTGTATCAGTGACACTGGACATAGAGACGGTTGCTGACTTTGTTAATCCCGGCGCTCCCGCACCTTTCATGGCTTTTGTAGTCATTTTGTGGAGCCAAGCAAAAGGGGAGTTTTTCAAATTGAACTGTGAACTGGCAGAGTTACTATGTTTTTTAAATGCTATTCAAATTAAATTATATTTTGGGCAGACATGTTACTTTTACTTTTGTGTTTTTCCTCTATATGTTTTTATGCACAAATACCAGGAGAGTGAAATAAAGGCCTTGCAGAGTGAATCATGGAGTTGTGTTGAATTGACTTGACGCATGTGAGATGGGAGCTATAAAGGTGTTTAGCACAAACAAACTTTGGTTATTCAAAGCTCATCTGGCTCAAACACGGAATTTAACTATCTGCCACACGGATGTGTTCGTGTGTGAGGCCTCTTGATTTCTAAGGAACTCCCCCGACATCCTGATATAAGAAAAGTCTGAAATATTTCACAGATGGTTAAGGAAGTTTCTATGCTTTGCACTGAACGTCACGTTTCCCAACAAATCAGACAGAATTGAGTCCCGGGACCTAACTAAAGTTTACCTATACAGACCCTAATACAGCTGACGTCATCAGAATTTCTACAGGATCACGTCCGTGTTTCAGTTTCCGCCAAATGCATCAGTGGTTTCTCATAGTAACTTAAGTAAATGGTTGTGCATAGATAATAAACACAATGAGACAAGATCGGTCAGCACATTAGCAAAGAAAAGGGTCTATAGAGATTGGAAAAAGTAAACATGATCCCAGGTCAGCTTATATTTTTCAGACTACCAACTGTGGACAAAAAGGTTTTGGTCACTTCTTCAAGGCTGTTCCACCGACAAGCCTTTTATCTCCTAATGTATGATTCTTTTCTTCTGCCGTCTTTTAGTAATTATAATAGACCAACCCCCAACCTATCTCCCCTCTGTACACACACACACACACACACACCCCTCCTCCAAAAAATAATGAAATGTCTTTCCTCCGGAGGTAGCTGAAATAATGGGCAGAGAGAGAGAGAGAGGGGGAGACCATAAACGATAATGAACCACCCCATTCTCCTTTTTTTAATTCCTTCTCTGATTCCTCCCCCCCCCCCCCTCCTCCCCCTTGCATCCCACCATCATCTACAAATTTTCTAATTTTTTATTTTCACCCTGGCCAAAAACATCCACCCACTACTATCCACATTCATTTTCACTCCTCTTCCTCCTCCTCTCCATCTTCCTCCTTCCCTCCGCCAGACAGGGCCACCGCCCTGCCACCTCGCTCTCCTCCTCCCCCTCTTGTCTCCTCTCCTCTCACTCCTCACCCATTTCTACACTGTCTGCAGTAGCAGTCCCCCCCCCCCCCACCCCCCTGCCAAGCATCCTGGGTAATTTCCTCCTCTTATTGAATTGGGACGGGGGGCGGATGGAGGGAAAGATAAAGGGATGGGCAGATGAACGGAGGCTTGGGATGAGTGCTAATGGAGCCAGTGGAGGATTCACACATTACAAATATGCAGCACATCCTCCTCTCTTCTTCTTCTTCTTCTTCCTCTTTCCTGTGGTTCATGTTCTCTCTTGAGAAAATGTACAGATGCCCTTCTCTGCCTATTTCTCTTCTCTTCTCTCTCAGACCTTCTTTTCACAGAATGCTATGCTATTGAACTATCCTGCACTCACACTGAACCTAATGTTCCCTCATCCTTTATGTTATTTCTATAGGTGAATGAGTCATTGTTCCTCTATTCCTGTCTTTACTTTTGCTCCCCTGGGCTGAACGCTATAATCATTATGCTGCACAGTCTGATCCTGACACACACACACACACACACACACACACAAACAAACAAATTAATATACACATTCCCTGCTACAACTTCCCCTTAACTCGAGTGACAGGATTGGAAAAGACATACATAGTACATGTGAGTATTTTGGTGGAGGTGGATGAGGTTGGAAGTTGAAAGAACAGCACAAATGATCAACTTATCGAACGTTTACTTCAGAAATCAGCAGAAACTGAGCACTCTTTTACACATTTACACTTTTTAGTAGAGCTCGGAATCAAACCCTCAACCGATGTAGCAGGCTGAAAAACCTGTGGTGAAAGTACATTTCCTTCGCGCAATTTTATTTATTTTAAAAAGCTCTCATGCCGTTTCAAAAGTGTTACCATGACAGACGTGAATCCTCTAAGCGACCTAACGATTTGACCCGAGGTGAAAGATGCTGAATATTGGCACGCAGCCTCGGCCGATGGAGGAGTCGTATTGATCAAGATCCAACATCAGCCAGTCATCTGTCGGCTGAATACAGCACCAACACATCTTACTTATCATTCGCTGGCTGCTCCTGATGCAAATCAACACAATAACACAGACATTTAATTCAGCTTATGTTAAAACATTGAACATCTGAGACACATCGCTGATCCTAGATCTTTAGTTCCTTTATCCTTAAACTACAAGCAACGATTAGAGGTACGTTAAAAGGTCAAACTCGCAGCGCTTTGACAAACTTGAACTTTTCTTCCCGTCGATGATAATGTCACATGGAGAAAAGTATGGAGGAGACACGAGAGAAGAAAAGGGTTACAGTTTTCTCTTTAACAATGCTCCGCTTTAAATGAAAACACACATTGCTGGATTGTAACACGGGTGATAATGAGAACCGTGTCGATATGTCACTGTGAACTAATTGGAACGGCTTTGACGGGGTGTCTCCAAACAAACCAGGACAACTGCAGGTGTGATGGCGTGTGTGTGTGTGTGTGTCTTGGAGAGACAGACAGACAGACAGACAGACAGATTGCCATTCCAGTGTAAATTGGCACTTCAGTGTCTCTCTCTCCGTAGCTAATTAACTCGACGCTCAGGGGCCTGGCTTAATTGGAATGAGCTCAACCCTCTGCTCGCCCACCCGTTATCTAGACACACACACACACACACACACACAGACAGGGAATATGACTGACAGCTAGTGTGTGGCACTGATAGTCACAATGGTACAGGGTGGAGTCGTGGTGACAGTGTGAGAACAATATGGAATATACCAATCATGACCCCCCCCCCGCCCCCCACACACACACACACACACACACACACAGAGACACAGATCTGCATAAGTACCAAGCCAAGAGGAAGACGCTGAGGAAGCTGGTCTTCCTCACCACCTCACAACTCCTCCAGCTTTAGACTTCCAGGCGATGGATGGTAGAAAACATCTGTTTTTTCTCCTCATGTACTACCTGACATCTCTAGCTGTTCTAGCAATTAAGACTCTTGTCCGCCTGGAGCAAAGGAGGAAGTACTGTGACGTTATTACAGAACCCCAAAGTCCCCTCAAGGGGAGGTCTGTGTGGATGGATGTGTCAACAAAACTAAAGTCAACAAAATCTATGACTAAATATGTTCGTCAATGACATTTTCCCATGACTAAAATGAGGCAATGACGAGACGACACAGATGTCATTAAACACTAACTGTGACTAATATCAACATGCAATACTGCTGACGAAAAATAAAAACATCACCAAAAACTATTTCTTCTTATTTTCTGTTGGTTTTGTCATCCTGTAATATAATGTCTTCATACGATAAAACACTTCTAAGGACAAACAACACGTATTGGTTGAAATGATGATGCACCTTGACTTGTTAATCCAAGTTAAAACCCGTGGATATTTGGTGTGAACATAATGGCATTGGGGTAGTTGTTTATGATAAATTAAGATAAGTTAATTGTTTGTGTAATGGAGAAGTAAGATCATGTAAGTGTGTACTTCTTCCAACTCTTTTTTGGATATGTAATATTTATTTGTATTGTTTATTTATGTTGTTTATGAGAATTTTTATATTGAGAGTTTGCACTATGTTTACTGTTCATTTTCCTCGTTATTCTTGCTTTTTTATTTGATTTATTTTTAATTATTTGTTACATGTTCAAAATAGATACAAATAAAACCAATTGTTGATAGTGTTAAAACAATGATCAATAATTAGTCAATTAACATTACATTTTTTCTAATCAAGTCATTTTTCAAGTTATTTATCAAACAGCACCAGAGAATATTGTATTTTATCGTTGTACAATGGTTTGGACTGTTGCTCGGGCTAAACAAGATTTCTAAAAGACATGAACTTTTGTTCGACTAAATTTATTAATTTATAAAATAATTGGAAAATAATTGATAAAAAAGTAGTGCCGTCCTTGTAATTCTGTATCCACCAGAAACCTTTTTGATTCTGAGGAATTAAAAAATGTTTTTCCAACAGATCATCCTACTTTTCAAACCATTTTCTCAGATCATTTGTTCACATCTTTTGAATCTAGCATAAGCAGAATATACACAAACAACACTGTCTCATACTTAATAAGAAGAAAATGGTTTTGGTCCACCGACCTTCATGACTGGCAGACTGAAAAACCCATCTTTTTTTCTCATTAGTGTTTTAATTGCAAGACTGTGTGTGGGAGTTTTCTTCCCAGCAAGGCATTAGTGGGCCTCCTGGTTTCCTCCTACACGCCTGTATTCAATGCTCGAGTGTACAAAACAACCTGCTGCTTTGTCAAGATTTACTGTATGATCTCACAAGGAAGTTCCTGTGGTCTCAGGGTGCACAGAAACAGAAACATTCTGTCTGACAGCACAGACAGAAACTCAGAAACAACCGTGGCGCTGCAGCCTCCCGCCGGAGCCCAGAATCAGATCCAGCGCCAGCGTCTCCGTTGTTTAACATGCAGCTGTGTCGCAGTGACCTCACGTACCTTGTTGTTGCTCATGCACTGCAGCTTCATGTGCTTCATGTAGGTGGTGGTGAGAGGCATGTTGTAGTCGATCACCTCCAACACCAGAGAGCTCGGCCTGTCGTTCTCTGGAGAGAAGAGGGAGAGGAGGAGAAATCATTGGGCGGAAAACATCAGGCAGTGACAACAATCTGTCCCCTTTTCTACCGGTGATGCCGAATATTCATGCTACAGTGGACAAACGAAGCTCTGCTGCGCTTTGGGGGGAGTGAAATGTATCACTATAAATGGATAATTATGATAACCGTTTATAACAAATGTCAATTAAATTACCATCTAATTGACATTTGTGTATTTATTACATGAATATAAAGTAATGAAACGGAGAGCTTCGCCGTTTACTGAATTTTACGGAGTGTTGCAAAATATACAGTACAGCTGTTTCACCACAGGTGCTTTTCCCCGTGCACGTTTGTCTCCATCACACCATTTGAGCAGACATATATTTCCATATATGTGAAAAAGGCCCCGAATGAACACTGTAAGTGGACTACTTCATTACAGTAAGTGAATTATTCAAACAACATATGTACATGAATAATTCTGTCTCAAGCTTTTTGATCCATAAAGCGGTTAATAACTGTAACTGTGATCACGGTCGTGTAACTATCACTGTGACGGATATTGCAGCTTCATTTTCTTTTCAAGTCTCACTTAGGAACTGCCTTTGTTAAGATATCACTCTTTAATTGTGATATTGTATTATTATCTGTTCCTTCCTGCAGTCGTTAAGACACAAATGTATTGTATCAGTGAAAATATTACTGTAAGAAGAATGCAAAATTGTAAGCAAATCACAGTATATAAACAAATTAGTCATAAAAATGATGTATGTCCTTCAAAGTTCTGATCACCAGGCCAGTTTATTATGTAGTTCTAACAGTCTAATACAACAGTCTTTGAACTGTATTTCGTCTTACTGACTGGTGTTTAACCGATTCATTTAATCAAACAAAATGTACTGAACAAAACCACCACCTGACCATGAAATGACAGTGGAGCTAGTTCAAAAGCGTTGACAGCCCCAATAAAACTGGTATTCACTGCAGTGCTGCTGAATTTGTAAGATGGTTATTTCATAATCATCTTCTGAATTTCAGCTTTTCATAATGTCCCTGCATGATTTTTACATTTTAAAACACAGAATGTATAATCTTATCTGGGACAGCTGGTTGGTCTTGTCTTAAACCCACTGACTGTTAACGCTGATGTCTATTATCATGCCTTGTCAGAGAGCCAACACTAGAGGACCCTCTAGAGCTGGAGGTAGAGCAGCACAGACGAACAGAGGCAGTCTGACTTTGTCAAGGCCTTTAAATCCAAACTTAAAACCCATCTCAACTTTCAGTTAGTTGTTTATTCTTTGATTATTTCAAATAATAAACAACTAACTGCCTGTTTGGATCTGGACCTTCGATTCCTCCTCAGTGTTTTCATTTTCCCCCCGTTTTCTTATCTGAAGCAAGGGTCGAAAAGGACTGAGAATGTCGTAGTCATTGTAGATTGTAAAGCCTCCTGAGGCAAATTTGTGATTGTGATATTGGGCTACATGACTAATATTGACGAGACTTTACTGAGTGATGAGATACTGAGTTATAACAAACTAGGTCTCTTACTCAGGCAAATATGGGAACAACAAAAGCTTCTTTCTGCGTCAACAGGAAATAAAACGACATGACAAACCACACTGTCTCCACCCACACTTCCCTCCTCTGCCTCTCCTTTCAGTCATTTATCTACTGACCTCGTAAAGGACGTGTCTAACGTCTGGAGCGTCTACAGAACGGACATGAATACTGGGATCAATATGGCTTAGCGGAGTAGACAGGGCCGTCATCATTGATTGGTGATTGATAGTCTTGTACGAGGATGGGAGAATGAGAGAGTACGTGTTCTCCAGAGAGGGACAGACTGTGATAACTGACTGATTATGTGACACAAAGCGGCCTCGTGGTCTTCAACATGAGGCCCCGGACCATTGATCGGTCAGGACAATAAATTCTAGATGTTTTGTAGAATGTCTAAAACTAAATGGACACTAAAAGAAGTGTCACTTATAGAAGTCAAAAGAAGATTGTGACATGAAAATAAAGCTGTAGAAAAATGTTCCGTTGGTATTGAGCTAATGTCCTTTAACTGCATCACACACTTTAAGTCCATTTTAATTATAAAGCCCAGAAATCCTGAATTTAGCTTAAAGGGTTTAACAGTCTGTTCAGCATAAAACACCGTCCATCCACCTTCTGTGTTCACACTACGAGCAACACAGCATCATCTTCTGCTGTGTTATGGTGCGACGCGCTTCAAATCAAAGTCAAGCTTGTCTTAACTTTATTCATCGCGCCAAGGACACAACAAAGCGTAAACCAATCATTTGTTTTTCTTTCAATCTGCTTCGTTCCATCTAAAACATGACGTTAGCCAGTTCCCAGTGTTAATTAACCGTTTAACTACGCCAATAAGCTTGTGAGCTTATTTTTTTTTTTGTTCCATTTATCTACATGAACTAGAATTACCGCCTCCTTGTTTAACGCCTCCGCCAACTAGTCCAATCGTCGGTTATATCCATGTCTGTCCAAAATGTCATCACTTCATAATTTTATCCGAATACACATTTGTGTGAAATTGTCATAATTAGCATATTAATTATGGAGTTATGGCCAGAAATGTGTTTTGTGTGTTAACAGTGACTTTTGACCACGAGATTGTAATCAGTTCACCCTCGAGTGCTAATGGTGTCGTGCCAAATTTGAAGAAATTCCCTCCAGGCGAGATATTGCACTCACGAGAATGCAATGGACGTACGTACCTACAAAGGGTCGGACAACCAAACCCAAAAACCTATTGCCTCCGGATACGGAGGCATAAAAAAGAATCAACCCTCCCCCTAACCCCACACACACACACACACACACACACACACACACACAGTGAGCCTGCTGCCTGTGTCAATTAAACATAGCCCTGGTCCACGCTGATTAATTGCATTTAATAATTCACCGCTGAACTTTAGTGGGAGTCACTTCACGGTAGCGATAAAGAGGGCTGAGGCTGTGTGTGTTTGTGTGTGTGTGTAAGTGTCTATATGTGTGTGTCAGGGTGAGGCCGAACCCCCACAGGCAAGGAAGGCAATTAGCTGCTCTCTCTGAGTGGCATACCGTGATGGCACAACACACACACACACACACTGAGCTGAAGTATCACAGCTGTTGTAATTAGTCTGTGTGTGTGAGAGAGCGTGTGTGTGTGTGTGTGTGTGTGTGAGCGAGTGATTGTTTACTCAGCTTATTTCATCTTCTAATAAAATAATTGACATTAAGTCCTGTGGAAACATCTAGATTTTTACTTTGTAATTTTCCCCTCTCTTTATTTTTTTAAATCAATGACCAGCTGCTCAAAGCAAACATACCAATCTTGTGTTTTAATTCACATTTAAATTCACACACACAAAAAAAAAAAAAATGTTTAAAACATAAATAAAATATAAAATAAACTGAAAGCTTTTACATTTCTCACAGAAAATCACGTCACGTCATGAACAGCATCGATGCTTTTGTCTGGATTTGGTTTTAGATAAATGCAAATGTTAAAAATGTGTAACAATGAAGGGGATTTTTCGTCCTCTGTGCTGTCTGTCATTTCATATTTTCATATGTCCCCGCCTCCCTCTCTGCCCCGAATCTGTGGAAAATGAGCTTGTTTCCTGGGCCATTTTCTCTACTAAAAGCCATTAATTAGGCTAATTGAGAAGAGAGACAGGGCACTCCAATGACTCCTCTGTTTAATGAGGGACGAGGAGGAGAAAACAGGGGAGGTGGGGGGATGTGGGGAGGAAGCGAGTGAGGGAAGGATGGAAGGATAGAGACGGGTAGAGGAGGCAGTAAAGGAGGGGAAAGGAGGAAGGGAGCAGTGAGGGATACAGGGATGGGACAAGAAGCTTGGAGCAGGGTAGAGGGGGATGATGGAAGGGAGAACTAGAAGAAGAGCTGGAAGCAGGGAAGGTGGGTGGAGGGAAGGGAAGGATAAAGGAGGAGAGAAAACAGAGAGATGGACAAGCTGGAGGGGGAGGAATGGGAGAGGGATGAGGAAGGGATGGGAGTGTGCAGGGCCTTCAGGGTGCCAGTAGATGTAGAAAAAATATAATGGGAAGTGGGCAGAGAAGAAGATGGGGAGGAATGTAAAATGGATGGCAGCTATAGTCGTTCAGCTGGCAGCTACAACTGAGATAGTCGGACTCTGGTATTTGTTGTTGAATGATTGAGAACGTCATTATATTTCACACTGATACACATTTCATATTCCCCTTATTGCAAAAGATAATTGTAAGTCTGGTAGCTCTTTAAAGGACAGGTTCACATGTTTTTACAGTTTGTCCTAATACAATACTAACACACACACACACGTAGACATTAGCATTTAATGTTAATGTTTTTCATTCAGAAATCAACTTGCCCAAAGCCAATTCCTACTTTGTCCGTATAATTAGTTTTATTTATCATCAGTTATTAAATGACAAAGACCAAAGTTAACTGTCGTGTTTAATCTTAATTTAAAGCTAAGGTTGGTAATCTTGAGAAACTAGCAAGAGTACGCTACATTATTTAAATCATCAACCACAGAACCCAGCGCAGTGTTGCCAACTCTTTTCCAATGAAAGTAGCTCGCAGCACTAGATCCAGAAGTCGCTAAATCTAGCGAGGAAGTCGCCAAGTCAACAACTCTGCCAGTCCATCCCTAAAGCCACTCCCCCAAAAAGTATCATCATGAACGTTAACATATCATCATGAAAGTAAAAGAAACTGCATGACAATCCTCGGCCCTCACTCTCACTGTCCAAAAGTATGATCTTAATTAAAAAAAAACAAATTAAAAAGTTGAAGCTACTGTATTGTAAGGCTTTAGCAAGCAAGCATTTATTGTTTTGATCTGCTGTGGTTTGTTTGGGCAGTTGTGAACGCAGTAATCGTACTCTGGTGAGGACCAGAACAACTGGTCCGAGACAGCTGTTGAGAGGTGTTCTCGGACCGTTTCCAATCAAACCCTGGTGGGGTATTTGTTGAGCGGTAAACGGCAGGTTAACATGAGTGGGAGAGGACTGACAAGGACTTCTGCAGAAATCTGATTTTTGCTTGACATCTGGGCCGAAGAGAGCATACAGAACACACAAAATAAAGTCCACAAATATAGTGACATGTATAACGTGATTCGAGATAAACTGGATGAGAAGGGATTTGTGTGCACAGTAGATCAGTCCCAAGGCAAAGTGCAAAAACGTTGACAGGAATATTTCAAAGTCCGGCTCTAAAGACGAAAGAGATAAATCTTTAGATCTATTTTTTTATTTAGTCTGCTTTAAAGCGAAAGTGAAAGCACCGATAAACTGGAGTCCGGTTATCTCCACAGCCAGGACAGAGTACTTCATCAAACAAAAACTGTTTCAAATCTTCATACGGGAATGTTGTTTTAGAAACGAGGAACATCTGGAGTTAGAAAGAAGTGAGCTTTCCAGACTTCTGTAAACCGCAGCTCATCTCTGCGGCGGGCTAGAGGCTCGATGGTTACGTTAGCTGCTACCAGCACGACACGCCAACACTGACAGAACTGTCAGTGGTTGCGTTGCATTGTGGGTAATGTAGGCTCCATGTTTTGACAAAGCAGAAAAATCCATGAAAAGGAAAACGACAAGATATATCTGGATCTGCTGCATTGACTGACTGAGTGCAATAATAAATCAGGGCAGTACTCTTTAAGTATTGCTTGGCTTCTTTAGTGGCAGAGCTACTAATAATGTAGCTCATTAAAGTTCTCCACATGAAGATGACCTTTGTCAGATTGTGACTCAGCCAATTGAGCAAAGATGACTTTAAAGTTTTTAAAGGCGGGAAAAAGAGAAGTGAAGCTGAGCATCTAAAACTCGTGATCATCAGTTTTATCTTTAATTTTCTCCTTGTTCCGATACTGTGGAGACTTCACAGATGCTGGTCAGCTCGGCCACAGGCTGCTAATCAACATGAGTGACAGGTGTGGTAGCCGGGACTAACTGGGCACGAGGAAGGCGGCTTTTATCTCAGGGAAAAACAATGCATATGATACAGAACATATTTATTATATGTAATATATGCTATATTTCACGCATTCTATATTTCCCATTAAATCAAAGCCCTGCCTCTTCCCAGATACGAAAGGCATCTCCAAATTGGAAAATATTCAAATTGACCATTATAATTAATAATTCCTTCAGAAACTTCATCATTCAATGAAACTGTAGTGGATTTCTTTTTTCTTTTTTTGAAACCTTCTGTTTGATTGTTGTTGTAATCTGCCTGAGTGAGGAGAAGGATAAAGGAAGGGGAGATGGAGTCTAGTTGAAAGACATTTCGAAGGAAATGTGAATGAGAGAGCGTGACGACAAAGAGAATGAGCCGAAAGCTGAAGAAAAGTGAGAGACGGGGAGGATTCCTTTGAGCCTTCATGTTTTAATGGAGATGCTGAGGAAGAAAAACAGCAGAGGAGGAAGAAGAAGAGAAAGAGGGGGTTTTACATTGTTGTTTGCAAGTTTTGGACTTAAATGTCATGCAAATACTGAGCATTAAATTCAACTGAAAATTGAACTGAAGTGAAGCAGAGAGAAGCACCAGTAAAAATACTGACTAAATGCAGCTGTTTTTACAATGTTAAAATCATGAATCTTATTTAGCTTATGTACAGAGAGAGTAGGATTTTGCTCGTTACTGGAACGGAGAGAAGATATTCGCTGAATTTGACAAAAAGCGTTTTGGATTAGAATCGCTGACTCCACCTATAATAGAGTACTCAACCAATTGATTAATGATCCACTTAAACACACTCATGATGACAGTGCATATTCACGCATTTAAAATTTTTAGTTTCTAATTTAATTGTTGAAAACGTACAGAAACACTTGACTTGTATATAGACATGTTATTTACATTGTTGGCCATTGGTGCCAATATATATATATATAAATATGTATATATATATATATATATATATATATATATATTTCTGAAGACATTGTACATTGAGAGTAATGCAAAAAACTGAGTCGAATTATTTGTATGCGTTCACCGATAAAGCTGTTCCAGAAAATATCAAAATCAGAGATATCATCTTTTTTATTCCACACATTTCTCCTTCTTGTCATGGTATGCTATGGTAATCAAGGTTCAAGTCAGTATTCAAATTCATAATTTGTTTTTATATATATATACATATATTACCTCCAAAATGCCAAATAGCACATGAAATGAGGAATAGCAATTCCACATTATTCATTATCATGCATCAAAATCAATTATTTTGAGTTATTCTCAGACGGACTGTTCTGTTTGTTGTGTGTAGAGGGTGTGTGTGTGTGTGTGTGTGTGTGTGTGTGTGTGTGTGAATGTGTATGTGTGTGTGCTGTCCCTGGTACTGAAAGGCACCGGAGGAGATTGATCGATAGATAGTCTCAACCAGTTTAAGGCCTGTATGAAGGCATAGGCTCCAGTATATTAATTCATTCTTCTCTTTATAGACCTACATATGAGCAAATTGGTTTTTAAGGGCTTTTGCTGTTATTTTCCTTTTGAATGATTAGTGCACATTTGTAGCCGTTTTCTTTTTGATAAAAAATAAAATCCTTAAAGTCATTGAACAATAATTGCAAAGAAAAAAAACAATACTAGGAAACAATGGCCGCACGTTTGAGGAAAGTTTGACAGCATGTGTTGTCGTCGTCCCTGTTTCCAACAGCTGTTTTAATGCTCGGGCCAACCATGGCTCAAGCCGATGCAACAGGATGCTCCGCGGGTAAAGACTGATTCTCTTACTGGCTGACTGAGTGAAGGGTGAGAGGCGACTAATGCTTGTAAAGGGAAAGAGATTATCCCTCTTCTCTCTCTTTTCCTCGCAGTGTTGCGTTTGTACCTTTGTAGTCCTGTCCTGTGGTGCTGATGTGCATCCTCTTCTGACACTCTCCACAGCTCATCAGGAAACGAGTCACCGCCTCTCTGGGCAGGAAGGCGTACGTCTCGGCTATCTGAGAGAGACAGAAAGACGGGGACAGGGAGGGACAGGTTGTTCAAACTGTTTTACTACTTTCTGAAAGCCTTAATGACAAAAAGAGTTGAATGATGGTATCTGGACAGAGGCAGAGTGCAGACAGGGCAGCACACATCATCCTGAATTTAACATTTTTCGTCTCCACGATTCATAATCATTGAAATTTGCATTAAATATTAACGTTTTTTACCAATTCAAAGTCAAAATGTTCGACCTAAAGTAATGAAAGTGCATGTGTATTATTGAATGTCTATTATTTATTGATGTATTCCCTTGTGTTCACACTGTGTTCAGTGCATGTTGTGTTGAGGTGACTTTTTAACAGCTGCGTCATATGAGTGAGACTCACTGTAATCTGATCTGTCAAATTCCTATAAACAAAAACATTACATTACACTAGTCTGAGGGATTGACACCAAAATACAATGTTTATTAAATCAGTACAACTTTTTCTGTCATAACTATCATTCACGTCAATAAAATTGGCCCAAAATGGCATGATAGGATTTTGTCTCAGTGTTTAAAAATGTACTTTTAAAGAGTCAGTGTACTCCTCAGAGCTGATGCTGAAGATTCGGGGTCTATGTATTAGTGGGTGTATTTTTAAAAGTATGTATGTATGCATAAATCAAATATTTATTCTGGAAGAGATGCACAAAGGCACAAAAGAGGAGAGGAGGAGGGGTGGAAAATATCCAGCGTGGGTGATGGGGGTTGCTGTGCAGCATGCGTGTGTGTGTGTGTGTGTGTGTGTGTGTGTGTGTGTGTGTGTGTGTGTGTGTGTGTGTGTGTGTGTGTGTGTGTGTGTGTGTGTGTGTGTGTGTGCGTGTGTGTGTGCAGGAAGGAGGGAGTAAAGCAAAGGCAAATGTCACTCAATGCCTTTGGTGGCACTAAGACCTGAAGCCATGTGGCATGGTGCAGCATCTCTAGGCTTTAACTATACTGTATACATTATAAATATACTGTAGTAGGACAGAGAGGACAGACGCACAAATCAAACCCAATCTGTGCAAGAGAATGAATAGTTTGAATAAAAAGACAAAAAGGAAAATATACAGATTGTTAAAGAAGATAAGAAGGAAAGAGGAAATGTAAGGGAAGTAGAAAAGAAGACAGACAGAGATGTCACAGCTTCATCCCTCTGTGACTGGTGCACTTCCTCCATTTCACCAAAAGAGGGCAGTGTCATCAGCCGAGACGGGGGAGCAGAAATGTACAGCTGTCAACAGCTCAGGTTGATTCATTCCTCTAAACTCCAGATCACACAAAGGAGCTTACCTAGGTATAAGGACATGAAGGAGGTTCCTGAGCAGTTTCCAGATCAGAAGTGCAATTCTTTCAGAAATCTCCAAATGTCAAAAGTTTTTGATACTAAATCACAAATTAATATTGCTATTGTACACCACTTCTATACGTTTGACCTGCTATCTCCCCCTAAAGATCAGCTGTCACCACTAAAAAAGTTCAAACGTGTCTATAGCAAAGAGGGGTGGAGTGGCGAAGGTTAAAGTAGGGCAGCAGCTAACAATCATTTTCCTTACCATATGATATTCCCATTATTTTATCAATTCATTGATTGATTGATTAACTGTCCCCAGCCTTCCAAAACTCAAAGATATGTAATTTATTATCACGCAAATCCTCACAAACAAGATGCTGGAACTACGTGATTTGGTAATTACTAAAAAGTGACATTTACTAAAGAAAACAGTCAAAACACACAAAGTCAAAGTAGAAATTGACTTGATGCGTCTGCCAGTTTCAGACTGAAATCCATCTGATCGGAAACTGAAACTATGTTGTTTGTTTCTTTTCTCTTTTTTTGCCAGAGAGTGAAAGAGGAATGAGGCCCAAAGAAGAGGAAGAGAGAGAGACAGAGAGACAGAGAGAGAGAGAGAGAGCGAGAGAGAGAGGGGAGAGTAGGGGGGAGGGAAGCAGTGTGTTAAGCAACAGACAACACAAGGTATGACAGAGAGAACACACTCTGTAGGGGGAGGTCGGAGGAGAGACAGAGGCGTGAAAACTTAAAAGGAAGAGAGAGAGACGACAAAGTGAGACTAAAAGATGAAGACCGACAAAAAAGAAACCACCAGGAAGAGTCACATATTAAAATTACAAACGAAAGTGCAAACTGTCTCACACAAACCATAACTTCCTGATATTTTAAACACAAACGGTAGCAATGATGTGGTTCTCACAGCTTTGTAGGTCTTCTTCTGGCCGGCGTGCTTCGGGGCTTTGCTGGGGTCGGCGCTGATCTCCACATGCATGGCATAGATGATGTCGAAGAAATCCTCCACCACCGCCACACGCTTCAGGGACGAGTCCACGCCTGAGACTGCATCCACACACTGGACACAGAGGGGGAGAAAGATAGGAGACATGAAGACAGAGTGGCGTGCAACAAAGATCCCCAATGAGGTTGGCTGATTGGACAAATACATCAGCTATCCATCTATTTTTTTTGGGAGGGGGACAATGTTTGTAATTTTATTTTGCTAATTGAATAAGTCTGCCTTCGAAGAATGAGTGAGAGCCACTGCTCAGTGGGCAGCTGGCACAGCACGACAATGGGTCTTCGGAACAATGGGCGTTTGTTCGGACAACCTTTTCTGTCCAATGGGACATTTTGGGACTATTGGTGTTTCGGAAATAATGGATTGTCGGAACCACGGGCCGTCTCCTTCTCTCAGTCACCTTAACATAGGATAAACACTACTAAGAAGGAAAGTCATTGGCCTCATTGGTGAAACTGCAGCACGGAAACGCAGATAATCCGCACTGGAACCAGTGGGCGTAGTTGTGAAGTGGAAAATACAAATGCCAATTTTCGGTGTTCCCGCACAGCTTCTTCGCATTGCACCGGTGAGGGACAACTTCTAACGAGGAAATGAAGCCTGATTTAGCTCAGTGAAAGAGAGGAACCTGAATTCAGAGGTAGGGTTCTATGTTTCAGTTTAATAAGGAATACAAATAAAACATTTAATAAAGAAACAATTTATAGTGAAGAATAATTCATTTCTTGTGCTTTATGGTCTCGAGATTGTGAGAACTGGCGGCTGGCCGTGCAGGACTCCTCTCTGACGAACGAGGACCTTCTTTTCAAATAAAACTTCTGTGACTGTCCCGTCTTTACTATCAAAAGCACATTTATGCCTTTCTGTTTACGGTATCAGTCTTCTGTAGTTCACATTAAGTGTGTTGAACTTCATGTCACAATCTGCCTTGATGTACATAATTAGGCTGTTTAGAGCTTCTTCATTTGAGATAACAAAACTGATGGATGCAGATCTCACACTGTGATCGTTGAACTTATTACGCTGCAGTTTTTTTGCAGCGTTTATCACATATTGGAGATGGAACATTACTGACTTCAGAGGAAATTCAAACATTTACTTTGTGCTTCCTGTACGTTAAAAAAAAGAAGAAATCCATATTGTCTTTTTTCAGTTGAAAAATAGCAGCTGCAGGAAACACGTGTTCTCACAAGCTGTCAGGTTTCCTTCCAAATGTATCGCACATTTTAACTGAACTGCAAGAAGATTAGCAGCAAAAAAAATATGAATGAATGCTCATTTCTAACCACTACCATTATGAGATCATTAGAAGTTGATTCATAGAAATAAGCAGTATGTGGTGCCAATTCTGCAGTCAGAAAATTCAACCATTGCAGAGGAAGAAAGTGCAACTAGAAGACGTAATTGAAAGAGCGCCAATCGACCCTCAAACAGTGAAAAATGATTCAGTGAACCGTTTGTGTTTGTTTCATGTATTAATGTGACGAAGTTCACGATTAAGAAACGTTTTCTTTTGGGCAGAGCAGAAGCTGGACGTTGAAGTCCCATATTTCCCTTAAGTTGTCCTTCATTCACTGAATCTGTTTCCATTTTGATTTTATAGAACTTTTTTGGAGATTTTGGTGAATTTTTGGCATTTCCACTCGAAAATGTAAAATGTTCATAAAAACAGATGGATGGAAACGCACCTATTTGGTACGTTGGTGGCCGTTTTGAAAGATTAATAATGGAAACTTAAAAAGCCTTTTGGGAGAGAAGTTCACATCATAACAGGCCTTTACATAAACGTCTTTAGTTGCTGCATATATTCAAAGCTTAATGAAATGTTTCCAACATGCCAATTTCCTCTGATGTTTAATGGTGTGGAAAAAAATTCATGATGTGTAATTATACTTAAGTGACTATTAGACAAAGACTTGTACACCTGCTGCATGTTAACCAAACTTCCCAGAGGACAGAGCACACTCTCTTCCTCTCTCACGCTCACACAAACATGGGAATACCAGGAAGTCTTGGGAGTCCCGCCCTTTTTCCCACAAGGCTGTGTGAGTGTGTACCACGGAGGAGAGAGAGACTCGAAAGGGGTGGGACAAGTGAGTGTGTATTTGTTTTATAGACAAAGAGGCATAAAAGATAGAGAAAAGGAATAGGGGGAGAAAGAGAGGGGGGAGAGAGAGAGGAAGACTAATAGAGGGATGGATGGAGGAAGAGGACTCAATATGTGTCGGTGGATAACAACAGGTGGTAGGTCTCTCACACACACACACACACACACACACACATACCTCCCCAGCTTCAAACCAGTAGCACATGGTAAAGCCTGCTATTGCCATGGTAACCAATGAGAGCTGTGCCTCACAGGGCAGGTGAGTGAGTGTGTGAGAGTGTGTGTGTGTGTGTGTGTGTGTCCACAGCATATTTTCTGCAACAGATTGTGTGTGTTTGTGCAGAATAATTGTGTCACAGAACAAAGTGTGAGCCTTGTTGCTTCTGTGTGTGAGGACAGACACAGAGACACACACACACACACACACACACACACACACACACACACACACAAACACACAAGAAAAGAATGTGTGGTGCAATTAGGAGGTGCAAACGTTCATGTACAGTCAGTCTCTCTGATCACACATGCTTGCAGACAGTATAGAAGAACCTAAAGTGTGTATGGTAGTTGTATAGCGGACCGTATCCGAACGTCTCCACACACTCCTGAGAAAACGATTGGGCTCCACCACGTTCTTTATCGGTCTGAACCAACTGAACCAAACATTATTGGATTCATAATCGCTCTTTTCTGCCTGCTGCTTGAAACGAGGTTGATGGGAGCGCTGAGATCAATGCACTAAAAGCTCTGCAGGGCCACACAGTTGATGATAATTATCTGCAGGTTTCTCACATTCAATCAAAAGTTCATACAAAAATATTTATCAGAGGAGCCCTGTTCTGCATCCACACACAAATGGAGACGCACAGCTGATGCTACAAAGTGTGGAGACACCAGGAGCCTGAGAGTCCACGGCTGCCTGAGAGAATATTTCATTTCCACGTCAGATGACACAACTTGTTATGTGTGTGAACAGTGTTCAATTTCCAGTCGACAGGAAGCGGGACGCCTGTCTACCTGTGTGTGTGTGTGTGTGTGTGTGTGTGTGTGTGTGTGTGTGTGTGTGTGTGTGTGTGTGTGTGTGTGTGTGTGTGTGTGTGTGTGTGTGTGTGTGTGTGTGAGAGAGAGAGAGGGAGGCCAGGGTGACAGGTGTGTGTGTGTCTCATTATTCTGAAGCAGTGTTCCCTGTGCGGCCTTTACCAGATGTAGAGCATCTAATGAAGAACCAATGAACTGAAGCTTTTTCATCGTACACACACACACACACACACACACACACACACACACAATCAGGACACTATCTTTTGACCCACCACCCCTCTCTGGCTCTTTCTCTCTCCAACATTCCCTCCCCCTCCTCTCCATCTCAGGGAGCAGGTACTGTAATAGGGGTTTCTATGGTAACCAGCTGCATCTTATCACAGAAGGGATGTTTCTAATGACACCCACCCCACCCTCACATCCCCGATGCCATTACAATTGCCAGGCAGACGAGGAGGAGGAGGAGGAGGAGGAGGGTGTGAAAGAGGAAAAAAGACAGGAGGACAGTAGTTTGTCGATGTATCTGCTCAGGCGTGGTGGCCATCGACGCTCGCGATTGCCTACATGATTTGTGTGCACTTCAACCCAAACATACCAGTAGTGAAACTGGCATCCTTTTCAGAGGATTATTATTCCTGTTTGTAACGTTCATCAACTAATATGAAAAATGTGTTGATCATAGGCGTGTAGGTTTGCGTTTAGAAGAGAGGCAGACAAAATGAAGTCAGAAGTTTCTCAACCACATCAAGTGAAAGGCAGTACAACAAAAACAAATGACTCTCCGCTAAGTCCCGCCCCTCGACTGCAGACTGGCCAATCATAGCGTAGCACCGGCCAGGAAAAGTGCTGTTCTTTCATTTCATTGTCTTCTGTCTCGGTCCGCCAGGTGAAGTGTTGGTTCACTTTTACACTTGACTCTGTAAATTTAAGCTTCTATATTTATCTTTTCAACTGAATCATTTTGTCATACTGAAGACTCTTTCTTCTGTCGGCCTCTTTCTGAATTGTTTTTTTGTTTTTAATATGTATGCACGGAGGACAGATAGTGACAGTGTGGGCTCCATGGTAGCTCTGACAGCTTGATGGAGTAGCTGTGGGGAGTAGGGGCTTAGCAAAGGGTCAATTAGAAATGTAACATGCTGCATTATTAATGCACTAACCTGCTTAAACAGTAAACAGCTTACGAGTTAATAAATCTTTTTCAGAATAAGGGAAAATGTTTTTAAACGTAGACAATGAGACATACAAGAAGAAAGAATGAGCTGATTTTAAAATCATGTTACATTCAATCATTTACAACTGCCTCTATTTAAAAGAGTTAATAGGAATTGTACCCACAACCCTGACATCTATCTGTCTCCACAGAAATTATGACTTTTTTAGGAGAGAAAAAGGTTTAGAGAATAATTGTTACCGCCATAACTACTGTGAGGTAATGTCAAGGTCTGTCGGACGGGTTGCTTCAGAAATAAAACCACTGGATATAAAAGTGTACATCTCATCTGAATATACTGCATGAATGAAACTACATGTATAATGACTTTACTCAGTTTTCTTTTTTTAAGTAGAAGATTCCTGAGCATGTGTTTCACTGTTTTGTTCCTCCCACCGTGACCCAGGACCTCGCACGTGATTCAGTTTGTTTCTTTTCTCTGACATGTGTTTACAGCGTGCAGGGCCAGCATTGGCCTTTCCCTCTCATTGGCACATCACAGGAGGGCTGAGCCACCGTACAACAGAGCTCTAGTGCGCACGTACGCACGCACACACACACACCCACACACACCCAAAAAGAACGGAGAGGACATGTTTGTCCTCAACTGTCTGCTCCCATGCTCGTTGTCCCTGATACCGGGATCGAATGTGACGTAAAACCACCACACACAATTTATCAAGCAATAACACTTCCACATGGAAGGAAAAAGTGTGCAAAAATATACATAGATTAAATTACACACATGCACACAGACACACAGACACACACACATACATACACTGGACCTGAGGTTGTAGGGCACATCACTAGCCCGGGACTGTAGCTTATGTGACAGCATGCGCACACACACACACACTATTTGTGGGCCACAGGGCCTCTGTGTGTGTGTGTGTGTGTGTGTGTGTGTGTGTGTGTGTGTGTGTGTGTGTGTGTGTGTGTGTGTGTGTGTGTGCGTGTGTGTGTGTGTGTGTGTGTGTTGAGGGAACACCTTAAGGCACAGCGCACAGGACAGCACAGCATGCAACCGACCGACCGACACAAACAGCAACCCCCCACTTTCTACTGGCCGAGCAGAAGGGTCAAAGTCAGAGAGAGAGAGAGAGAGAGAGATGCCGAGCTGCCTGACTGCAGGACACACTTGAGTGAACATACAAATAAACACAGTAAACACACAGGACTGCATGCATATCTCATGAGGCTGCAGGCTATGTACACACATGTTCCTCCTGTGCAGCAGCCATGACAAAGTATCGTCCACTAAAATACTGAAAATGCGACTACTTTTCTCTCACTCTCTCTCCCCCATTTTCTGGTCTAGTGTCACAGTTTTTCATGGTACTCCCCCATTTTATTTCAGCTCATGAGGACAGGTTGGATGGCTGGACTTTCACCCAGGAGACCACGGTTTGTGTTTCATGTAGAACCAATTTATAATTGGCTCATTTTACCGTACTGTTAAGTAGATGTTAAGTGGCTTACGTACTGAACTGTGTGAGTTGTAGAAGTGTCACGATTATTGTATTTAAACTAACTTGACTAACTTGATTAATAAAGATCAGCAGATCATGTATATATGGAACATATTTTATTTCATTTTGTGTCATTTCAAAGGCTTGTGTAAAATATTTGGGGTATATCTTCATATCTCACCTTTCTATCTGACCCTCCATCTCTCTCTCCTATGACCCGCTGCACCTCCACTGCCTCCATCCACACATTATTAGAAACCTCTCTCTCTCTCTCTCTCTCTCTCTCTCATTTCCTCTGTTTTATTTTTTGTGGGCACTCTCCCTCCCATTTCCAAACCAGCCTGTTGCTAGGATACACGTGGGGTCCATTCAGTGAAAGCCAACTGCCCCCCCCCCTCATCCCCTCTCCACTAGCACCACCACCATCCTCCTCCTCCTCCTCCTCCTCCTCCTCCTCCTCCTCCTCCTCCTCCTCCTCCCCTCTTCATCCAATAGACTGGGACACACAGCAGGATGAAGCGTGTGCTGAGCCGCGAGCAGCAGCAGCCAACCTGCATCACGACATACACACACACACATACCCTGACACACATACGCACACACACACATACATACACACACACACATAGTGTGTAGACACACTTAATGTAGAAACACATGCACGCAACGCATATATGCTCACACACACACTGTGACACGAGCATTCTGACCGTCACATCCTGGTATACACAAATGCTGACTAACACAAACACACAAAAGAGAGTCCAGAAACACACACACCCCACGTCAGCCCTGAGGTACCATAATGCAATGCAGTAGAAATAGCTCCAGTTCCAACTTCAACAACATAATCAGACCAGAAAGACCCAGTTAGTCCAGTCTGCATGAATATTTCATCGGTGTGTCGTATCAGGAACATTTTACGCAATAACGCATGATAAAACAGCTCCAACATATTCAAAGTATTCCCCAGTTTGACTTTATACAGATGCAGAATAATACACTGGACGATTACTGCACAGTGTAGACAAAAACATCACCCTTCATGTGGGTCAGCGCTTTCTGAGGTAAACTATTGTAAAATGTAATGTTAAGAACAGAATGATTAGATCTGGAAGGAACACAATCACCTCTCGCCAAGCAAAATACAGTTTGTCAATGGTATGAAAATAAGTGTCCCTGATGTATTTTTGATGGAGCCTGCTGAGTGTTCTCATTGAAATGAATGGTGTTTTTCATACACTGCTAATGTCAGTCTGAACACAGCTGAAGCGTGATGAGCAGAGCGTGTGTTTCGAGGAAGAGACTAAAGCTTCAACCAGCTGTAAAAACATGTTTTAAAAAAAAGTAGTAACTGTCTGACAGTCAGTGATAATCCTGTTTACAGACTGGAGAGGCAGCGGCTAAATGGGCCGTGACACAAACTTTCCCTCCTTCCACCGCTCCTCTCTTCCCTCCATCCATCCATCCTGCTCACTGTGACCTGCTTCTATCCCTTTCTCTATATACAGCAGCATCCTATCGCTCTGTCTTACTCTGTCCATCCATCCATCATCCCCATCTCTCTCTGGAGGATTTGATACCACAGCCCAAACACTCCCTCTCAGATGTTGCACATCTTCTCTCCCATATAGTCCTGCCTTCCTTTCATTTCTCATCCTCTTATCTCACCCCCTTGGTTCGGACAGATCTATAAAAGAGAGGCTCCCACTTCAGATGAAAGAAACAGGCCAAAAGCAACAGCCCTTTCCTTTGTGACATTGACTATGTCGACATGAAGCAGGCAAAATTGCCAACTAAAGAGTATTTCTGATTACCTTAATTCAGGAGCAGGCAGCCTTAGGAACGTGTGTCACCATTGGTATGGTATACATATTGATCTGGTGTGCCCAACTCACTGATACTTTATCTGACTGAGGTTTGTACAAGAATCTATGGCCCCAACCCCGGCTCTGAAATAGACTCACAAGAGACTAACTGTGCTGTGAATTGGTATATCCGTGGTGCTGTCCGTGGTGCTGAAGTAGCAGGGATTAGATTAGAGGGATTTGTGCAACGTTTCGGAGTCCCCCCCCCTCCCCCTTCTGTCACTTTTGATATGATCTTTAATATTCTCTAAACTATATAGCTTCTGTAATATAGAATCCAAAGAGTCTTATTGAGAAAAAAAATGCTTCGCTAGTTGCTTGTGATCAAAATGATCGGGTCAGTCCTCCATTCAAAGTGTCCAGTGAGACCAGTTTAGCCTCACGGAAGTTTGTACTGGAAAATGCTACATGTCAACCTTTTACCTCCTGAAAGTCACTAAAACGTTCGAAATGCTTTAAAGCACACTCAAACCTTCTAATACAAACTATTAAATATGTAAAAACCTATTACTTATAGATTAAAAGTTGTTCTTAAACAGAAAAGTTTGGTGACAAGACATGAGGACATGAGCCATTCAGATCAGAAATGTAATAGTGACGATGATACTAATGATTATCATTAGTATGATGAAACTAATGATAGTGATAATGATGCTTGCAATAAGATTTATGTTGATGAAGGTGTTGATTTTGACGACACACACACACGCACACACACACGCACGCACGCACGCACGCACGCACGCACACACGCACGCACCTAAGAAGCATTGAGCTAATTATCAAGCAGTGTTGGCAGCAGGGCTGAGAAAGGGGCATTGTGGGATAAGATGAAGGGGGGGAGGCAGGGAAGAGGGATGGGGGAGAGAAGAGAGAGAGAAAAGGAGGAGAGGGTAGGGTGTCTGTGGGGAGACGGTGAGAATGGAAGAGGAGGGATGCTGGAGGGAGGTGAAATGTGTGTTTTGGAGGAGGGGGGGAGGTACAAAAACGGAGAGGAAAAAGAAGGAGGGGGGAGACGTGATAATGAGAAGCCCGTTGTCCCACAAGAACATCTCCCTCTGCTTCCTCCTCCTCCTCCTCCTCCTCCCTCCAGACACCAGCCTGGTCTACACCAGCAGAAAAGTGTATTCTTTCTTCCATAAAACTGGATACAGGTGAAAAATATTTTCCATTTCACACATCAACTCCATCTCCAGGAAAGATTAGAAAGTGAATGATTTCCATCAATCCATTACTTGTAACCGCTCGTTGCGGCGGGCTGATCCTAGCTGGCATTGGGCAAGAGGCGGCGTACTCCCTGGAAGGGTTGCCAGTCAATCAGAGCTCACGCTCACACTGACATTCACACCTACAGGCCATTTTTAGAGTCACCGCCTAACCAGCATGTTTCTCGACTGTGGGAGGAAATCGGAGGACCGTTCATCTGCTGGGACAGGGAGAACGTGCAAACAAGCCAGACACTAATAAAATGTGATGAGGTCCAACTAAATATCAATAAGCTTTTCTGATTTTACGTGACGTTTACTGACAATAACTAAGCAAAGAGATATTACTCCCGAATAGGTTCTTTGCAGATGACACATCGGAGTGCTTTCCAGATGGAGGGCAAGCAACTGGAGGCAGGTTCAATACTGCAGCAATAATGCATCTGGTCTGCGCTGTTTACGGCTGTTCCAACCGACCAAATCGGGGGAAAACAAGGGTTGCTTTCGAGTCCCGAAAATAGTTGTACACAAAAGGTGAGAAGTTTAAAAAACTCATCGAGAGACGGAGACAGACAGTAGATCAAAAACCTCCGTCTAAAGTCTGGAGGAGCGGAGTCATCTTGCTAGTTATCTATCTACCGGGAGATTTGTTTTTAGCGATGCTAACTACCCGGGGAAAAAACAAGATGGCAATCGTTTAATGCAACTTTGGTTCCGGGGTCAGGGACCCCAACGCACACAAAATAGTTGCAAGGCTCCAGACTCTTGTACGCCTTCATCTGGCAAGCCGCGTAGTAGTAGGTCTGGAGGACGAGGTCATTTGTAATGTCGATCGCCTCCACACTGGGCAAATCGGTCAAGGTGTGGGAAAAATCGCTCTTCTTCTATTTTCTATTTTCTGGCGATACCTGCTGCAAGTTCAACCAACCCTCTTATGTTTTCACTTTCCTCCATTGCCAATTTGCGCAGTATGTTCCTCACTTCCTGCCTTCCATCTAAATTTTGCGCGTCATAATAGTCACGTGATTGCAAACAAGCTATTAGCTTCTCTTCTCTGCACTGTAAGTATTTTGTAAATGGCCTAACGCACAATATTGCCACAATATCAATGGAGGTATTTGGTCAAAAATATTGTGATATTTGATTTTCTCCAAATTGCCTTGCTTTAGCTCCAGGGAGGGGTGTAAAAATGACAGACATATAGTCTAACACTCACCCTACATACATTAACAGGTGGTGTTCTCACTTTACTAAAGCAGCATGACGAAAAATCAGCTTTTTAATCAATGAAAGCATTTAGAAATATGGTTGATTTAGCGTCTGGGTTTTAACGACTTGGGGTCACTAAAGCAGCCTGACTGTAGGTCTAAATGACAGTGTACCAAACGTAACAGCCTGGTTACACATAGCTTCTAGGGAACTTTGGACAGTTCACAGACCTATTACAGGCTCTTCTGCTCACGGGGTCGATTGTATCTGTTGTTACTTCTTTAATTCAGCAGGCATGGCTATGCTTCTGCTGCTGCGGCTCCTATTTGTTCTGGTTCCAATGATCCTCTTGTCACTATGTGCGACAAAGAAATAAATGACACTGGGAGAATGATGGGAAAACCACCTGAAATCTGTCACGCTGAGCGCTGTTAGCACTTTAAGCCGACATGCTGCTAAGACCATAGAAGAGAATAACAATAAGAGTCTGTTGAATTGAAACTGCTGAAAATTATTTTTTGTATTTTAAGCTCTGTAGGCAGTTGACGTTGTCTTCAGTTTGTATGTGAAAGTAGTTGAAGAGCAAAAGATGAACGGTCAGCTGAAGAGTGAGAGATGAAAGCAGCTATAAAAGCAGTTGATTAGAGCAACTATAGTTTCACTTTAAGTGCCAGAGAAAGTGTATCGGCTATCGACGACCGTCGGAGTACATCATACATTTTGAGCAATTTTTGAGGCAATCTATGTCATATTCTTTAGCTAATATAATGATTTGCCTCTGTATGGAGATGGGTCTGGCAGGGACATAAGGGTTTATTATGAGCAAACCATAACAGTAACCAATGAACAGTGAAAGACTAACCAACTAACTTGTTTTGGTGAGTTTTAATTTGTTACTGTCGAGTTTGAGTAGTGTACAGAAGGTGTACGGTTGTATTTTTCTGTTTAATAAGGAGAATAGGAATAGTTCCTTTTATGACATTTTGTGTTTGTTTTGTTGATTTATTAGACTACAGAAAGCTAAGGGAGCTTGTGGAGCGAACACACACATGTGCGCGAATACATCAGCAATGGTCAGGAGTTGGGCTGATGGTTGACCAACTACTGGTTGCTTGGAGTAAAGATTAGTTGAAGTGTTCGTTGACATGCTTTATATTCAAGAAATTAATCTTAAATGTGTCATCTGATTCTTAGGGAAAGATTGATCTACCTAAAATGTAACTTTTCAAACAGACTTATCTCCAAACTGACCAAAACTATCATACGACACTCTGGATTTTTGATTTTTACATAATGTTTCCTGAAGCTGAGCCGTTCATAATCTCAGAGGGCCGACTGTGACTGACTGCTCTCATTAATTATGCCTGGTGGCTGGTGTTAATATGCCAGCCTGCCGCTCAGGTGGGAGAGGGGAGTGATGAGAAGGAGGAGAAGGTCAGGAGAGGAGGAGGAGGAGGAGGGACGAAAGTGGAAATGGAAGCCTTGCAGTCTAATTAAGACTGGTGTTAATTTCTTTTCAACATCACAGCGGCCAAAAGGAGCTGTTCACCATGGCAACGGGAGAACACCGAGGGGGAGGTGAGCCTGGTTTAAATAAAATACCAGCACTGTTACCAACTCAACGTAACGGACTCCAGATCAGCAGCACTCCACAACAAATGCAGGGCTGTACAGAGATTTACCAGCAGCCACAGTAGGTCCTGTGAAATAATTAACCCTCCACTTTTTAGATGTTTTACTACAAAAACCAAAGGATTACATGACCTTCTGAATGAATACTACAGTATAAAACCCTTTCAGAAGTACAGGACTAATGTAAAAATCTACAATGCAAGAAATGATCAGGATGAAAACAAATCTAAATGCGCGGTGACACAAATAACCAGCAACTATATAATAACGTAAGCTACAGTTGAAATAGAAAACTAGCATGTCCGAGTGGCATCATTGTTGGCACCACTGTCGCAATGACAACCGCATCACGAAAAAGAAGGGGGAGGGCGTGGTGATAATTAATTATGCTAATTTAGCGTATTTTAATGGGATCGTGATGAAATCGAGATCCTACCCGTGGCAGATAAGATTGCAGAGTGAAAGCGAGGCTTAAACGCTAATGGTGTCATTATTCTACGTTGTGCAATCAACATTTACTTCATAACGATAAGTTAAAGCATAACAACCTGTCTAATGACACTTTAAATGTAATTAAACCAGATTTCTCTACACAGAAGTGTGATTAAATCAAAATACTCACAAAGATGTGGAGGTAATGAATGAAATTACAGTTGCGTTCAACTTGAACACCTCTTTACAGCGGAGGTTTTACACTAAATGGTTTTTGTAATGAAATCCTTTTTAATCTATTGTATCAGTTGACAATTTAACGTTCAACCCTAGCATTGTCACGCCACTTCATAACACATGCATCATATTTTATTTCACTCCGCATAAAAATGCAAAACTACAAGTGAAAGAAGTGAAAAACATGTATTCATATAGAAATGTCAAAGTCTTAATTAGTTTTAAGGGAGAAAACGAGTGACTGAGTTGATGATGTTAAACACTGTGGAGCTCAGACTATTTACAGAGCAGAGAGGGAGTTGTGTTTATTGTGTTTATTTCTGTAAAATCTTTGAAGGCATGGCAACCGTCTAAATTCAGCAAAACCAATTAAGATTTCAAGCACAATCTGTAGAAGTAATCAAGCTCCGTGTTTTTGATCCTTTCCAACCATTTAAAAGAGAAAACTTTGTTTCTGTCTTTACATATTTTGTTAGCTGGAGTTTGAGAAAGACAGAGGCGTCTCAGGCTGATGTCTCACCTTTAATGTCACAGTACAGTCGGTGTGAATGTCAAGTTTATAAAAGTTTAAATGTGTTTGATTAAACAGCGGGGGTGCTGAGAATGAGAGACAGCTACCGCTCATTATAAGACATCAGCTCGTCTTTCATGTATTTAAAGTAGATACGCATGAAACGATACAGACACTCAAGACAGAGAAAGAAAGGAGGAAGATTTGAAAGACCAACAAGAAGCTAATATGAACATCATACAAACAACAAGAAATAATTACCATCAATGTCGAGTAATAATTAAATACAACAAAAAAAAAAGATCGTCAATATCATGACTTTTGGTCTATAACAAGACTACGTTTACATGCCCACTAATAGCTATCCAGAATATGTCAATATTGAGAATTTGGTACGCGTGTAAACAGCGTATTTCATTCTAAAGTAGGCCTTATGGCGACGGAAGCATTTTCCGATCAAGACATGTGGGACGTGCAGATATTATTCTGGTTTTAGGAGCATTCTTAGGACGTGTACGCAGCACCTTCGGAAAATGCGTCTCAATTAAAGTTTTTACAGCAGTTTGTGGCACACAGCCTCTTTCCCTGTTTACGGCCAGCTCTGTGCGTTGTACACAAAGCAACCAGCCAACAGTTTGCAAGGCTGGAGTAGAGCTGAATGCCCAAAAGAAAAAGCTAATACCAGTGATAACCGTGAAAGATTTGTTCTCCCTTCAAACATATCTGTTATGGCTGAGAAGCTAAAAGGAGCCATCTTTGGGTATTAGACACATTTAAATAACATCTCAGTTTGATCCATCATGTCCAAAATATTGGAAAATAGTTTTAGAAATGTAGTTTTAAGGAGTTTCTAGAGTCTCATTTCACTGCACCAGTCAACAAGCGATTCTGCTCCGATTCTGTTTTCTAAAAGAGCCAATCTCTTTTCTCTGTCTGCTTGTATGCGTGTGTGTGCGTGTGTGCGTGTGTCCGTGTGTGTGCGTGTCCAATACATTCATGTAGGTGTGAAGTCAGCCATGCTCATCCCAGACAGACACTAACAGACATGAGGATTATCGGAAGACAAAGAGAGGTTTTTTGGTGTATGTACGTGAGATTTAATGGAATGGATGGGTCGCCATATTTGAATACTTCATCTCGTGTTTAATATAAAATCCACTGAAGGATACATGCGAGGATTCACCTGTGACATCTGGATTTCACTTCATATTCAACCACAGTTTCAGCTATCATATTATTTAGTGGTGTGACCCTTTAATGGAGTCTCTTGCTTCACTAACAATCCCCATCACACACACACACACACACACACACACACACTCTCTCTCTCTCGCTGGCCTCACAGTAACATAATTACACCAGTCAACAGCATACAGCTGCACAGCAAGAGTTTAGCTGTGCACAACACAAACACACACACACACACACACACACACACACACACACACCACAAACCCAGACACACACTCCATCACCCCTTCTGTCTTTGAGCAGTGACACACACTCTCAAACAGTGGGGGTTTGCCTCCATTGTGCTCCAAGACATCTGACACTTGCACTGATCCACCATACAAAGACAACAGCTAGGTGTGTGCGTGTGTGTTTCACTTTGAGTTGCACGCACACGCACACGCACGCACACACACACACACACACACACACACACACACACACACACACACACACACACACACACACACACACACACACACACACACACACACACACACACACACACACACGCACACACACACACACACGCACACTCAGAAGTGCAAATAAATCAGCAGCAGTCACTTTCCAGGAACTCCCTGCTGCTGACACAAAGAGGGAATAATCCTCTACGACCACTGACTGTCACAAGGATAGCGAGTTTCTATGTACTACAGTTGATTATCTCTGCTTTATGTTTTGTGTGTTTCGGCGCCACCGAGGAAACAAATGCCAAACAAGTAAAAGCCGGAGGGAAGGGTAGACATGGACATGACATAATCACCTTTCAAGAGGCCAAAGAAACACAGCGTCACACTTCTCAAGTTGGACAACAGTCGTAGACAATCTGTCTAATCCAGGACAGCGTGTGTGTGAGAGAGTCCACGTTAGCTGGTAGTGAACGTGTGTATTCTCATGCTCCCAAAAATGTAAGCAGCTATAAACCAAGATGATGGGAGTCAAAGCATGAGAGTACATTAGGTAAGTTAGCTGAAGTTCTCAATTGATTTTCAGCCAAGGACCTCTGACAAGATAGAACATACACAGGCGACCCCCTCCTGTTTGTCTGCTGGAGTAATCTGAGTACGTGTTTGGCACAGTGCACGCAGTGTGCATACAAAGGCTTAGTTAATTTAATTTAAATTAAACATAATTTGCAATGAAATATTGTAGATTTATAAATCTAAATATTAGGCTGCATTAGTCAGAATATTGTTCAGCCTATATTTAGGGTTAGAATCACAGTTGAATGAGGGCTCAATATAATTATTTTCATAATATCGATTAATCTGCTGCTTATTTTTAAGAGTTGGTCTGAAAAATGTCAAGTCTGAGGGGACATCTTCAACTAGATCAGACCAACACTCCAAAACCCTAAGATATTAAGCTCAGGTAATCAGTTATGAAAATAATTTTTCAGTCAATCAATCAACTGTCTAATCATTTCAGCTCTGAGCTGAAACAGCGATAAAATCTGTAGTTTAAGGCATCTCTCCTGCTGCCACCAGCCATCTTTCAGCCAAGAGACCGCTGAACACGAGAAGTTCATGTTGATTTATTTAGTTACGCACATCCGTGGTTATTTCAACCGAAAAAATTATCTTTTCCTAAACCGAACCAAGTACTTGTGTTGCCTAAACCCAACTGAGCAGTTTCCCGCGAAGACTGAAGTTTATTTTGAAAAGACCATATGCATGTAATGAGTGGAAATTGACACGTGTTGTTGGCTTTTGTAGGAAAAAGCACGAACAATGAGGAGTAACTTTTCGTAAGATATCAAACGAACGCTGTATGAGGATACGTTGCTCTAAGACTTCACAGAGTTGATTTTGAGGTCTCTATTGTGTTCCAGCAGTGTGCCCGCTGCTTCACCCGCTGCTTGGCCCTCATTTAACCTCTGGCACAGAACAGTTGCTTACTCACACATACACACATGTGTATGATAGGTTAGGGTCAAAGGGAGGGTAAAACACACACACACACACACACACACACACACACACGAGTCCAACCAATTCCTGTCAATTTGGGGTTTTTATAATGACAGAATAAGGGGCTCTTTGAAATAGCAGAGATCACTGAGGCCTGATAGAGGAGGCCACCCCAATTAAGCTGTCCCTCCTTCAACAGACACACACACAGACCGTCAGACCCCCAGATGCACAGGAAAGTCCCTCCTCCTCCTCTCATGGTTCTACATTGGGACAAATTGTCTCTGTTGCTGCTAATAGGAGGACACACACACACACACACACACACACACACACACACACACACACACACACGTACACAAACACAGAGGTTTCATTCATCCATCTGTTTACCTAAACATACCATTTCCCATCCCCACCGCGGTGCTGATAAGAGCGCAGGCAAGCCTGGTTTAACGGAGTCATATCCAAGTCCAGACAGCTCTGTGTATGTGACAGCAGCCGTTTGGGTATTGTCCTCATGGGGCAAATCTAATCATGTCGCATGGGAATACTCTGAGCATCAATTTGTGGCTACTCATGTACGCAGTGAGTGCATATTTAAGACCGTTTTATAATGTCTTGTTTTAAAACTAGACAGCTGTGAGCAGTGTTTATAACTCCGTACCTAGCGTGCTGGAGCTGAGGCGGTCTGCAAAGCCACAGTTGTTTACACTTTTCCAAGGCCAACAGGGGGGTTGGACGTTCCAAATTAGTGAAGAAAACAAAAAGGTATAACAAGAAATAAAACTATTTTGTTTGTATGTCTGTATTGTCTGAACACCCACAGCTTTATCCTCCACTTAAATATTTCAGTATGTCGACGGAGAAATTGTGACTTAATTACATTTTCCCTGTATTATTCAGTCTGCAGTCATGTTGATGTCAGCTGTTTTCTGTTTGGGAGTCATTCTTCCCGCACCAATCAGAAGTGATGAATCTTACCAGCCAGCATCATCTTCAGAGGTAGCTGTTGCTTGTTGTTATTTCAGTCATTTGACTTACAACAACCTGAACCGCTGTGTTTATTTTATTGACATTTCTTTGTTTGTTTTTGTTGTTTCTCAACATTTTACTGGCTCTGATACAGGACAATTACGACCCCAGTCATAACAACGCACCAATAATCCACGGAGCAACTGATACAACTCTTGTTCAAACTGTCAAAGCCTCTGTCTACCACTCTGGTGGAGGCCAGTGAAGGGAAGGGGAAGCTGTCATCACGTGTACTCGACACCACTGTCTAGATAGGAACTATTATTAGACCCAACAAACCACTCAGCGCTTCCTTCTTCAGCTGGAGCGTCAGACTCCATTGGCACCAGAGAAACGGATGCCTCTCTCTTTCACTGGATCCTATAGAAACGTTTAAATCTTCAGGCATTACTGTAATAACCATAACAGCTGGGACCACCGCTGCAAAGTTGCCTTTATGTTGCAGCTCACGTCATTGTATCAGACTTGGATAGATTTCCTCACGTCACACATGAAAACCAGTTTACTGTCCTCAGTGAAGATGACAGGAAGACAAAAAGGCAGCAGACTGATAGTAACATCCTCTCACGGAGCAGAAGGGTTCATGGGACATGTGGTTTAGGAACCTGGCCCAAACAATAAGTGGACTATTTCATTCTCATTAACATACAATGGAACAGAGCTCATTAATGCCCAAAGACTCATCGCTCCTGCTATGCTGCACATAAGTATGATTATGTTTCCACGATGACCTTTGATTAAGATAAAAGTTACATCCTGTTTACTTCACATTTTAAGTATTGTCTTATGCTACTTTATACTTCTACTCACTATATCCACCCATTATCTGTAACCGCGTATCCTATTCAGGGTTGTGTGGTACTCACTGTATCTCAGAGAGGAATGTTGGATTGTTTTACTTTTTTTGCTAAAGTTACTTTTAAGATTACAATTGTTCTTCCTCTTCCGGTCCAGTGAAAACCACGTATCCCCAGATGTGTTGAAAATTCAACATATACATGAAGGCAGAAGTAATATTAATCCAGAAACATCATACATATAGAAACAGACAATCTTCTTGTTGATGGCACTGTTTACAGTATCAGTATTAAATTGAGAACAAAAGTTCCTCAGTGACTTAAAGTAAGGTTTTGAATGCAGTACTTTGAGTGTATTTACAGTGTGGTATTAGTACTTTGACTTCAGTAAAGGATCTGAGTACTGCTGTCATTCACAAAAGCATGAGATACAGACTAGGCATCAGCTTGAATATTGTTCTGTTTGGAATATTTCTTTCTTCTAAAGCATCACTTTTGATGTTTATATGCTATCAAATCTGTCTCTAACATATCACCAGCTGTCATCAACACCAGACATGAGAAGCCTGTTCTGAAGCAGAGCTCCTAATGTGAAGATGAGGAGTTGAAGGTATTAAGTATTTTATCTACTTTGTGTATTTTATATTTGTATTCTGTGACATGGGACTGCATGTGAGCGATACCAGATTATTTTAAAGAAAAGAGCCACACAATTATGATTACAATTACCTGTATCCATTGTGTGTTTGAGGGGCAAATGTATGAGCAGGATATTTTTCAGCTTTTGATTGCATGGGACATTCAGGATAAAAGTTTAATACCACTGATAATATCACTAAGAAAAACCATGATCGGTAGTGCTTTAACATACATGGACAGTCCCAAAGCGCACGCTCACACACACACACACACACACACACACACACACACACACACACACACACACACACACATAAATATACATACACAGTATTTTATATTAATGAGGACTGTACATGTACCTTGTGGCCAGATTCTCTTCCAAGTCTTAAACCAAAGACCCCCGCAAGCAAAATGGGCGGTTTAACTTCTAATTAAGCTAATTAAAAAGTGCCGTCTTGAATTAACTGAAGGATAGTTTTTCCTCTACAAGCCGGTTGGGCGAACTTGCGTTACACACCCTCATTTTGATTAACTGACACTTTCTGTTAGTGACAAAAGGACAGAACTGCACTGGCGAGGACGATGAAATGTAGCACAAGTCCCCTGCTGGATATGAAGAAAAAAAAACACAACAGAACAGAATCCTGTTCCCTGAGGTGGACTCCATCACGCTTCTGTGATCTTCTAAAAAAAAAAAAAAAAATGTGTAGAAGTGTCAAGACATTAGCGTAACTGGGAAGCCATGATTGACTCATGAGTCCAAAAGTTCAACACTGCTGAGACCAACAGTCACGTGACAAAAACTCAATGAAACTTCAACTGAGCTGTAGGCTGCTGAACGTAGTACAGAGATGAATGCAAACAAATGGAAAGGAATCAGTGTCTTTGTCACTTTAACTTTAACTAAAGTAATATTCCATGTGAGTCATATCAAACGGTCCCTCTATCAGTTCTGATTACTTGCATGCCGTCATGTGTCTCACCTGTGAGTTTAACCTCTGCACGTCTTCCATTCCAACATCGTTTCATACCTCAGAGATCAGCTGAGCAATATCATCTCTTTGTCTTGCACAAACAAACACACAACACTTTATCTGTGTATCAGTGTCAGTGTATAAACACACTTTCTGTCTGATCAGCCGTTGCTGCAGTCAGGTCATACCCCTCTCAGCACGACGCAGACAGAAAACAAGCAGGATGCTGTTTTGAGCCATAAACACGGCATTTAGATGTGGTGTAACACATCCAGGCTTGTGTTTCTCACAAAGACATGGACAGTGCTGGGTATCGGTACTCAATACCTTTTAGGTATCAATCGAAATAACCCAGTACCAAGTAGTTTCGATACTACTGACATCCCATCCTTTTTAAACAAAAATCCTAAAAAAAAAATACTATCTGTATGGTTTTGCTTGCAACCAATTACAGCAAGCATTCTTCAATGTAATGCAACATGTGATTGGCACATTTACCGCAGCAGCTACACTCATACAGAAGCATGCACACGGGAGCTAGTGGCTAGCAGCAAGCTAATGGTGGCTAGCAGCAAGCTAATGGTGGCTAGCAGCAAGCTAACGGTGGCTAGCAGCAAGCTAATGGTGGCTAGCAGCAAGCTAACGGTACTGACAGCAGCAACAGAACTGGTATCGTATTTTTTCTGAACAATATCCAGCCTGACAAAGACAGGACTTAAGGTTCGATCTGCACAAGGGAAAAAATGACTTGCTGACAGTTCTGAAAAACAGCAAATGACAGTTATTCTTTCCTGTTGTTGCTATCATTTCCCACCATCTAATGTTTACTTCCTGTGTTTCTCGAGACATAAATAGCCTAAACTGTTTTATTGCGCAGCATAGTCACCTAAGTTAATAGGCGGTGGGGGGGAGAGGTGAACATGTCGTGACCACGGCCACACAACTGGTGTGTATGGGACAACAGGGAAAAGATTTAAATGGTTGTATCATTTATTTTTCTAATTAGCAATGAATCCCATTTAAAAGACCCAAACTAACAGTGAATGTATCTACAAACAAGTATTGTAACTGCAGTAGTGGAATAAATGAACAATTGCCAAATATAAATGCATGTATCACATGTGTTTGAAAAGTCGGAACATAGGGAGCAGAATATGTACGTTTTTCTCAACTGATCATAATCAAAAATACTGGCCTGTTTTACTGTTGGTTGTAAAACCATCACTGATGTAAACAAACAACACTAGACCTTCTATGTTTTAATATCATCAAACAAAAAAAACAAAGTTGTTGCCAACTGCGATCCAAACACACACCTCTTAACATGATGTTGTTCTGCTAGCCACTACGACCCACAAGCTAACAGTCAAGTGTGGTTTTATATGACTGACGATGTTCGCTTGTCACTCTAAATCCCGCCTCCAAGTTCAAGATGGGTCTTCAAAAATATGAAACAATTTGCTAATATATATTTGCCACGTTTTAAACCAAGAGACACACAATTAGAAATTGGAAAATGTCACAACTGGGCATTCCTGAATAAAAGCTGAGGGCCAAATCAAAGGGTTGACAATTACTTAACAGCAACCGACCTTTTTAAAACAAATGTTCCCGTTACTCAGAACAATTCCCAGACCTTCAAGACAATCACCAGACTGTGCTATGTCGTCTACAGTGAGTTTTCATTGGAACTGTCCAAATTGTCCTACCACAAAATGCTTTCCCTCCTTTCCAGCTGCCCCAACTGGGGGATGAATGGATGTTTTATTCTCAACCCTTATCAAGAGTGCTTTGTCTCAAGGATATATAACATCATTCAAAACATCTCTCGCCCCTCTCGTAACCATCGGAAAAGTGCCTGGGAAGAAGAATTGGGGATTGAACTAACTGATGAGACCCAAATCTCACTTCAATTCAAAGGGTTCCATCGCTTGCATCTCTGCAAGGTCGCTTCACCAGCTGGTACCCTAATGTTGATCCTGCCTGCCTCTGGTATCATGGTGCCCCCACTACCATATATCATATGTGGTTTTTTTACTGTCATTTAACACATTTAACACATATACATACACATATATATATATTAGGGTTCACAAAATTCTCGGTGCCACGGTTCGGTACGGCACGGTTCAATACAGCAAAAAATCGGAAATGCCACTTTTTACTTTGAACAATGATGGATTAATTTGTGTACAGGAAGCTGCAGCAACTCCTGTTTTGTCTTTAACACGTTGGCTGCTGTTAGGGTCACAATCTCTCTGATCTTTGCTAGGAGGCGAGAGATCCGCTGCACTTTCTGAGAAATGCGAGATTAATGACATCGGCCTATTTGTGTCGTACAGTCGGGTAGCTTTGTGTAGTCCGTGACGTCCGGCCGTCTGTTGTCAGAGCAGCAGCGGATGCTTCGGACATTTGATTCTCTGTTTGGGCTTTTGTTTTCTTTTACAAAGCAGGAATTATGGTCTGGTGAAATGGGCTCGTGAAGGAGTAGTGTCACGGGGCTCAATAGCATTAAGCATGTTCGTACAGCGAGGTTTTTCCATTCCAGAGTAGGGTTTCATATCCGCGGCTATAAATATAACAATCTCCGTGGCGATTGCTTTAGCCCTGGAAGAATCGGTAGGGAGTAGCTGCCTAAACGCTGCGGGGAGAGTTTGTAGCATGTGTGCTGCTTTTGGTTTTCCTGCTAAGCTAGTTTAGCGTAGCGGGTCTCTCCCAGAACAAACCTGCCTCACCGGAGTAGAATGTTGTTTCTCGTGGTGGGCGTGTCAAACAGCACGATGTCTGTTATGTCGGGTGGGTTGCCATGTTGAGCGCATTACATTTCCCACAACTTAAGCTTCTGTATTTTCCAAACGTACTGTTCGGTTCATAATGTGTATCGACCCGTGAGCCTCGTACTGAACGGTTCAATACGAATACGTGCTTTGTACGTATTCGTATACGTTATTCTTCTGCATACTTGTGTGCCTTGGTCCATCTGTCATTATGAAACTTTTAAACTATGTGTTGTTTCTGTAAAATGATTTTGCAATTTAGTTGTAACCAGAAATCAAATGACATTCACCTCTATTGTATTGGTGTGGGGTCAGAAACCGACTGCTCGATACCGTGAGAGGGGAAGTGAAAATGATGTTTTTTGTGATTTGGGTGCTCCAACGTAGTTATAGTAATCTAACTGAGGACTGACTAAAACGTCCTCATCTTTCCACCATCGGTCCAGCTATGTTTAGAAATAACACACAGATCTCTCTCTCTCTCTCTCTCTGCAGTCTAAACAGACGATCCTCAGATACTAAACAGACTCAACAGACCTGCTGCTGCCAAGAGGGAGACACACACAGAGGGATTTACACAAGATAAACTCAGAGAGGATCCCCAGTCCTGACTGCAATACTCCTGATGTTAATCTGAATATGATATTATATAGGACAGGGTTAAATTAGCCAAACGGTAACCATGCCAACCAGCCTCTCAAACCCTTCTCATCTCCACAGCGATCCTGCATCACATTGACCCGTCTGCTCAGCCATTTGAACAACCTGTGATGTGAGTCTGAAGACTCAAAAAAATAATCATTCAGGCGTGGTTTTCCACAGATGATTGAGATAACACATGTTGATTATATTAATAATCCATTATATAGAGTTCTGCCACATCCTTAGCGAGGACAATTGAGGAGCTGCTTTTAATGTTGTTCCGAGGAATCTCTGTGGATTTAGACTTGAGTACTAAATGTTGACAAAACCTAAAATGATGTAAGATGGTGATGTGTATCAGATTGGTACTGTAAATAATAAGATGATTGAACAAGTCTCAAATTATAAATATCTGTCTTTTTAAACATCATATTGAGTATAAACTCAGGGTGAACAAAGGTTTCCATGATAGAAGTCTTTCCTTCCTCGTTAAAGGTTTTTTTTGGGGGAGTTTGTCCTGTTCCGATGTGAGGGTCCTGGGACAGAGGATGTCGTATGTGTACAGATTGTAAAACCCTCTGAGGCAAAGTTGTGATTTTGGCCGATACAAATAACTTGAATAGAAACAAATTAAAATGTTTAAAAATCATTCAAGCAATGCTTCAATCAGCAGTTGATTATGGTGACATTATATATATATATGCAAGTTCATCTTCGTTGACAATGTTAAATTCAGTCATTTGTCTCTGATTCAGGTTTCCGCACACATCGTTGCAGTTTTAATGAGAAAGTCAGTTTGAGAGGAGCCGTACTACATGAACTGCCTCGTTATTTATGCTTTCTACTGTCGCCGACAAGTAGCTGTAACATCAGATCATGTGGACAAATAAAGTACGTCAGTCACAGGTTTTGGTGAAGGTAATTTGAAAAGAATTCTAGGTGTTAGCTCAAGAGACATTTTAAAAACTACATTATCTTATAAGCATACAAGATTATACAAACAGTATTAAGGATCATTTGAGTGCTGAATGTACTTGTCCTGACACTGAATGACAATTCTTTGGTTAAAGCAAGTTTGTCGTCTCTTTAATGAGATATTTTTATATTGTTTTGAACTTTTTGCTGTTTTGTTTTTAAGTTTGTTATTTGTGTTTTCATGAAGTGCTTGTGTGGAACTGTTACGCTGCCATCTTGGCCCCCTTTGGATATGATGATCCTGGCTAAATATATACAATAAATAAAGAATACAGACCTACTGGACTGAATCATTTCTATACATTACAGTGTTTTGCAATCACAGAAACAAGCCCATTCTTCTTTCCTCTTATTCATATCTTTGTGCCATCCCACTCACACTGCACTCCACTTTCAACAAGTGCTCTCCGGTTTGAAAATACGAACATGTGAACTCCCACAAACAAAAACAAAGACAACCGAAAAACTACACACATTTTACAGCTCACATTTGGAAAACTACAGATGATTCTGCTTCGAAACACAGCAGAAGTTATAATGTGGGAAGTGAGAGCTGACCAGAAAGAAAGGAGGACAACACACTGAACAACAGGGACGCTACACCATTTTACTTTACTGTACCGTGACATCAGTGGACACACAACAATAAGTATTGATCACTGATGCTGCGGATAAGTAATTGATTATTAAAAAAAAGCAATGTCTGGGTGAAATGTTGGATCAGAGCGACATGGGCAACTGGGACTGTACATTCATTCTTCAGTCGTGACTCTCAAATCTACCGCTGCAACAAACTATTTTTACATTACTCAATAATCGTTCAGTCGATAATGAATATGGTCAAAAACAATCACACATTACTTATCTTCTCCACTCCACAGTCGAAAAACCTGAAGACCTTCAATTTCCAAAAGATATAAAAAAGACGCAAACAAGACGAGCAAACCCTCACATCTGAGAGGAAAATATTTGTCATTCTCGCATGAAGCGTAACGTGATCGGTTAAGATGATTAATGTCCCGTTCATCCACTAATAAATGAATCGACTAAATGTTTCAGCACTACCCAAATCATATCTATAATCAGTCCAACAACTGACACTATTACTATTTGATAAGATTATGAGTCGGTGTTTTAATCATGACATATTTAGTTGGATGCAAACTAAACAAAGACTTGAGTTAAACACCACAAAACATGAATAGCTAACTGATGCTACATAATGGAGATCAAGCCAGCAGCAACTTCAAGAAACATCTGTCTGTCAGTAAAAGTCTACACTTGTGGACATGATATACATCGTTATTATACGTTTGTATTTCGCTCAACTGACATCTGTTGGTTGAAATGAGCATATTCGAGACAAAATTCCCACGATGGTAAATGAATGCAACACAATTGAGTTTACGTGACGGCATGAATACAGACTTTCCTTCCCACCAGTTCATCGCCACAAGTGCCTTGCTAAAGGTTGGCTCGCCCCAAAAGCAGAACCAACACAACTGTAAATGTCACACATTAGCATCTGCAAATTTCTCCTAAATTCACCAAAAGTAATCTGCATATTTAAATATATAAACAAAACAATGTAACTAATCAATTGGGGAAGTTTCATGGTGATAACTTTTAGTTCAAAATGTTTATCCTATTCAGCCATAGTGTCTTAGTAAATGTATGGAATTTTACAATAAATATATTTAAGAGCCTTTTTGTCAAAATTAGTATATTCTCAGATTCTGAATATTTGTTTCAGAGGGGTTTGTTCATACATCATTCATAACCTGAGACATTTTATTCCTAAAGACTTGGCAAAATGGATTTTATTTTGTATTGGTGTTGACAGTATTTTCTGATACAATCAGTAAAAAATCCCTTCTGGGAAAACCGTTGACTCTAAAAATGTGATGGCTTTTTTCCAATGTTCAGATTTCCGTTCTGGAAACTTATGCAAATTACCATTTACTTGATAAGATAAGCCTCATTTGCATATTTAAACATACATTTTCAGAAAATGTAACACAAAAAAACCCATTTGTCTTAATATAAGTAATCAATTGGGGACGTTTCATAGTGATATCTAGTGTTATTTTTTTACTTTATTCACCTGGGCTATTTCCTTTTTAAAATATGAAATGAGCAAAAGATAAAGTATGCAAAATGCTATACGAATACTAATACTAAGAGGAATACAAGGAACATTTGAGGTATACTTGTACATGACTTGTATCCAGACCAATGTGTGACCATACTCTCTTTGATATATAGTTTCTAAAAATGAAAACAAACTTTACCTGGAGAGTTTTGAATCATAAAAATTGGAATAATGTGGAAAAAAGTACAACTCCGAGTCAAAGGTCATTACCAAACTGGCAGGAGGGCAAAGATAAAGGTGAGACAGATAAACTGGATGGTTCACATTCAAGGATGTAGCTTAATTATTGTTTTAAAAAATCTGTCAATTAGCCATTTGACAGTAAATTAATCAATTCCAGTTGTAATACCCAGCAGTGCTAAACCAAAGTGTACTACACCAAACTGTACTACAGACACAAAAACTGCACGTTTCTTCTGATGACTGGGTGACTTGTTGCTGTCATTCATATTCAGCAGTAACAGCAGAAATCATTTTTAGTCATTTGTCGATATAGATTTACTGGTTGCAGCATGTGAAATGCCAATAGTTGTTTACTTTTTTAAATATTGGTGTCTTGTAGTTACACAAACTGATCCAACAACATCATTTGGGGCTTCAGTTAACTGTGTTATGGCAGCCTACATCTCTGTGTGCAGCTTTTCCCACTATATTGCCTGACAGTCAACTGGGACATGCTGGTAAAATAAAGATTGTGGGCATAAAAAAAAAAAGGTGCCAATGCAAAACCACCAACAGGCTCAGCTCTGTATTGGAACAGGTGTTTGCTGTATAGACATGGCACCGAGCCAGGGAAAGTTATGCGGTACAGTTTAAGGCTACACACACACACACACACACACACACACACACACACACACACACACACACACACACACACACACACACACACACACACATCTTATTTCTTTCGACAAAATAAGGGGTAGCCCAAAAAGTGACGGACACGCACGCATCATGAACGCGACACACACACACGCACGCACACAGTCTGGAGTGAAAGAGGAAGACGCACTAACCGTCGCCTTGATGGGGACGTACAGCACCGGTCTGTCCGACGACCCGTTCTTGCTGTCCTGCAGCGTCCCGACCTGGAAGCCCTTGGACTTGACCCAGAATTTAAATTTGGCGTTGATGTGGTTGTTGTTTTTCTCGTGCACGAACGCCCCGTTGCTGTTCTCCTCGTCCCCCTGGATCAGGGTCTGGAGGATTTTGTGGTATTTACGCCGGGTCACGGTCTTGGTCTTGCCGGAGTCCCCGTACGTCCGCAAGCACCAGTCCTGAAATTCAGCGAACATCTCCGCCCCTCCTCCGCCCGCCGCCTCAACGCCGCTGATGGGACTCCCGCTCCTCGACTGGTTCTGGTTCTGGTTCTGGTGCTGGTTGGTGGTGGTGGTGGTGGTCACCGTGTCCGCCACACTGCTGGCTTTTCTCGTTGTCATGGTTAAACAAGAGCGAGAGAGTCCAATTTGTTGTCCCGTGAAATTGGTAAGAATTTGGGTCCAGTTTGGCTAGCGAACGTCACCGACACCACAGCACCAACAGCGGCTTTCTGCCTCTTCACCAGGGGGCGAAATCAGTCCAAACCTCCCAATCTGGTGGAAGAAAAAGAAAAAAAATCAAACAAAATCTTAAAATCTTCAGCTCTGACACGACAACCTCTTTAAACTGTCTCCATTCCTTCGGGAAAACACGGAGCACGCTACAAAGTCCCACTCGTTGTTTCTTTTTTTTTTTTTTTAAATTAACGTCTGAAAATTAGCCGTTTGAATATCCACCTCCTCCTCTCTGCTGTTACGCACCAACGAGTAGCTGCGAGGAGAACCGGAATGAGAAAAGAATAAAGCGCTCACTGGGATGCCAAAACAGCCAAATTTAACTCCAAAAACCAGCTCCCCCTGTTTGGATGCAATTTCTCCAGGAACAATGAGACACGAGAGGGGACAGGGGATAGGGAGGCAGGGTTAGGACCGACCGGATGAACGGGCGGTGCAGATTGGAGCGCTGTGCCCTCTTCAGACACACCTGTTAGAAGCGTGGATCGGTCGGCCTGTCCCGCGGGGGACGTCAGTCACCGCCTCCCCTCTTCTACCGCCCCCTATTTCTCCGCAGAGAAAGAACGACAGGAGGTGAACGGCTGGTTATCTCTCTCTCTCTCTTTTTTTTTTTTTTTAAAACAAGATATATTTCCGATGTTAAAAGCCGCGTTTCTCCTTGTTTCGATGTCGGGTCTCCGTCGCCGTTGAACCAAAGAAGAAACGACACGTCCTCAAATTAGCGGATTGATTTGCTCATTGACAGCGCTTTTTTCTTGGTAAATAAAAACAATACTCCCCCCTCCTCCGTTTTGTCACCTTTTCTCTCCCTTCCTTCTGCGGTCTCGGGCTGATGGGAGACAACCGGACACCTGTTTGAATCCGGGTTGTCTTTCCTCTCTCTTTGCACCCTTAAAGCGCAACACTACGCCTCGTTTAGCTCCTTCCTCAAAGAAACAAGAAGGTATACAGCGCGGGGGATAACAGCATACGATGTTATCCTTCCTAAAAGCAGCTGTAGTCCTAAATACACACGGTTAACACTGGTGTGAGACACCACCTGCCCGCCCTGTTAACCCGGGTTGAGTCCACGGGACATGCACGTTGCAGCTCGAGCTCAAAAAACAGGAAGTGTCCAAAAACCACCAAAAAAGCGCAGCGCACTCAACCAGACGGTCCCGAGATGTCAAAGGGGGTGTAACACAGAGCCAAGTGAGGACGAGAGAGTACAACCCCCAACTTGTGAGAAAAAAAACTATGTTTCGAGATCTTCTATTAATTAAACAAATTAAACAAACAAACACATCAACATTAAAGAAGTTAACATGCCTATTTAGGTTCCTGAAGGTCTTTTTCACATTTTCCAAAATAACATCGGAGAACAAGTGTTGGATGAAAACTCACTTTTATTTGTCTGTTGGAATATTTTTCGTATATTGATGTTTGGTGCCACAGACTAGTTAGTGGTCAGTGTTCAGCTTTAGGCAAATGTTCTACTTATTGTCATGAAACGTCCCTGGCTGATAATTTAAATTAAGATTTTGTTTTGCATGACAAGTTTTTTTAACAATGTATGTGTAAATATGCAAATTAAACATATTTTTTTCTTTTTTTAAATATGTGTACATTTGCATAACTGCCCAGAACAGAAATCTGAGCATGTGATAAAGCCAGGTTCTAAATTCTGGTTTAATTGTGTTGACATAATAGAGTCAAAGGTTTATGGATATTGGACATCTCTTTGTATCACTCCATACATCTGTCAACAGCCATAAAAACAATATATTTTCATTATGTTTTAAGGAATAAATCAGGCTATTAATACACCCCTCTGTAGAAACCCCTCTGTAAAAATCTTCAGAATAGATATATAATACTTATTGATATATTTCTGACTCAGGTTAAGGGACAAAATGAAGACTACTGTTGAGTTGAGGCTATATCAGCTCAACAGAGAAGAAGCATTCAGTTTCTATGCAACGTTTGCTGAAGGCTTTAAACTTTTTGTCTGCTGAATATTCACTCACCTCACAAGCTGTATTTGTTTAATCTTCCGTTGTTATCATTATTCAGCTTTGGTGTATTTTAATCTCCTTTTTTTATTGTAAAAGAAATCTTATTTATATGTGTCTTTTGCAATTTACTGTCCTACGTAAAACTTTTTACACAAAGTGTTGCTAAAAGATGCTTATCATTTGATAAAACACACAATCAAGACGATGACAGATGAACACCATCGACATTTCAATAGTTTAGACATTTAATGGGAGGTTTGAAGCACCATGCGCTCTTTTTAACAATTAGACTTTTAATATTTATCTGTGTCCTGCTCAACCCAAAGAGTTATACAAACAGTGCATGAGCACATTTTATTAGTATTCTGCTTTTAAGTTTATATTAAATCATTCTATTTGGAAGACAACCAACCCAAATTTGATCCTATAGGATCCAAACTAACAAAACGTGTTGCACAGCTCTTGGTGAGGCCAGTTTGTATATCTTCCTCCATTTGGTCTTGATCACTTTGTGTTTTTAGCAACAACAACAACAACAACAACAACAAAACGTAACTCCTACTAGAATAGATGATCAGAATATAGCAACTCTTTTTTTGAGGATGATTCCCAGCTGAGGTCATAACCGTCATCCAGCCTCCATCCGACAGTCAGATGCAACCTGGAGATCACTGGAGCAAGCAGAGACACAAACAGGCCAGTAACCCGCTGCAGTAACAGCTTCAGTACTCGCATCAACACACGTAAGCTGGCACCAAACCAGGCGGCTGAAAACACACAGCATCCTCTAGCAGCATCATGTACGTTCAGCCTGATACTTTTATTGATGGAAAGAAGGGTATTCTCTTCACATCCCAGCATGCACTGGAAGATGAGTGGAAGTTTAAGTGCTTAGCACATGTTATTGTTTGCACCGTCTTGCTCGGGTGTCTTCATTGACGCTGACGTGAACGTGATCCAGTTCTACCACATCATGAGAGATCGGCACTCAGAACTGTCCAGATGTGACATCATCTTAAATGTGTGGACCAGGGGTCGGCACCTTTTTTTATATGAAGGGCCATTTTAACCTTTTGTTGCTGATCAATGTGCCACGTTGACATTAAGGTTAACATTAAGTTTAATTATGACACCACGTCAACAATTTAAATCTCCAATGAATCTGCAATTGTATTCCATCCATATAGGCAACTTGTAAAGCAACATTTAAAAAAAATAAGAAAAATTTCTCCCATAAGCAGGACATTGCAATCATATATGAGAGCACGATGTGAGAAGGCTGCCATCCGTAGGAAAACATCCAGATCGGAGTTGAATCTAATGTACCACTGTTGGTATGTAAAGCACTTAATGGCTTAAAACCTAAATACATTTCTGATCTGCTTCTAACCATCCAGACCAAATCTGGAACAAACTCCACGAAAACTTGAGGTCTGCTCCGACGTTCTTTTGAATCAGGGCTCAAGTGTTTAAAACTGCCTTCTATTGAAAGAACTTTGGGACTAATCATTCATGTCTTGCACTTTTTATTGCGTTTCATTCTTACTCTTACCTTCTATTTTCTTTCGCTCTATGGGGTCATATCACTGTCAAAATCCGCGAGCACAAATGAGATCCACTCCATCTCAAGAGGTAAATATTGTACTTTTTACTCCACTAGCGCCAGGGGATGCTCCTCGCGCTCAAAGCATGGTTTTCTCCTCACACGAGCAGAGATACTCTGCGCGGAGTGATGTGAAAGTGCTCGTGTGCGGCTGTTTCAGTAGCGCACGCGTGGATCTCATTTGTGCTCAGATATTGACAGTGATTTGACCCCATGCATTCTTTTAAATCCTACGTTTTATTTGTTCATGTGCTTCTTTTCTTTATGCCACTTATCCGATATGTGGATGGAAGGAGCCACTAACTCTCTGATTGCTGGCTCCTGGAGTTGCATTTACACTGTGTTTGTGCTCGTGAATACGTGAGCCTACATCTCTGTATCAGTGTGTACGTGTAAACATGTTCACTAACCTTGATTATGTGCAGGCAGGGGAGTACAGGAGCTTCTAGAGATCTTCTCCCAGAGCAGAGTGGAAACTGGCACTCCTGGAAGGAATAAAATAATAACAATGATTATTTTAGCAGAGCGCTGTAGCTGAACTCAAATCTTCAGTCAGAACTGTCTGATGGAGAAGCTCATTTACCCCATCCACCAAAATAAGCCTCCATTAAAGCCTTTACACATTAAGGGCGTGATGAATTAATGGGAAAAATGCTGAATACTCGCATGCAAATTGGCATCAAAACTATTCATACCTGCAGAGATGCAAATTTGAGTCATTTGCAACACTTTTTCAATAAAATATTCAAATAGATTTTTGCAGACATTGTACCAAATGCTGGGATCCTATTGACCCAGAGCAGCGTCTGTCCGTCTGTCTGAGGTCAATTGTTGTGTAGCCTAAGCTACTGCATGCTATATTATCGAGTTTCCTTTGAGCAAAAGTGAATTTGGATTCACTCTGGTAAACAGTTACGCAGTGCATATGTCTAGGGCTTTTATTGTGAAAGGTAGCCTACAATTTGAATTGTAGAGTCAATTAGGATAATTCTAAGTGTCAACATAATTAGGAAGTGTAATTTATAAAAGGTTTATTTACAATCCATCAGTGAAAAACTTAAATCATTGGTACAAGCCACTTAAGAACAAATCTGTTCACACGACTTGGTTCTTGCATGAGGCCCATTGTTCTAAACGAAGTGGGTGTAAAAAACATATTTGGTACTTTTGCTACATGGCGACCAACCGGAGACAAGCGAGCTTCCCGTGTCGGACTGACAGACCCTGCAGTGAATCAGCACCATGACGACACGCAGTGACAACCACCTGAAACAGTCAACGGTTCCGTTTGTCTCCTCTTATCAGCGTGAGCCTTTAGCTGCAGAGCAGTGCTCCTCTCTGCTCCTCTCTGCTCCTCTCTGCTCCTCTCTGCTCATCCAGCAGCCCTGAACTGCAGTAACAGCTGAAAAAGGAGACACTTGTAAGGTTATCGTTAGCACAGCATGAAACCAACCTGTTAGAACTACATTCCTTGATTCGAAGATGTATTAGAATGACACAGCAGGATACTCCACTGATACGGATATTGCTTTTATCTCTGAATCATCTGTGTAAGAAAGTAGAAAGTTAGTTAGAAGGTATCTTTTAGGAGTAAAAGAGAACGTCTGCAAGCCAACCTTTAACGAATTGAGAAAGGCACTGATGTGTTTTATGCAGCAACATTAGTTTGCGATAGGGCTTGAAGAGTGGAGGTTATATAATAATTAAAAATGAAAGAACTATTAAAGACCTAAGCTCAGGGACATGCAGCTTTCAAAATGTGCATGAATATGGGACTCATTGCCTCCATTTTCCCTGAGACACCAGAAGCTGCTACCAAAGTTTGATAATTCATGTTCAAACCTTTTACCTCTCATTAAGACATTTATCATTATATATTTTTCTATTAGTCCACAAAAGCGAAATATCCAATAAATATCTTCTCCGAGATTGGCGTCAGAATTCTGCGAATAAAAGTCAGAATTTATAAAAGTGTGAATGTGTGTGTGTGTGCTTTTAAGGTGGGCTGGGACTCTTTGTTCTTAGCTAGTCCCGTCTTTTATGGGTGTTTCTGTGTCCACATTTATCAAGGTGGGTTGGTGACTTTATGAGGTCTGGTTTAGTGGCTCCTTGGAGAAAATGTGGTGTCCCCCCACACACACACACACACACACACACACACACACACACACACACACACACACACACACACACTGAGCAGCTAAAACACAAATGTCCCTGTTGGTCTCTATAAGTGCTATATAGAGACCAACAGAACAACAGTAAACTGCAGGCCTATCATGATTAAAAGATATACAGGGGGTGGACATAATAACATGAACACCGCTATAATATAATGACTCTAGAACACAGGCTGCCTCATCGGGATCTCTGGAGAAAACTGTTTTAGAGTTAATTAAACACATTAAGGACTTTGAGACATTTGTACTGTAAGTGGACTCAGATCAGCGCTGAGCAACTTCAGCCCAATAACTGAAATGACTATTTGGAAAAAGTTTAACATCAATATTTACTCTAATTCATAATGAAAGATTTTTTTCATTTATACAAAAATCACAAACTCGAAAAAACAATCGAAAACAATTCAAAATTGTTTACAAAAAAGTTGAAAGTTGCGGTAAATAAGATTTCCAGCAAACATTGTGAATCATCAGTGCACACTCTCTGTGGTTCAAACTGACAGGATAAGCCTTTTAGCAGACATATAGACTTTGTGCTTTTCTAAAAAGAAAAAAAAGGCCTATTGCAGGATATTTAAATTAAAATCTTTACACTACTTGTTTTAATTTTTAAATTCTTGATTTATAATTTCCTCCTCAAATATGTTTTTGCTATATGATTGCAATTAACATTTTATTCTGAACTACACAGGTCAGGATACATGTTGACAGATATTTCCTAAAACCATAATGAGAGAAAATATTGAGGTTTATCTGTTTTTTTTAAAGACAACTGAAGTTGATTTGAGTCCAAAATGGGCCGTTATGTTTGTGTCGGTGTGTGTTATCTGAAAGCCCCGGCTTTTCCCCGTAGGAATAAGAAGAAGAGAAGAAAAAAAGAGAAACTCGACCAAGAGGATGAAAATAACCTTCCACCATGGGAAGTGAAAGTGTGTTTCAAAACACTCAAGTTTCTCCTCCCGCACCCCCTACGTTTTCTGTGTCCAGGAGGCCAACGTTTGGTGCTGGTGGAAAAGCAACTGTTGATTGAGGGGAATTAGACTGAATACAACGATTTAATAAGATACTGAGTTTTTACAAATCAGGAGTTAATAAGTTTAAAGTCTTAGGAATTCCAAAAAAAAGCCAAAACTACAGCTGAGCAGAAAAAATGCCAATCCATACATTACATAATGTATGGATTTATGTTTCCACTGAATGAGGGTGAGTTCACTATGAGACCAGGAAGTCCTCATGCTC